>NW_006921743.1:6425296-6439866 GCF_000298275.1 Orycteropus afer afer
ACTGCTAACCAGAAGATCAGCAGTTCAAACCCACCAGCTGCTTTGTGGAAGGAAGACATGACAGTCTACTTCCATAAAGATTTACAGCCTCAGAAACCCAATGGTGGTCATTATGAGTTGGAAATGACTCAATGACAGTGAGTTTGGTTTTGTCATCTGTCTATCTATCTACATATAAATAAGGAAAGGAAAAAATAAAAGAAAAATAATGAAAACGGGAAGAGGAGATATAAAAGAGAGAAATAGAAAAAATTTTGGGGAAAAGAAAAGAGAAAAGGAAACAGAATGAAAGAAAACATTAAAAACAAGGGAAGGAGGAAAAAAAAACAGAGGTTGAGATGGTGCCATGTACAGTGCCCAGTCTGAGGCAGTATGCTTTACTGTCTGAAGAAGCACTGGAGTGCTGTAATGCCTGATTCACAGGAGTGTGTGCCTCTAAATGCAGTGATGACTTCCATGTAGTGCCTATTTGTGATGATGCACCCTGCTGATCTCAGTTGGGACAGGGGCAACATGGAGATGTGTGTTACTAGCCACTAGGTGAATTGGAGTGGGGGGTGGTCACACTTTTAGTCACCAGGAGGATATGGAGAGTAAGGGGGAGGTCACACTTTTCTGGAAATCCTTGGTGAGTGGAGTTGGTTATCTGGATCCTGCTCTGATTGGAATGCTACTTTCAATAATTCAAAATGGCCACACTGTGCCAGCTGACAGTTCATTGCTTGTATATCTCCTTGTCTCTGTTTTTGTTCAATTCCTTCTTCTAATAAATATTTGATCTACTTTTCCTTTCCGTTGAAGCTCAGGGTTCCAGGATTATCATCTGTATCTGGTTCATTTGGTTTCCTGGTTCTTTCCTGTAGCATGTGTGCCTCATCTGCCATCTTGCTAGAAGTAATCCTTCTTTTGGAAACTTTTAAGGTTTTTTTTTTCCCTTAGTATTCTGTTAGGAGCTCTGTTGGTGTAGTGCCTAAGGCATTTGACTGCTAACCAGAAGGTGGGTGGTTCAAACCCACTAGCCACTTCTTGGAAGAAAGGTTGGGCAATCACTTCTTGGAAGAAAGGTTGGGCAATGTACTTCCGTAGAGGTATTTCACCTTGAAAACTCAAGGAGGTGTTACTATGAGTTGGATGATCTGACTCAATGGCAGTGAGTTTGGTTTTCTTTCTTCTTCTTCTTTTTTTTTTTTTTTTAGTGTTCTGAAATTATTAATTGGTGTGGAATTCTGCCAGTCATTGTTTGTCCTGGGTGTCTGGTGAATCTTTCAGTTTGGAGGATTCATGAACTTTGGAAAATTTCTTATGTTTATTTCTTCTATATTTTCTTTATGCATATTAGCATATTAAATTCTCTGGATTTATTTTATAATTTTCTAATCTTTTATCTCGTATTTAAATTCTCTCTCTCCTTTATAAATTCAAATTCTTGGGAGGGTTTTGGACTTTATCTTCTAACCCCAACTATTGCATTTTAATAAAAATCAAAGTGTGTGTGTAGATATATATTTGTTGTTGTTGTTATATGCCGTTGAGTCAGCCCAGACTCATAGCGACCCCTCCTTGGGTTTCCGTGGCAGTATCACTACGGAAGTAGATTGCCCAACCTTCCTTCTGAGGAGTGGCTGGTGGACCATATATGAATAGTCTTATTTTTTACTGATTTGCTATTTCCCCTGTATTTTATTTGTTTGTCCTGATTTTTTTTTTTTGTTTACTTCTTTTTATCTTTCTTTCAAGATAGAGATTTTCTTCAAATATTTGGTGATCTTCAGCTCTCTATTCATATTAAAGAATATGACCCTAAAATGGTGACTAGAAGCTCTGTGTTCCTGGGGCTTATTGATTAATAAGTTTACCTATAGGGGAGAAAGAAGGCGTTGTTAGGAAATCCCAAATGTTGGTGTCTGAAACTCTTGTTTGATTAATTTTTTTCAGCTCTAGTCTCCTCTATCTTCTCGCTATGACACATTGACCTGGCTGTGGTTTGGGAATAGCTTGGAAAGGGAACTGGAGTCTCAGTGCCTGCTTTTCTTTCTCCTATTTTAACCCAGCTCCCATCCAAGCCCTCAGATACTAAGGAATCAATGAACTTGTTGTCAGCATCCTTCTGCAGGGGCCCAGCTTGCAACATCTTTCACTTTGCTAGGGCAGTTATAACCACTCTATCAACTTTCCCTATTTCACTGATGTCTCTGGTCCATTACTCTTTGTCCCTTTGTCCTTTAAACCTGAAAAATTTATTGCCATTATAGTGGCGTTTTGAGGAGCTCTGGTGGCACAGAACTTAAGGCATTTGATTGTGAAGCAGAAGGTTGGCAGGTCAAACACACCAGCTGCCCCATGGAAAGAAGATGGGACAATCTACTTCCATAAATATTTACTGCCTTAGGAACCCAGTGGGAGGTCTCCATGAGTCAGAATCAACTCCATGGTGGTGAGTTTGGTTTTTGGCAGAGTGATTTCAAGAGGGAGAGAAGGTAAGTGTAGTCAGTGTACATGGCAAACCTTTTTTTTTTGTTTGTTTTAAACAACAGCAAAACTAAACTTATCTCTTCCAGAACTACTACCTTTCTTGTTTCCTCTCATTCCTAGAAACTAACTAATTTCTCTGAACTCTCTTCTCTTTTTTCCTGGGTTCTCTTCTATATATCTTCAACCCATTGCTCCAACCAATACTCCTCTTGGTACAGTTACCAAGAACCCACATATTGATAAAGCCAACCTATTTTTTTTTTTTTCAGTCCTCTTTGTGACCCTCTCAGGCAACTTTGTCAATATTTATCACAATTATTTTGGAAGTCATTTTCATTGTGGATGCCTATTTATCCTCCTATCTGCCACTCTGTTAACTCTACTTTGCAGGCAACCCTGACTTTACTTGAAACTAACTCTTGGCTTTCCTCAGGGCTGGATCTGGAGCCTTCTCATTTTCAATTTCCATAAATGTCTATTCACCTCCATTCCTTAACCCTTCCAATTCATCTTCACACTGCAGGCAAAGTGATATTTTCAAAATGAAATATTGATTACATCTTCCTTCACTCCCTGCCCCTTTCATAAATCCCTTCCATGGCTTCTTAATTCCTTGGAAAAAAGCTAAACTCTGTCACAGCCTACATGCCTGTGCACCCTGGGTCCAGCCTCTTTTGCATTGTCTCTTGCTGTCTTTAGCTCTCTCTCTATCCTCTCTACCTTTGGAAGCCTCATTTTTGGCATGCTTTCTCCTACCACAGGGCATTTTCAGATAATATTCTCCCACTTTGAATGTTCACCCCTCTTGCCGCATTGAGTTTTACACATATTTTGCCTTCCAAATGAATTGGCCCTTCCCATGGGACATCTTCCTTGACCTCAGTCTCCCTCTGTTCTGTCTTCTGGCCACTGCAGAGATTATGCCTTCTCTAACAACCTCTCTCCTTCAGCAGCCATATGTAGATTTTGCCTCTGTGTCATTATTTCCTTCATTATTTGAGAAAGCTTGGACCTGTGTTGCATTTCACATTAAAATCTCTCTCTCTTTTTTTTGTTTTTCATCATTCAAGTCAGTGCCAGTACAAGGTGGAGCACATTTCTGTTCTTGCATATGATTGAAATGGAAGCATAATTTACATTCACTCTTTCAGCCTACTTTGAAATGATACAATTTTTGACTACTTTTTATTAAGAGGGTTATTTATTTATTTTGAGGATAGTTATGTTTTTTTCCAAATTTTTCTTGAAGTGATATACTGTTTTTATTCACATAAATGATTCAATGAGCAGCACTGAACTTTCAGGATATGGAGACTCTTTTTGGTCTCATTTCTGCATGCCACAGCCACCCTCCAGGTGTGACTTTGGTATTCTGGGGCCCTGAGGTGATCAGTTGCAGCTCTGCAGTTACCATTCTTCCAGATGGGCTCATAAAGCCTAGGAGCTGGGCCAGATGTTCACTGCAGAGCTGAACCACACTGCACTGCAGAGAAGGAACAGTTTTACTGAATTTACAATCTGCTGGGGGTAAGAACTTTTTACTCACCAAATTAAAATGTTAACTGATTACTTAGTATGGTGTTTAGGAGGAAAATCCGAACTTTTAACCAGGACTTTGGAAAAAGTAATGGTTACTTTGGATGGATTCCTAATGTTGGAGATGTTAGAAAATTAGGTTCAATAATTCTGCAGTCCTGAAGCTAAACACAATCCTGAGAAAAAGGTGAAGGATGTTTAAGGGAAAGGTGGAGTGGGAGTCTCAAATGTGGATAAAGCAGATTTCCACAGCAAGAATTGGCTGAGCTTGAAGGGATTGACCTACCCTTCTGAACTTCTTGCTTCACAGTTTTTTTTGATGTCTGCTGAGTCTGACATTTTGATCCCTAGTATATTCAACCTGTTTGCTGTTCAATATGCTGTTGTTATTGTGTGTGTAACCAAGTCAATTTCTACTCTTAATGACCCTGTGGGTATGACAGTAGAACTGGCATGGACTTTCTCTCTATCCTTCTCTCTTTTTTTAAAATCTATATTTTATTTATTTTGTTGCTGTTATTGACAATACACATGGCAAAGTATACAGCAAGTCAAGAGTTTCTATATGTACAGTTTAGTGGTATTTATTACATTTTTCGAGTTGTGCAGCCATTCTAATGCTCCTTTTCTGAGTTGCTCCTCCCTCATCAACATAAACTCACTGCTCCCTAAGGTTCTTATCTAATCTTTTGAGTTGCTGTTGCCAGTTTGATCACATATAGATAGTTCTTAATAGAGCTTAATACTCAGAGCAGATATTTTTTTAGTTAAACTAAACTATTCAATTTTAAGATGACTTCTGGAGATATTTTTGATTTAAGATTTAAAGAATATCTCAGGGTAATAGGTTCAATGGTTCATCCAGAAAGTCTACAGCCCATGAGAATTTTAAATTTCCCATTTTGATCAGGAATTTTCTATATAATTTTATAATTTTCTATACAATTTTTTACCAGAATGTTCAGGCTCCATTTACTTCTTCTGGTCTTGTAGCAAAGTAGACAGTTGTTCATGGAATCAATTAGCCACACATTCCATGTTCTCCTCCTATTCCTGACTCTCCTTCCTCTGTTGCTCCAGGGCCTAGATACCAATTTTTGTGCCTTAGATGGCTATATTCAGGCTAATGGACCTTCTTTTATTTTTCTCTCACTTCCAATCTTATTCAGTGGAGGAAATACAGATTTGATTTGATTGACAATGAAACAAATATTTTTTGTATTAATGCATAATATGGGAATGTTGCATTTGTTATTTTATCTTATGCTCACCTAAGTTTGCATGACAAGAACCACTTTGTGAACATCCATAGAGTTGAAGATTTGATCCACTCATTATTCAAGCAGCATGTGTTTATATGCTTGTCATTTTTAACTAACTCTTATTAGAATGTAAACCTGTGAGATTTGTACAGTGTTCTTTTTTTGCCATGCATAATATCATGTGGAGAGTAAATTCCAGGATATTTTAAAAACTCTATATTCATTAAACAATAACCTCCACTATCCCCTCTCCCTATTTCTTGATAGCTTCTCTGCTACCTTCTGTCTTTATGAATTGGTCTATTTGAAATGCCTCATATAAATAAAATCACAAAATATTTGTCGTTTTGTGTTTGGCTTATTTCACTTAGTATAATGACTTCAAGTAATCCAAATTAATGATCTTCAACTTCATTCTTTTTTATGACTGAATAATATTCCATGGTTTATACCACATATTGTTTATCCATTCATGTGTTGATGGGTATTTGGGCTATTTTCACCTTTTGCTTATTGTGAATAATGCTACTATGAACATTGATAGAAAAATATCTGTTTGAATCCCTGCTTTTATTTCTTTTGAGTATATGCCTAGGAGTGGAGTTGCTCAATCATAAGGTAATTCTATGTTTAATTTTTGAGAAACTGCCAAATTGCAGACAGTTTAGCAATATTGTCACTTAAAGTAATATGGAAAATGTACATCATATCAAATGCACTGAATAAACTAGGTAAGGATCATCTTGTTGTTTACAGTAAAATGTGAGGGGAGAGATAAGAACTAAAGAAGAACTATGAAGCATAAAGGATTCAGGACTTACTAGGTTTGAAAATTTCTAGCCTTTCCAGATGGCAATAATTAAGAATTGACAAAAATTAAAGACAGTTTAATTGTGTGAGACAGCTCTCACACAAACATCATATCTGGTGCACTATCAAGAAAACATGGTCTCGGAGGGTGGAGACAAGGCTACAACAGAAACCTGGAAAACTGAGTGAAACAGATACAAATAATGATTTTGGAATTCTGAGCATCAAATGAGAAGATAAAGAATTAGATTGAATGCTGATTGGAAAGGGAAAAGGAGCAACATCAGTGATGTGAGAGAGAAGGAGCTGGGACTATCAGAAATGGAGACATCTTAAATACAGGCATGCATGTTGGCAACAAGGAAAGCAAAAAAAAAAAAAAAAAAAAAACTTCACAGAATCCACACAGCCATAAAGATGCAGTGTAGACAGACAGGAGGAATTCAAGGTGAGCAATAGACATGGGGGACCTGGGAAAGAAACATGCATGGAATCAGGTCAGTTACAAGTGGCACAGGTGGTCACAGTTAGAGGAGGAAGCAAGAAAGGGAATCAACTCACCACCGGCAGAAGCTGGGTTTGGGCTGGTGAAAGGTCTGTGTTAGGATGGTTGAAGAAATTGGGATTGGGACAATCTCTTGCTTGATTGAATCTGGGCATTAGTGGGACAAACCACTGTGTTAATTCAAAAGAGCAATACACCCACTTCAGGGAAATCAAGAAAAAGTCATTGATCTAACCAATACACACTCTTCTTGCACATAGGGGTAAATACTCTTTCCTTGGCCAGAGATTCAGTGGATAAAGAAGCCTCACTATCACCAACTCTGACCCTTAGATATCTCCACCTTCAGCAGACTGAGTCAGGAGCTGAAACTCACCTGCTGGATGTCTGAGGGACTAAGAGAACTTTTAAACTCTGAAACACTTCTCTCAGCGGGGCTCAGTCACACTAGGCACTTCCCATCTCTGCAAATTGAAAGGTCTATGTTGTGGTGGTTAGAGAAGAGAGTATCAGGGTAGCATTTTGATAGAGTCTAGGTAACCAAAACCAAAACCAAACTCATGGGCATCAAGTTGGATCTGACTCATAGTGACCCCTCCTTGGGTTTCCGAGGCAGTATCACTATGGAAGTAAGTTTCCCAACCTTCCTCTGAGTAATGGCTGGTGAGTTTGAACCTCCAGCCTCTGGTTAGCAGTCAAATGCCTTAGGCTCTATGCCCGGAGCTGGATAAATGCTATGTGTGTTCAGAAGAGTCCCAGAACTATACCAGTGAATCATGACTGGTGAGCCATACCCACTACACAAAAAAGTACAGCTTCCCTGAAAATAGGGGCAAAACCTCTTCCCAACATCACCAAACCAGAGGCCAAGGAAATCTTGTAGTCACCTGCAGCAACTCATTCCAAAGAGACAGGCTCAGAGGCTGTGGCTGTTCATCCCTTTGCTTACATCACTGGTTGATTTCTCTCACACACAGCACAACAGGCATGCACCTGCCACTTTTTCTACTGGAGGAACTCACTTGTACCAGGCTCCTTTCATCTCCACAGTCACACACACTGGTGGATCAGTGGTTTCTGCTGCTCTCTTCTGTTAACAGGACTGATAGCTGACCATAATTACAAAAGCCCCTCTCAGTTTCCTTATTTCTCCCTAATTTTACTCCTTCCGTCTTTCCCAATTTTTCTCACTTTTTATTTATTTCTCCCTCTTCCTCTTCACTTTCTTACATTTTTGCCAATCTTTCAGCTCAGCCACCCCCTCTTACTTTTTCCCTATATTTTAAATTTTTTATTGTTATCCTGTCTTTTTTCCTTTTCCTTCTTTTCTTTTTCTCCTTTTTCTTTTCTTTTCCTCTTCTTGCCTCATTCAGCAGAAGGAGGACATTAACTTTCAACTAGTCAGTCATTTCTATTGCACTAACCACCTTACTCAAGGGACAAGTTTCACTATCAGCTCCTACAACACCAGATCAACAACAGATGGTGGACAACACCCGTTCATCCCAATTGCAGCTCTTTTCATGTCAAACAGAGACCTGCACTCACGTTCCTATCAATCATTCCTCTAATCCAGGGATAACTGGGAGCATCTTATAGCTGCCAAGTTAACAACCAAACAAGCCCATCTTTCCTACTCATACAGATACACTGAAACACACCACCATGCAATCAAGAAATAAAAAACAAGAACTTCAAAATATCTCACAGACAACAGACAGATGTGAACAATGAAACAGAACAAGATAGTGAAAGCAAATAACCAAAATAAAGAACTAGGAGATCTCCCTGAGGAAGAACTGGTAATAGAATTACTTGAGAAGTAATTCAAAAGAATACACACACACACACACACAACCTTCTAAGAGTTCAAGAAACCATAAAAAAGCAACAAAAAGACAGGTCATACCCTTGAAGAATTTTTAAAAAATCATATAAGAATAAAATGACAAAATAAATAGACAACTAGAAATCATACAAAAATAACAATTAGATATCCAGTACAAACACTAAAATTATGGAGAGAGATAAAACACTAGAAGGACAAAGTGGTACAGTCAAAAAGGCTGAAGAATGCATATTCCAGCTAGAAGACAAATCCTTTGACACCAGCTTGTATGGAAAAATGGGAAAAGAGAATGAAGTGAAATGAAGAAAACCTAGGAGTTATATCAGATGATGTCAAAAGAAATAACATACACTTGATTGAAATTCTAGAATATGAAGTGGGAAAGCAAACAAACATATAATTGTTGAAGACTTGCTAAAAGAAAGCTTCCCAATATCATGAAAGATGAAAAGATATCCATCCAAGAAGCTCAACGAACTCCATATATGTTAGACCCCCAAAAAAGTCACCAGGACATATGATAATCAAAATTTTTATATCCAAAGACAAAGAAAGAATCTTGAGAGCAGCTCAGGAAATATGATAAGTTACCGACAAAGACAACCAATAAGACTAAGCTCTGATTTCTCAGCAGAAACCATGCAGGCAAGAAGGAAACAGGATGACATATACAAAATCTTGAAGAAAAAAAAAAAGGCCAAACTGGAATTGTTGTCATTGTTGTTGTTGTTATGTGCTGACGAGTCGGACCCAACTCATAGTGACCCCTCCCTGGGTTTCCGAGGCAGTATCACCATGGAAGTAAATTGCCCAATCTTCCTTCCGAGGAGTAGCTGGTGGGTATGAACCACCAGCCTTCTGATTAGCAGTCAAATGCCTTAGGCACTATGACACCAGAGCTTTCCAAAAACCAGAATTATATAGCCAGTAAAATAATCCTTCAAATATGATGGTTAAATTAGGACACTCCCAGGCAAACAGAAACTAAAGGAACTTGTAAAAAAAAAAAAAATCAGGTGAAACCTACAAAAAATGTGAAGGGGAATCCTTTAAACAGAAAACAAAAACTGAAGACAGCAACTTAACATTAAGACATATGACAACAACACCCAGAAACTAACTAACCTGGAAAAGAATTCTCAAATCTAAAATAAGCTTATAAAACGTAAAATAGAGAACCTGAGGTGTAAATCTGTAAATTATATCAACGACAAAGCAAATAGAGGGAATAAATGATATAATTACAAAACTTCCATATGGAGAGGAAGTTAGGATGATGTCAATATAAAACGGAATGTTACAAACTTAGGGAAATAAGAATTTCCTACAGGGTAACAATAAAGGAAATGAATAAACCTTGAGCAAATCACAAGAACTTAGTAAACATGAAAGCAACAATGAGGAAGAAAAGGGAAAGAAAACTTGATAACAAAATGAACTCAGCCCAGAAAAATATTTTGGCCAAAGCAACCATCATCACCACAACAAAATCACAAAAAACAGTAAATTGGTAGCATAGTTCCTAAGGCACTCGACTGCTAACCAGAAGGCTGGTGGTTCAAACCCACCAGCCACTCCTTGGAAGGAAGATGGGGCAATCTACTTCTGTAGTGATACTGCCTTGGAAACCCAAGGAGGGGTCACTATGAGCTGGGTCCGACATGATGGCACATAACAACAACAGCAACAACAACAACAATAACAATAATTACACTGAATGTGAATGGATTAAATGCACCAATCAAGAGAAAAAGAAAATGTTTGGTGGTGGTGGGAAGAGGTGTTGCCCCTCTTATCTTATTGGATAAGAAACCAAGGCCCATCAATATGCTGCCTTCAAGAGACTCACCTTTGGCACAAAGAAAAAAAAAAATAAAGGATTGGAGAAAAATATATGTCAAGCTAATGGCAATCAAAAAAGAGCAGGAGTGGCAATATTAATTTCTGAAAAAAATATATTTCAAGGCAAAATCTAGCACAAGGGACAAGAGAGGACATTATATGATGACAAAAAGGTCAATAGATCAAGAGGACATAACAATAATAAATATCTATGCATTCAAAGAAAAAGCTTCAAAATACATAAAGCAACATTAACTGAATTGAAAGGAATAGACAACTCTGCAATAGTAGTAGGAGATTTTAACACATCACTTTTGATGAGGAAAAGAACAAATAGAAGAAAAAAGCACAACAAAGATACAGGAGATCTTGACAACATAATCAGTCAACTTGACCTTGTAGAACTACACAGAGCACTTCACCCAACAAAAAGCACAATACACATTCTTTTCCAATGCCCATGGATAATTCTCCAGTCTAGATTACACGTTAGCCTAGAAATCAGCTTCAATACATTTAAAAATATTGAAATTCTACAAAACATCTTCTTGTATCACAAAACTATAAAATAAGAAATCAACAATAGGAAGACTAGAGGGGAAATACAATACATGGAAACTGAATAACACTCTGTTCTAGAATCACTGTGTAACAGAAGAAATAAAGTATGAAATAAAAAAATTCCTAGAAAAAAAAGAGAATGAAAATGAAACATCTCAAAACTTTTGGGACACAGTTAAAGCAGTCCTCAGAGGTGAGTTTATAACAATTAATACACCTCAAAAGAAGAAAGACTCAAAATCAACACTTAACCCAATAACTCCAACTATTAGAAAAAGAACAACAGAAGAAGCCTTCAGTCACCAGAAGAAAGGAAATAATAAAGATCAGAATAGAAATAAATTAAGCAGAAACAGAAAAACAATACATAAAATCAACAAGACTGGACACAGTGCTTTGAAAAGATTAACAAAATTGACAAACCACTGGCAAATTTAAAAGGAAAAGAAAGAGAAGATGCAAATAACATGAATAATAAGTGAAATGGATGGCATCACAACAGAACCAACTAAAATAAAAATGAAAATAACAGAATAGTACAAAGAACTGTATTCCAACCAAATTTCAAAGCCAAGAAGAAATAAACAAATTCCTAGAAACATGAGATCTAACCACACTAGCCAACAGAAAAACAACAACAAAAACCAAAAAAAAAAAAAAAATTTAAAAAAAAATTCCCATAAAAGAAAATTCTGGCCTAGTTGGCCTTATGGGAGAATTTTATCAAATATTAGAAGATTTAACACCTATCCTACTCAAGCTGTTTCAAAGCAGAATAGAGGATGACATTACCCCCAAATTCATTTCATGTAGCAAGCATAACCTTGATACAAAAAACAAAGATAACACTTAAAAGAAAACTACAGACCAATATTCCTCATGAATATAGATGCAAAAATATTCAACAAAATCATAGGCAATAGAATACAACACTATATATATATACACACCATGACCAAGTGGGATTTATACCAAGTATGCAAGGTTAGTTGAACATTAGAAAAACAATCAACTTAATCCACCACTTAAATAAAACAAAGGAAAAGAACAACATGATCATATCAAGCAATGCATAAAAGGCATTTGATAAACTCCAGCACCAGTTCCTGATAAAAACCCTCAGAAAAACAGGAATAGAAAAGAAATTCCTGAACATAATAAATGGCATATATGCAAAATCAACAGCCAATTTTATTTTCAATGCACAGTGACTAAAAGCACTCCTTTGTGAACAGGAACCAGACAAGAATGCCCTCTATCACTTCTATCCAATATTGTGCTGGTAGTCCTAGCCACAGCAATAAGGCAAGAAAGAAAACAAACAAACAAACATCCAAATTGGTAAAGAATTAAAATTATCTCTGTTTCCAGATGATATGACCCTATATGTAGAAAACCCAAGAGACTCAGCAAGAAAACTCCTGGAACTAATTGAAAGGTTCAGTAAATTGACAGGTTAGAAGATAAACATACAAATATAGGTTGAATCCCACTATATCAAGAAAGAGATCTCTGAAAAGGAAATAGGGGAAAAAATACTATTTATAATACCTATGAAGAAGATAAAATACTTAAGAATAAATTTAACCAGGGACTCAACTATCAAAGAAAATGACAAAACACCATAACAAGAAACTATAGGAGATCTACATAAATGGAAGAATATGCCATGTTCATGGATAAGAAGACTGAACATTGTGAAAATGTAAATACTACCCAAAGAAATCTGTGCACTCAATGCAATCTGAACCCAAATTCCATTAACATTCTTTAAGGACATGGAAAAGCCAATTGCTAATTTTATACTTGCTTAAGCAGAGCTTCAGACTAAGACAGACTAGGAAGAAGGATGTGGTGATCCACTTATGAAAAAATTGGCCAATGAAAACACTGTCTCATATAGTACTGGAAGATGAACTCCTCAGGTTGGAGGGCATTCAAAATATGACTGGAAAAGAACTATCTCCTCAAAGTAGAGTCGACTTTAAAGATGTGAATGGAGGAAAGTTTTGGGGACCTTCATTTATTGATGGGACACAACTCAAAATGGGAAGAAAAAGCTGCAAGCATTCATTAATAATTGGAACCTGGAATGTACCAAGTATGAATCTAGGAAAATTAGAAGTTGTAAAAAAGGAAATGGGACACCTAAAGATTGATATCCTAGGCATTAGAGTGCAGGTATAGAATGGAATTGACCATTTTGAGTCAGACTTTCATATGATATACTATGCCAGGAATGACAAATTGAAGAAGAATGCCGCTATCTTTATCATCAAAAAGTACACTTCAATATCTATTCTGAAGTACCATGCTGTCAGTGGTAGGACAATATCCATACACTTTCAAGGAAGACCAGTTAATATGACTATTATTCAAACTTATGCACCAACCACTAAAGCCAAAGATGAAGAACTTGAGGATTTTTACCAACTTCTGCTGTCTGAAATTGACCAAATATGCAATCAGGATATATTGATTATTACTGGTGATTGGAATATGAAAGTTGGAAACAAGAATCATTTGTATTTGGAGGAAGAGACTCAGGTTAGATGGTGGAATAGGCAGACAAACTACACAGATACTCTTCAACAAAGAAAAGAGGAACAAATTACCACAGATACAGAAGTTGATCCTGGAGCCCTGAGCTTTGAATGGAAGGATATAGAAGTGGACTAAACTCCAACTAGTTGACGAACCTGCATGAAGACACTGAAAAAGGAGACATGCAGAGCTATGGACAGTCAGGGATCCTGACAGCATAGACAATTTGGACAGCATAGACAATTTCCAAGAATTTCTATCACCCCTGCTAACCAAGTTCTGCATGGAGGACTATATTTGTGTATGGTGAACAAAAGGAGAAACAGTAAAGAAAGAGACAAACTGATCCATGGATTTTGGCTGTCTGGACAGCACAGCCATTTTGAATGTTTACAAGCAGTTCAACCATTTTTTGATATTTAAAGCAATAGTATTCTCTCAGATTCCAAGGATCTAAAAATGACTCCACTTGCTAGGGACAGCAAGGACACTGAGGACCTGGGAAGGTGCGATATTCCCCTTTGATATTCTTATACCCCACACCCTCTTGGTGAATGGATGTGTGGCCATCCTTCAGTCCCACCCACCTTCTGGACTGGTAGGGATTCCATCCTAGTCTGTGTGCTCTGATGAAGCTTGGGTGCCCTGCCCTCCTAGATTTTTATTTTTAGTTAGTTTGTTTTTGTCTGTTTTAAAATTATTATTATTATTATTTGTCCTTTTTTATTATTATTCTTTCTTCTTCCCTTCCCAGGTTCTAGTTTTTGGCCTTTTCTCTCATCCCTTTTCCAGGTTCCCATTTTTTTTTTTCCTTAGGGTTCTCCCTATTGTCTGTTTTTCTTTTTGCATTTTTCTCATTTTCTTCCTTCATTATTCTCCTACTCTACCTCTTTTCTTTTATTCCTCCCTCCCCAGATATTGTATGTTTTTCCTCTCTTTTTCTATTCATATTTCTTTTGGTTTTATAAAATATCACTTTAAATATTTTCTCTCATTTATTGCCCACCTCTCTTTTTTCCTTCTTTTTGGTGATTTTTCCTGTGTGTTTATGTGGTGTGTGCATTTTGTCCTCTTTCTTTTACTTTTTGATAATTTTTTGATTGCTGTTTTTGTCTAACTTAGTAGGAGACAGCACCTATGCCCATATGACCTAACCACACTTGCACCTCCTGCAGCTTCACTTACTGAG
>NW_006921743.1:6440136-6458094 GCF_000298275.1 Orycteropus afer afer
AAAGAGGGGGAGGCCTTCAACGAGATGGATTGACATGGTGGCTGTGATGATGGGCTCAAGTATAGCAGGGATTGTGGGGCTGGCACGGGATCGGGCAGTGTTTCGTTCTGCTGTGCATGGGGTCGCTATGAGTCGGAAATGACTCAACGGCACTTAACAACAACAACAAATACCCACCAGGAGACAGGTGGTGAGTGCATAAGTGTTGCCAACTAGTGAATAGAGGAGCACAGTACCCTGTTTACTCAAATACATCCAAAATAAATAAATAAACCAAATAAAAAGAAAATATTGGGGAAATCACTCCAACATACAATCAACAATTAAATATAAAAACATCACAGGCACAATGTCTGTGTGACAACAGATCATCACAGTCTACACACAGAAGCAAGATAAAGCAGTAGAAACAAAGGAGCAAGATAAAGACTTAGAACACATCCCTCAGGAAGAAACAGTATTGGAATTCCCTGATAAGGAATTAAAAAGAATTATATTTGGGTACCTTCAACAGATTGAGAGACAGATCAAAGAAAACACTGACAAAATTAAGGAAAACACAGAAAAAAACCCAGAACAATTTTGGAAGAAAATGAGAAAATAAATGAAAAATTAGAAATGATATAAAGTCTACAGATAGAAATCCAGAAGACTAATCCTAAATTGTCAGATATAGATAACACACTAAAAGTGCCAAAGAGTAGAATCAAATAAATGGAAGACAGAATTAATGAGATTGAAGACAAATACCTGGATATGTCTTTGGAAAGGGACCAATCAGAAAAAAGATCAAAACAAACTAAAGAAAGCCTCCTAAGGTTCATGTGGGATACCATCAAAAGGAATAACCTACATGTAATTGAAATTCCAGAACAGAAAGAGAAAAATAAAACTACAGAGAAAATTGTCCAAGATTTACTGGAAGAGAACTTCCCAGATATGATGAAAGAGGAGAATATATCTATTCAGGAAGTCCAATGAACTCCGAACAGCATAGACTCCAAAAGAAAATCACCAAGACATATCAACATCAAACTCATCAAAACCAAAGACAAAGAAACAATCCTGAAAGCAGCACAGGAAAAACTAATAGTTACCTACAAAAGGCAACCAATAAGACTAAGCTCTGATTTCTTGGCAGAAACAATGCAGGCAAGAAGGCAATGGTATGGTATATATAATACCCTGAAAGAAAAGGAAAAAAAAAAAAAAATCTAACCAAGAATGATATACCCAGCAAAATTATCCCTCATATATGGTGGTGAAATTAGGAGATTTCCAGATAAGTAGAAATTAAGAGAATTTGTTAAAACCAGACCAAACTTACAAGAGATACTAAAGGGAGTCCTTTGGACAGAGAACCAATAATAGCAAATGACAACCGACCATTTCTACACATGATGGCATAACCCAGAAACCAACCCAGTTATGTATCTAAAGTAAAATAATATTGCAAGATTGTATAAAGAGAACCATAGACATCAGTTGGCAAATGAGGACAACTAAAAAACAAAAAGAGGGAAAAAACAGTGTAGTTACAGAACTTCCAAATAGTGAGGAAGTCGAGTTGTACAATAGAATGGACTGTTCTAAACTCGGGGAGAAAGTTGTAAATCACAGGTAATCTAAAAAAAAAAAAAAAAAAGATAAACCTTAATATCACTAAAAACAGAGGGCAAGCACAAATGTTTATTGTGATATGAAGGTTTATCATTTCTCTTTGAGGTTACCCTATAATTTATAATTTTCTCCCCAAGTTTAGAACAGTCCATTTTATCTTGCAACTCTCTTAACTTCCTCCCCATTTAGAAGTTTTGTAACTACACAGTCTTTTCCCTCTTTTTGTTTGTAGTTGTCCTCACTTGCCAATTGATGTCTCTGGTTCCCTGTTCACAATCTTGTAAGCTCATTTTACTTTGGATATCTCCATAGCTGTGATTTCTGGGTTATGTCATCTTGTATATTAATGGTCTGTTGTTATTTGCTATTTTTGGTTCTCTGTTCAAAGGACTCCCGTTGGCATCTCTTGTTAGGTTGGTCTGGTTTTAACAAATTCCCTTAGTCTCTACTTATTTGGAAATCTGCTAATTTCACCATCATATTTGAGGGACAATTTTGCTGGGTATATAATTCTTGGTTGAAAACTTTTCTCTTTCAGGGTTTTATATACACCATCCCATTGCCTTCTCGCTTGCATGGTTTCTGCTGAGAAATCAGAGTTTATTCTTACAGGCTGTCCTTCGTAGGTAACTTTTTGTTTTTCCCATGCTGCTTTCAGGATTCTGTTCTTGTCTTTCGTTTTGGTGAGTTTGATGATGATGTATCTTGGTGATTTTCTTTTGGGGTCTATCCTGTTTGGGGTTCCTCAGACTCCCTGAATGGATATATTCTCATTTTTCATCATATCAGGAAAGTTCTCCCTCAGAAAATCTTAGACAAATTTCTCAGTGGTTTTGCTTTTCTCTTCCTGTTTTGGAATTCCAATGACATGTAGGTTATTCCCTTTGATGGTATCCCACATGAACCTTAGGCTTTCTTCATTTTGTTTTGAGTTTTTTTTCTGATTGATCCCTTTCCAAAGAAGTATTCAGGTATTTATCTTCAATCTCATTAATTCTGTCTTCCACTGCATCAATTCTACCCCTTTGTCCTTCCAATGTGTTATCTATTTATGAAAATTTAGTACTAATCTTCTGGATTTCTATCTGTAGATTTAGAATCATTTCTAATTTTTCATTTATTTTGTCATTTTGTTCTTGTATTTTCTTCTAAAATTCTTCTAGGTTTTTTCTGTGTTTTCTTTGGTCTGTTTCTCAATCCTTTGAAGATCTCTAAAGATAATTCTTTTGAATTCCTTCTCAGAGAGTTCCAATGCTGCTTCTTCCTCAGGGATGTGTTCTGTGTCTGTATCCTGCTCCCTTGTTTCTATCACTTTATCCTGCTTCTTTGGGTGGACTGGGATGGTCTGTTGTTTCCAAGGCATTATGGTATTGTTGTATTTAGATCTCTGTTAACTGTTTGTGAAGAGTAGCCAAGGGTTATTCAGGCTTTTCTTTGGTGGAATTTTATCATTGGCCCGTTGGTGGAGAAGGAGGTAGTGGCTCTTGTTCAGTAAGTGTTGTTGCAGGAGGTGTGGGTGTAGCTGTGTCTTATGTGGACTGTTGTTGTCTTCCACTCAGTTAGAGAAAAATTACAATTGAATAACCATCAAAAAACTAAAAGCACATGGACAAAAAACACACTATGTAATCACACAGGAACAGTAACCAAAAAAATGAAAAAAGGGAAAAAGAAGAAGAAAAAACAAGAAAACTTGCAATATCTGGGGATAGAGCACTAAGGGAACAAAGGTAGAGAAGGAAAATAATGAAGAAAAAAAATGGGAAAAATGCAAAAAAAAAAAACACCCAACAATGAATGGGTTAACCATGAGAAAAAAAGGGGAAAAAAAAAAGAAAAAAAATTAAATTAAAACAATAGTAATAATAACATTTTCAACCAGGAACAGGGAAAAGGAAAAAAGCTGAAAACTAGGACCTGGGAGGGGAAGAGTAAGATTAATAGTAAAAAGGACAAAAGTATTAAGAATAGTAGTTGTTTTAAAACAGATAAATAAAAGCAAACTAATCACCAGAAAAAAAAAAAAAAGTGAAAAAGAAAAATAATAATAAAAAGAAGAAGAAGAAAAAAAAAATTGGTGGAGGACAGGGCAGGGCACCCAGGCTCCACCTGAGCACATAGACTGTGATGGAGTTTTTGTGGGCCCAGAAGTTGGGTGGGAGTGGGGGTGGCTGTACCTCCATTCACCAAGCGCGTGTGGGGTATAAGAGTAACAAGAAGAATGTGGTACCTTTTCACTCTTGCAGGTCTTGAGTGTCCTTGGGGTTGCTGGAAAGCTGAACCTCTTCTTAAGCCCCTGGAATCTCGGAGAGCACTGTCTCTTTAAATATCCAAAATGAGCAAGCCCCTGTAACATTCAAAATGGCGGCATCCTCCGGACTGGCAAAAGTCCACAGCTCAGCCCGCCTTTCTCTTCACCTTCTCTGTTTATTCCCCAGCCACTGTGCACAGTCCTCCATGCAGTACCTGGCTAGCAGGACTGATTTTTAGGTTAATTCTTAGGTCCTACCACCACTTGGGAATCTCCAAGCTGTCTGTGCCATCAGAATTGCTCAGGATCACTGCCAGACTGCAGCTCCGTATGTCTCCTTTTCTGGTATTTTCACGCAAATTCATCTGCTAGTTGAGGTTTAGTCTACTTCTATATCCTTCCCTTCAAGGTTCAGGGGTCCAGGATTATCTTCTGTGTCTGTGTTAATTGTTTTCCCTTTTCTTTGTTGAAGAGGGTCTGTGCAGTCTTTCTGCCTAGTCTGCCATCTTACCAGATCTCTGACCTACTCAAATTTGAGCTTGAACTCAGCTTTAAACTTCTCTCCTCTCCCTCTATCTTACTACCTACTGCTACCATAACAAAAGTATCACAAATGAGTGACTTTACAGAACAGAGCTACATTGTTTCATAGTTTTTGAAGCTAGAAATCCAAATAAGAGCATTGGTTCAAAAGGAGTGTTCCTTCTTCTTGGTAGCCCTGGGTCCTGGATTTTCCTTGGTATTCTTTGGCTTGTAAAGGATCCTCTCCTCTCTTCTCCCTGTGTATGTGTCTCTCTGTGTCTGTTTTCCCTTTTTACAAGATGCTACTTAGAAGTTATTAAATTTTGGAATCTACTGTACTCTGATATGAGTACATTGACATTACAAAAGGAAAACTCTTGTTTACAAACAGGGTCACATGCACATGGACAAGAATTAAGATTTCAACATATGTTTATTGGTATAAGTAAATCCATAACACCTTCTATACACTAAGTAATCTCCACTATTCCTAGATATTTAAACTCAATCTTTACACTGGTGAAGGAGCTCTGGTTGCGCAGTGGTTAAAACATTCAACTGCTAACCAAAAGGTCAGAAGTTTTAAACCATTAGCTGCTCCTCAGAAGACAGATTAAGCAGTTTTCTTCTACTTCTGTAAAGATTACAGCCTTGGAAATTCTATGAGGCAGATCTACATTTTCCAATAGGGTTACTATGAGTCCATGGCAATAGGAATGGTTTTTATTGTTGGTTGATATGCTGGTGATTCCACATGGATATCTCCAGCTCTATCCATCCTTAGACTCTAGAATCCAGTTTAACTCTGAGAACAACAAAAAAGGGTGTGTCTCTTGTAGTGCACGTGCAAATTCCCTTTAACATCTTAGTGCCTGAAAACTAGGTGCAGCAGTTTGAAATGGTGATTCTGATGCTCTGAACAGCTCATTAAGTCAGAGAACGCCAAACTCAGGGGAATAGGATTAGGAAGGAGAAAGGGGCAGTGAAATTACCTGGAGAGAGAAAAAAAAAATAACAAAAACAGGTGAACCTGCCCTGCAGAGCACTGACCAGCAGGTGAGAAAGGGCATTGGAGTCCTCTCTAGGGCAGTGGAGAGAATGCACCACACTAGAGAACTTGTGGCCATTCCACAGATCTACCTTTAACACCTGCTTTTATTGGTAAACTTGGGACAGCAGGAATTGAACTGAGGTTCCTCTGGCTCCAGTACTGTAGACGTGCAAGAGAAGTGAGGAGAATTAGGCCACAAGTGGGACAAACTCCCATTACAGATCAGAATAATTATCCTACTTCAGCTTTTTGGCATGGAAGGGCCTGGGAAACAGTGTTTTTATGGTTGCCTGAACCTGGTGGAAAGTGGCGGCCCCTGATAATTGGAGTCTTTGCTGAACTTGAGCTGTGGACCTACAAGTAACAGCATAACATCATCATTAGAAGCCTGCTCACAGCCCCAAAACCACTCCTGCTACTTTGGAGCTTTTCTTTGTTCTCTCTTTCCTTCCTCTCCACTTCTACTCTACCTCATCTGATAAAAAAAAAAAAAAAAAAAACATATTCAGCCCCCATAACACCTGATGGCTCCAATGCTAAACTCCCTTTATGACAAACAGAGACCTGCAGCCACAGTACACACAGTGATTCCATCATCACAAAGAAAACTTCAAAGCAACCCAGAACACTTGAATTAACAGCCAAAAAAATAAATGTACCACCTTCTCAAAATATTAAGTCATAAAATCAAGACAAAAAAAATCAAAACATAACCAACAGTTAAAGACAATTCCCAAATATCTAGGAAACAACAGGCAATCTCAAATCAACCAAAAAAAAAAAAAAAAAAAAAAAAAAAAAAACAGAATAAGACATTAGAAGTAAAATCCCAAACAAAAGACTCATTAAACATGGTGGAAAAGGAGGCAATAGACTTTTCCAAGAAGGAATTTAGAAGGAATGTTATAGAGCTCTAAAACAGCTTAAGGTTACCTCAAACAGAAGAAAGGAGAACACAGACAGTACCCTGGAAGAACTCAGGAAAACGATTCAAAAACAAAATAACAAGATTAATGCATAATCAGAACTTATACAAAAATAGCAGTTAGAAATCCAGAAGATGAATACCAAAATCACAAAATTGCATAACACAGTGGAAGCACAAAAAAATGGGCTAGAACTGGCTGAAGAATGCATTTCCCAACTAGAAGACAAATCCCTGGACACCAACCTGTATGAAGAGAAACCAAAACAAATATTTAAGAGAAATGAAGAGAAACTAGGAGTTATGTGGGATAACATTGGAATTGGAATTGGAATTCCAGAACAAGAAGAGGCAAATAAATCCACTGAGAAAATTGTGGAAGAACTATTAACAGAAAATTTCCCCCATATCATGAAGGAAGAAAAGATATTTGTCTAAGAAGCTCATAGAACACCATACAGGATAGATCCCAAGAGAAAAACACCAAGGCATATCATAATCAAACTCTCTAAAACCAAAGACAAAGAAAGAATCTTGCAAGCTGCCCAAGACGAAAGAAATATTACTTGTAATTCACACAGCTAGGCTGAGCTCTAATTACTCAGCAGAAACCATGCAGACAAGAAGGCAATAGGACAGCATATATAAAACACTGAAGGAAAGGAACTTCCAACCAAGAATCCTCTATCCAGCCAAATTGTCCACCAAATATGAGGGTGAAATCAAGTCATTCTTAGACAAGCAGAAATTAAGGGATTTTGTGAAAACAGACCAACCCCACAACAAAGAACAACAAAATCAAGATACATGACACCAACACTAAAACCAAATGAGAAATAGACACTCAAAATAAGACCATAAAACATTGTATGCTAAAAATCAAGGAAGCCAATCTACACACAACAACAGCAACTAACCAAATAGAGGAAATAAAAGTTCTGGGTACAAACTTCCAAATGGAGAGGAAAGCAGAACAATGTCCTCATAGGAAGACTGTTTTAAAAATGTGGAGACAAGAATTCCCTCCAAGGTAATCACAGAGAAAACTAACAATCCCCCTAAACAAATTCAGAAGGAAGGAAAACTTATGGGTTTAATAAGCACAAAACCAACAATAAAGAATAAATGAGAGGAAGCATTTGACCACAAATTGAACTCGGCAAAGAAAAGTATATGGATCAAGGAAACTACAACAACATGACAAAAAAAAAAAAAACAGAATGACAACAATCAATTCATACCTATCACTAATTACACTCAATGTGAATGGGCTAAATGCACCAATCAATAGAAAGAGAGTGGAAGACTGGATAAGAAAAGAAGACCCATCAATATGAAGCTTACAAGAGACCCACCTTAGACACAAAGATAAAAACAAATTAAGAGTTAAGGGGTAGAAGAAAATATACCAAGTCAACGGTAACCAAAAAAGAGCAGGAGTGGCAATATTAATTTCTGATAAAGTAGACTTTAAGGTGAAGAACAACATAAGAGACAAAGAAGGACACTATATGATGCTTAAAGGGTCAATTGACAAACAAGACATTATGATAATAAATATTTATGCACCCAATAAAAGTGCTCCAAAATATATGAAGCAAATATTAATTGAATTAAAAGGGACAATAGACAGCTCTACAATAGTAGTAGGAGACTTTAATACACCATTTTCAAGGAGAGACAGATCAACTAGAAAAAAACTCAACAAAGATACAAAAGAATGCAACAACACAACCTACTTGACCTCATAGACATATATGAGCTTTCCACCCAACCAAAGCACAATTCACATTCTTCTCTAGTACACATGGATCTTTCTCAGAATAGATCATATGTTAGGACATAAAACAAGCCTCAATAAGTTCAAAAACATTGAGATACTACAAAGCATCTTGTCAGACCACAATGCTATAAAATTAGAAATTACTAATAGGAAGATGAAGGAAAAAAACATCAAACATGGAAGTTGAACAATACCCTGCTCAAAAACTACTAGGTAATAGAAGAAATAAAAACAGAAATAAAAAAAATTCCTAGAAACAAACAAGAATGAAGATACCTTATACCAGAACCTACGGAACACAGCAAAAGCATTACTCACAGGTCAGTTTATAGCAATAAATGCATACATCAAAAAAGAGGAAAGAAACAAAATCAACACCCTAGCTCAAAAACTCCAACAACTAGAAAAAGAGCAACGAAAGAATCCTACAGTATCTAGAAATAAGGAAATAATAAAGATCAGAGCATAAATAAATGAAATAGAAAACAAAACAAAAAAATAGAGAAAATCAACAAAACAAAAAGCTGATTCTTTGAAAAGATTAACAAAATTGAAAAACCATTGGTAAATCTAACAAAAGAAAAGAGATGATGCAAATTACAAGAATAGTAAATGAAAAGGGTGTCATCACAACAGAACCAACTGAAATAAAAAAGATACTGAGAGAATATTATGAAAAACTGTACTCCAATAGATTTGAGAACCTAGAAAAGATGGACAAGTTTCTAGAATCACAAGACCTACCTAAGCTATCCCACTCAGAGATAGAATACTTGAACAGACCTATAACAAAAGAAGAAATTGAGCAGGACATAAAAAAATCTTCCTCCCACAAACAAAGTCCTGGCCCTGATGGCTTCACCGGAGAATTTTACCAAATATTCAGGGAAGAGTTGACACCTATACTACTCAAGCTATTCCAGAACATAGAAAAAGTTGGAATACTCCCAAACTGTTTTGATGAAGCAAACATAACACTAATACCAAAACCAAGGAAAGACACCACTAAAAAGGAAAACTACAGACCAATATCCCTCATGAACATAGATGCAAAAATCTTCAACAAAAACCTAGCCAACAGAATCCAACAACATATCAAAAAAATAATACATCCTGATAAAGTGGGATTCATACCAGGTATGCAAGGGTGATTCAACATCAGAAAAACAATCAATGTAATCCACCACATAAACAAAACAAAACAAAAGAAGCATATGATTATATCAATCAATGCAAAAAAGACATTTTATAAAAATCCAACATCCATTCCTGTTCAGAACTCTCAGCAAAATAGGGATAGAAGGGAAATTCCTCAACATAATAAAAGGCATATATGCAAAGCCAAGGGCTAACATCGTTATTAATGGCAAAAGACTCAAGGCATTCCCCTTACAAATGGGAACCAGACAGGGATGCCCTCTATCACCACTTCTATTTCACATTGTATTGGAAGTCCTGGCCAAGGCAATAAGGCAAGAAAGAGAAATAAAAGGCATACAGATTGGCAAAAAGGAACTAAAACTATCTCTATTTGAAGACAATATGATCCTATACATAGAAAACCCAAGAGACTCAACAAAAAAATTACTGGAACTAATAGAGAGGTTCAGCAAAGTGGCAGGATACAAGGTCAACATATAAAAATCAGTTGGATTTCTCTACACCAACAAAGAGACCTCTGATAAAGAAATAAGGGAAACAAGACCATTTACAATAGCTACTGAAAAGATAAAATATCTAGGAATAAACCTTATCAGAGACACAAAAGACCTATACAAAGAAAATTATTAAACACTACTAAAGCAACAAGGGCTCTACATAAATGGAAGAACCTGCCTTGTTCGAGGATAGGTAGAGTGAATGTTGTGAAAATGTCAATACTACCCAAACTAATATACACATTTAATGCAATCCTGATTCAGATACCAACAAAATTTTTTAAGGACATGGAAAAACCATTACTAACTTCATATGGAAAGGAAAGAGACCTTGTATAAGTAGAGCACTTCTGAAGAAGAACAAAGTGGGAGGTCTCACACTCCAGGATCTTAAAACTTACTATACAGCCACAGTAGTCAAACAGCATGGTATTGGTGCAATGATAGACAGATAGACCAATGCAACAGAATCAAAAGTCCAGATATAGACCCATCCATCTATGGACAGCTGATCTTTGACAAAGTTCCAGTATGCATTAAATGGAGAAGAGACAGCCTCTTTAACAAATGGTGCTGGCAAAACTGGATATCCACTCACAGAAAAATGTTAAAAAGACCTACATCTCACCCCACACACGAAAACAAACTCAACCTGAATCAAAGACTGAAATATAAAACCTGAAATTTTTAAAATTCATCAAAGATAAAATAGGGGCAAATCTAGGAGCCCTAATTTACAGCATCAATAGACTATCAAGCATAACCCAGAATATGCAGGAGTTGGAAGAGAAGCTAGATGACTGGGATCTTTTAAAAATTAAATTCTTATGTGTATGGAAAGACTTCTTCAAAAGGGTAAAAAAAAATATTTTCTCATGACATAAAGGATTTATATCCAAAATCTATAGAAAACTTCAACATCTCAACACCAAAAAGACAACACAATTAAGAAATGGGCAAAAGACTTGAACAGACATTTCACTAAAGACGATATGCTGGCGGCCAACAAACACATGAGGAATTGCTCATGATCATTCATCTTTAGAGAAATGCAAATGAAAACAACAATGAGATATCATCTCACCCCAGCAATGATAGCAAAGTTCAACAGGACAGAAAATGACAAATACTAGCAAGGTTGTGAAGAGATTGGAACTCTTGTGCACTGCTGGTGGTAATGTAAAATGGTACAACCATTGTGGCAAATGGTATGGCATTTCCTAGAAAACTGAAAATAGAAATACCATTTGACCCAGGATTCCATTACTAGGAATATATCCTAAATAGGTAAGAGGCAACACACAAACAGACATAAGCACACCTATGTTCATTGCAGCACAATTAACTATAGCAAAGAGATGGAAACAACCTAAATGTCCATTAATGGATGAATGGATAACCAAATTATGGTATATTCACACAATGGAATACGGTTGTTGTTGTTCTTGTTTGCCGTCGAGTCAGACCTGACTCATAGCGACTCCTCCTTGGGTTTCCAAAGCAGTATCACTATGGAAGTAGATAGCCCAACCATCCTTCTGAGGAGTGGCTGATGGGCTTGAACCTCCAGCCTTCTGGTTAGCAGTCAAGTGCCTTAGGCACTACGCTACCAGAGCTCCTAATGGAATATTATGCTACATTAAAGAGCAATGAGGGATACGGAAATCATCTCACAAGGTGGATGAGCCTGGAGTACATTATGCTGAGTGAAATGAGTCAATTGCAGAAGGACAAGTACTGTATGAGCCCATTACTGTAAAAAGACAAAGAAGGGTTTGCTTTGGAAAGGGAATTCACTTTGTAGGTTACTGTGGTGGGGAGGGAAAAAGAGGGATTAATTTTGGGCTAGTTAGGACCCACACGCTGATGTGAATAAGGGGAGGGATGTATGGAAAGAGTCTGTGACCACCATGCTAACAAAAGGGAGAACACTGAATTCAGTGCACATAGGAGATAGATGACAGATGCTAATACCAATCAGTGTGTCCAAAATACTGCATTACCATTACAGCAAACACCAGGCTACAGATCAACACATAAACATCTGAGAGCATCAGATGGGCATCAGTGAACAAGAGTATACTCTAGACCAAGGATAGATTCAGCAGAGGCTAACCTTTCATGGATACCAGTGATACAAAATACCTGAAATCCTAACAGAAACAACAGAAGACTGACATAGAGTAATTTCTCACAGATAACCAGACACTGTGAGTGGATCTAACGTCTCAGGACCATAGTACTGAGGGACACCAGACTCAACTGGCATAACAAAATACATAAAAGTCTTATTCCTTGTTGTACATTGAGGAGTAACAACTAGGGTCTTAAAAGGTTTCAAGCGGCCATCTAAGATTCAGCTAATGTTCTCCTAACACTGGAAGCCAAGAAAAATGGAAAAAAAAAAAAAGAAAGAAAAAGGGCATTTGGAAGCAGTCAGCCCTTAGGACACAATGGCCCTCGAGACCAGAAGAACTAAATGGTACCTGGCTACCAGTGCCAATCACTCAGGAAAGGGTCAAATCTGGAGATTGTGGATAGAGTGGGAGGAAAAATGTTGAACAAAATCCAGAAATGTCCAGAATTACTGGTCAGATGGAGTCTGTTGAGACCCCCAATACTATGGCCCTTGGATACATTCTGGGCTAGGAATAAAACTCACTCCTAGGGGCTGGCTCTCAGCCCAATAGTAAACAAGATGCACACGCAGACCACTCAACCCAGGGTGGCACACCCACATACTCTATGGCAATGTATCCCTTGGAGTGATCAACCTCGTGGTACAATAGAGGCAACATTTGCATAAGAAATGCAGGACACACAGGAGTACATAGTTATGAAGGGCATAGGGGTGGGAAGGGGGGTTACTGGACAGGGAGGGGAGGAGACTGGGTTAGGGTTGGGGATGGTAAATGGGGAGTGAATCTAAATGTACACACAAAGTTGAATGTAAAACAAACTCTGCTCTGTAAACTTGCACCTAAAGCACAATAATAACAAAATAAATAAATAAATAAATAAATAAATAAATAATAAATTCTAGGAACAGAAGAGGGGTGTTAATGGATACCTTTAACAATATGTATATAGTATATAATAATATATAAATATATGTAAATTCCCCATGTATTCATCTCAAACCAACACATATGTTAGCTGACATCAGTATACAAACTATGTATAGGAACACACACATTCCAGTCCCCCAAATGCTCCTTAGTGAATAAACCTTGTGGGAATTGCTTTGCTCTTTTTATTAAAATCTAACAATATTTACAGTGATTTATTTTCCTGGTGGTGATTCTTTGTAAGCTTTTAAACTAACTATTATCATTTTTAAAAAATAAAATCTTCATCATGAGCTCTTGTTTTAATTGAGATGTTTTGAATATTTTAATGTTTGTTTTCCATTCTTCGTTGCCTGACACAGCAAGGTCCTGGAAAATAGTCAAGACAAACAACATGAAATTAAGTTCAAAAAAGTGTCTATTATTTTAGGAAATAAATTTAATATGAGTAGTAAGTTAAAATACTAGTTTTAAGAGATTGCACTCTACAAGTTGAGGAGAGAAAATGAACCATAAACTATTATTCAGCTACAAAGAGAAATGAAGTTCTGATACATATTGTAATGTGGTTTAGCCTGGAAAACATCATACTGAGTGAAATAATTCAGCACAAGAGGACAAATACTGTATAAATTAAAACTCGCTGCCGTTGAGTCGATTTGACTCATAGCAACCCCTCCCTGAGTTTCTGAGGTGGTATCTCTACTGATGTAACACACTGCCATGGAGTCAGATCTGACTCATAGCGACCCCTCCTTGAATTTCTGAGGTGGTATCACTATAGAAGTAAATTGCCCAACCTCCCTTCTGAGGAGTGGCTGGTGGATTTGAACCACCAGCTTTCTGGTTAGCAGTCAAATGCCTTAGGCACTATGCCAACAAAGCTCCCATATGATCTGATGTATGTGAAATATCTAGGGTAAACAAATGCATAGAGACAGAATGTAGATTAGTAGTCACCAAGAACAGGGAAAAAGAATGAGATTTATTGCTTAAGGGTACTGAGATTGGGGTGATGAAAAACTTTTGGAAATGGATAGTGGTAATGATTGTGCAGGAGCATTATTTACAAAGTCTTTTCTGTTTTTTCCTTTATATTTCAGAAACTCCATGTATTAGTTTCCAAGAGTACCACAAACTGGATGACTTATAAGAACAGAATTTTATTGTCTCACAGTTCTGGAATCTAGTCATCTGAATCCAAGGTGTCTGTAGAGTTATGTTCTCTATGAAGACCCAGGGAAAGATTACTCCTTACATCTTTCAGCTTCTGGTAGTTATAGGCATTCCTTGGTTTGCAGCAAATTTCAGTCATCATGTGGTCATCTTCCCTTTGCATATCTTTCTTTGTCTCTTTTATAGGACACAAGTCACATTGGACTAGGACCCACTATACACTAGGATGACCTCATGTTAACTGATAACTTCGAAGACCCTATTTTTAAACAAGGTCATGCTCACAGATATCAGGAGTAGAACTTCAATGTAAATTTGAGAGGACAAAAGTCAATAAAAAAATGTAGTGATGAGGTTGAAAAGAGATGGTGAACAATTTGGTTAAATGTATGTATTTGAAGGTTTTCAATATACCTCTTTGGAAGACACAATTCAATATATCTTTTTGGAGGACACAATTAAGTTCATAAAACACAGCATACATTTATAATCAAATTTTTTTTGGGTTAAAAATTTGTCTTTGTTATTACAGAGTCTTGGACATCTTATCTTAGGTTGATTCTGCCATTGAGTAAAGATAACAGCGTCAAACTCTTTGACAACTCTAGTGGAGAAACACAGCCTCTCTCTTTCCCAGGTTGAGGCAGGAGTCTTCTTTCTCTGAGGCCTGGATGTGCACAGTGAGAGAGGAACACAGCTTCCCAGATAACCAGTGATGACAGCAGCCACAGTACTGATGATACAGACATGCTCTGGCAGGTGGCTCTCACAGCCAGGACCAGTGGTAATTTCAAAGTGTTTTTTAAAGCACTCACTTCAAATATGGTTGTTATAAGAGTAAAAAATCTCTGGAAGGTAAAATAAATGTATTTCTAAAACAACACAGTTAAGAGTTTAATCCTTTCACTTGGGCCACTAGGGACAGTGGTATTTAAGTGAAAAAATTGTCACCTTACATGAAGGAAACCTGGGTTTAATTCAGGCAAAGGTACATTGTATACAACCAGTATTCATCTGTTAGTGGAGGCTTGCTATAATGCTGAACAGATTTCACCAGAGATTCCAGACTAAAATGGAGTAGGAAGAAAGGCCTGGCAATCTGCTTTTGAAAATTAGCCAGGTAGATCCCTGTGGATCACAGTGGTCTGCTAAGAAACTAATTGTGGGGATGGTGAAGGACTGGGGACCATTTAGTTCTGTTGTGAGTGAGATAAGTCAATAGTGCTAATAGCAACAACAATATTTATTCTTCTGTGACATTTGTTACTATAGCTACAGGAAACTAACTCAAAGTCTTTGTAGAGTCTTTGTAGAGTCTTTGAGGGCCTTTGGGGCTCACCAGAGACTTTCATGGATCATTTCTCTTTCTCCAAGACATCATTCCCAGCCCATTTTCAGGCCATGCTGGACCCCTCTGGTGTTACAATATAAATGAGGCTCTGTCTTTACTAGGTTCAGCGTTTAGGAAGTGTGTGAAACTATGCTTAAGTTTGAGTTTCAAACTATGACAGGTCAAAGAGAAAAGAGGAAAACTTGTAAAGGAGAAACAGAACATGAAATGACTAGGAATTTGGAAGCCAAGTAGGAATGAAAGTGAGTAGAGAGAACTGTGTGGCTGTGCAAACACACCTCTGTGTGACGTGAGAGCAGGTGTGTCAGGAGTGCTGTAGTCATTTATCAAATCACCTCAAGTCACAGTGTGGTTCATATGAAGTCTACAGGTTTCCTTTGAGGAGGTCCTGTGCAGAAAACATTTCTTCCCTCAAAAAAAGATATTTTTCCAAAAATTTATGTATTGTTTTGTTGAGAATATACACAGAAAAACACACACCAATTCAATCATTTCTCCACATAAAATTTCATGACATTAATTACATTCTTTGAGTTGTGCAACAATTCTAACCCAAATTTTCTGAATTATTCCTGCCTCATTAATATTAATTCAGTACTCCTAAGTGGATATTTGTAGATACTTGTAGTTTAAGGTGTAAAGATTATTTCAGGCAATGGCTTCAGGCATTTATCCAGCTTCCACGGCTCCAGAAGGTCTGGTGTTCATGAGAATTTGAAATCTTTTTCCGCATTTTCCTCCTTGATCAGGATTCTTCTATAGAACATTTGATTAAAATTTTCAGTAATGGAAGAAAGGAATCACTCAATCTGGTCTCATGGCAAAGGAGGCAGTTGTTTATGGAGGCAATTAACCACACATTCCATTTTCTCTGCCCATTACTCATCTTCTTGTTCTTCTATTGCTGTAGGTGAATAAAGTCCAATTGTTGTACCTTGGATGGCTGCTTGAAAGCTTTCAAGGCCTGGGAACTATATCACAAGCTAATAGTTAGAAAACATTATTTGGCCACTTAACTGGGATATTCCATGACCCTAAATCTCGAAATCAAGGAATCAATGAGGTTTTTGATTGTACATAAATAACCTCAGTATCTACTCTCTCTCTTTTTTATTTTGGTTAGTGTTGTAAATATATGTATCACACAAATTGTGCCAACTCAATTTTTTACTGATATACAACTTATTGACAGCAATTGCAATGATTGACTGTGCAATCTTACCTTTATTCAATGAAATTTTTCAAGCATTGTTCAACCCTTCTTTTCCACTCCTTTTTTTTTTGTGTGTGATTTGGGTGAAGATTTACAGAGCAAATTCATTTTCCATACAGCAGTTCACATGTACTTTGTCTCATGACATTGACCACAGTTTACCATAATGCAACAGCTCCCCTCCCACTTCTTCCCCATAGTTACCTCTTCCCTTTGTCCATCCCTCCATGAACTCCTGCCCCCTGAGCAATCTCCCTGTGCATAAGCAGCCCTTCTTCCTCCCATGATTGTTCTCTCCAAGGAGAGTATCTATTTGAGGTAAATGTTCAACTCATATGTCTGTCTTTTGTTTGGCTGGAAACCACAGGTGTGGGTTCAATTCCAGATCTGAAGGGCAGTTAGGGGCCATAGTCTCAGTGGTTCCACCAGGCTCTATTGGACCAGGAAAACCTGCCACCCCCCATTTTTTCCCTCCAAATGATTTTGAGTTTTGTTGCACATTGTTCTCCCTCTCCATCAAGGACCTCCCATATAGATCCCCTTTGAGTAGATGTGGTAGCTGGGCACCCTCTAGTTCTTCTGGTATCATAGTCATATGAGACCATAGGCTGCAAATCAGATGGTGCATCAGTGGCTAGGACTAATTGTTTCCATGAATTTTGGTTTTCTTCATTCTTCTTTGCTCTGAACGAGGAAAAACCCATCGTTACATCTAGATGGCAGCTTGCTAGCTTTTAAGATCCCAGTTGCTACTCACCAAAGTAAGAGGTGGAACAATGTTTTGTACAGTATATTATGCCAATTGAGCTTGATATCCCCTGCGTCTATGGTCTCAAGCCCACAGGTTCCACTACTGGTCCCTCTGGGTAGCTGGCTGTGACCAAGCAGTGACCACAACCTTGCCCCTTGTCAGCTCTACTATACACCAGGGAATTCTGATCATTCACATAAACTTATAGGACCATTGCCTGACACCCCTATATATGTTCTTGGATACACTCCCCATTTCATAGACATACCTAATCGTTCAGCCTGTCCACCCGTCTATCCACCCATAAACCCATGTTTGCCTTCACTGACAACACAGTACTGTATGTACAAAAGGTTTGTTGTCTGTACCTTCCATGTACCTCTGTATGTCTTTCTCATCCTCAATGCTGTCATATTGGCCACTCACATTTGGCACATTGCCCTTCTCTTCACCCAAATAAATACTTATCTCTATCAATCTAACAGCGTTCTGTCCCCACCCCTCCCACCCATGGTAACCAACAAAGAAAATTTCCTTCTATAGATAAACTTTTCCTTAACTTTTACAATAATGGACTAATACAATATTT
>NW_006921743.1:6458285-6458923 GCF_000298275.1 Orycteropus afer afer
GAGCAAGATGGTATCTCATTGTTGTTTTGATTTGCATCTCTCTAATAGCTAATGATCATGAGCATTTCTTCATGTTTGTTGGCTGCTTGAATATCATCCTTGGTGAAATGTCTCTTCATGTCTTCTGCCCATTTTTTAATTGGATTGTTTGTCTTTTTGTTATTGAGGAGCTGGAGTTTTCTATAAATTCTAGAGATAAGTCCCTTGTCAGACATGTTATTACCAAATAATTTTTTCCAATCTGTAGGTTCTCTTTTGACTCTTTTGGAGAAGTTTTGGAAGCTCATAAAAACTTAATTTTTAGAAGGTCCCAATCATCTGGTTTCTCTTCTGCTGTTTGTGCATTTCGAGTTATGCTTGATAGTCTGTTTATACCATATATTAGGACCCTTAAATTTGCCCCCAAATTTTCCTTGAGGAACTGTATAGTTTTAGGTTTCACATTTAAGTCTTTGATCCATCTGGAGTTTGGTTTGTGTATGGTGTGATGTACAGATCTTGTTTCATTTTTCTGCAAATGTATCTCCAGTTTGCCAGCACCATTTATTAAACAAACATACTCTTCCACATTTAATGGATTTTGGGCCTTTTTCAAAGATCAGCTGACTATAGGTCAATGGATCTATTTCTGGGTTCTC
>NW_006921743.1:6460404-6462161 GCF_000298275.1 Orycteropus afer afer
TGTTATTTGTATTCTCTCCCTCTTTTCCTTTGTTAAATTTGCCAGTGGTTTGTCAATTTTATTGATCTTTTCAAAAAACCAACATCTGATCTTGTTCATTTTTTCTATAGCCATTCTATCTGTTTCATTGATTTCTGCTCGAATCTTGATTATTTCCTTTCTTCTTGTGACTGTGGGCTTTTCTTGCTGTTCTTTCCCTAATTGTTGAGATGTTGGTTTAAAGTTTTGGTTTTGCCTTTTTCTTCTTTTTTGATGTATGCATTGATAGCTATTAATTGGCCTCTGATCACTGCTTTTGCTGTGTCCCAAAGATTTTGGTGTATTGTGTTTTCATTCTTGTTTGATTCAAGTATTTTCTAATTTCAATTTTGATTTCTTCTCTTACTCAGTCTTTCTCAAGGAGGGTGTTGTTCAGTATCCATGTGTTTAATCCTTTCCTGTTGATCTTCCTATTGTTTATTTATAATTTGATAGCCTTTTTATCTGAGAAGACACTTTGCAGTATTTCAATGTTTTTGAATTTATTAAGGCTTGCTTTATGGCCTAACATATGGTCCATCATGGAAAATGTTCCATGTGCACTGGAGAAGAATGTACATTGTTCTGCTGTTTGGCGAAGTGCTCTGTATATGTCTATAAGGCCAAGTTGGTGGATTGTATTGTTTAGCTCTTCTGCATCTTTGTTGAGTTTCTTTCCAGTTGTTCTATCTTTCAAAGAAAGTGGTGTATTAAAATTTCCCACTATGATTGTGGAGTCATCTATTTGGTCTTTCAACTCTTTCAAAGTCTGATTTATGTCTTCTGGGGCTCTTTCATTGGGACCAGAGATTTTCATTATGGTTATAGCTTGATGATCTATTGATCCTTTAATCATTATGTAATGTTCTTCCTTGTCTCATATGGTGGTTTTTGTCTTAAAGTCAATTTGATCAGAAATTAAATTGCCACTCTTGTTCTCTTACTGTTGCCATTTGCTTGATATATCTTTCTCCTTTGATTTTTAGTCTATTTTTGTCTTTATCTCTAATGTGTGTCTCTTGTAGGCAGCATATTGATGGATTTTGTTTTCTTATCCAATCTGCAACTCTCCGTCTCTTGAGTGGTCCATTAACATTCAGGGTAATTATTGATAAGTATGAATATGTTACTGTCATTTTGTTATGTGTTTTTTCATGGTGTCCCTGGTTTCTTTTTTCCATATTATTTTCTGTGCTGAGCTCATTATGTTTATCAATCATGTTATCATTTCCTTTGTTGCTGTTGTTTTATGCTAAATATTTGTGCTTCTCCTCTTTTTTATTGTGATGTGAAGGTCTATCATTTTTCTTTGAGGTTACCCTATGATTTATAATTTTATCCCTGAGTTTAGAACAGTCTATTGTATCTTGTAACTCTCTTAACTTTCTCACCCTTTAGAAGTTCTGTAACTACACAGTCTTTTCCCTCTTTTTGTTTGTAGTTATCCTCACTTGCCAATTGATGTCTCTGGTTCTCTGTTTACAATCTTGTAAGCTCATTTTACTTTGGATATGTCCATAGCTGTGGTTTCTGTGTTATGTCATCTTGTATATTAATAATCAGTTGTTATTTGCTACTTTTTTGTGCTCTGTTCAAAGGAATCCCTTTAGCATCACTTGAAATGTTAGTCTGATTTTAACAAATTCCCTTGTTGTTGTTGTTGTTAAGTGCCGTCGAGTCGTTTCCGACTCATAGCGACCCCATGCACAGCAGAACGAAACACTGCCCGATCCCGCACC
>NW_006921743.1:6463411-6470343 GCF_000298275.1 Orycteropus afer afer
TTTTTTTGATTGATCTCTTTCCAAAGATGTAGTCAGGTATTTGTCTTTGATCTCATTAATTCTGTCTTCCATTGCATCAATTTTACTCTTTTACCCTTCCAGTGTGTTATCTATTTCTGACAATTTAACATTAATCTTCTGAATTTCTATCTGTAGATTTCGAATCATTTCTAATTTTTCACTTATTTTGTCATTTTGTTCTTGTATTTTCTCCCAAAATTCTTCTAGTTTTTTTTTTTTTTTTTTTGGTCAGTCTCTCAATCCTTTGAATATACTTAAAGATAATTCTTTTGAATTCTTTATCAGAGAGTTCCAATGCTGCTTCTTCCTCAGGGGATATGTTCTACATCTGTATCCTGCTCCCTTGTTTCTACCACTTTATCCTGCTTCTTTGTGTGGACTGTAATGGTCTGTTGTTTCCAGGGCATCATGGCTTTGTTGTATTTAGATCTCTGTTAACTGTTTGTGAAGAGTAGCCAAGGGTGAGTCAGGCTTTTCTTGGTGTTTTTTTTTTTTTTTTATCATTGGCCTGTTGATGGAGAAGGAAGTAGTGGCTCTCACTCAGTAAGTGAAGTTGCAGGAGGTGTGGGTGTAGTTGTGTCTTATGGGGACTGTTGTTGTCTCCTACTCCGTTAGACACAAATTACAATTGTATAACCATCAAAAAAGTAAAAGCACATGGACAAAAACCATACCATGTAATCACACAGGAACAGTAGTCAAAAAAAGAAAAAATAGAAAAAGAAGAAGACAAAAGAAGAAAATCTGAAATATCTGAGGATAGTGCACTAAGAGAAAAAAAGTAGAGAAGGAGAATAATGAAGGACAAAAAAATTGGAAAAATGCAAAAAGGAAAGCAAGGTACAGGGTTACCCATGAGAAAAAAGGGGAAAAAGAGAAAAAAGAAAGAAAAACCATTAAATAATAATAAAAAAAAAATTCAACCAGGAACAGGGAAAAGAAAAAATGTGAAAACTAGGACCTTGGAGAGGAAGATTAAGAATAATAATAAAAAGGACAAAAGTATTATTAATAATAGTTGTTTTAAAACAGACAGATACAAGCAAACTAATCACCAGAAAAAAGAAAGTGAAAAAGAAAAAAATAAAAATATAAAAATAGAGAGAAAAATTAAAAAAAGATATTGGTGGAGGACAGTGCAGGGCACCCGGGCTTTGTCTGAGCACACAGACTGTGATGGAGTTTCTGTGGGCCCAGAAGGTAGGTGGTAGTGAGGGATAGCTGCACCTCTGTTCACCAAGTGGGTGTGGGGTATAAAAGTAACAAGAGGAATGTTGTACTGTTTCAGTCTTTCTGGTTCTGAGTGTCCTTTGGGTTGCTGGAAAGCAGAACATGTTCTTAAGCCCCAGGAATCTGTGAGAGTGCTGTCTCTTTAAATATCCAAAATAGTCAAGCTGCTTTTAAGCCTTTGAAATGGTGGCACCCTCCGGACAAGCAAAAGTCCACAGCTCAGCCTGCCTTTCTCTTCACCTTCTCCATTTATTCCCTAGCCACCATGCACAGTCCTCTGTGCAGTCCCTGGCTAACAAGGCTGAATTTAGGTTAATTCTTAGGTCCTACCACCACTCGGGAATCTCCAAGCTGTCTGTGCCATCAGGATTGCTCAGGATCACTGCCAGACTGCAACTCAGTCTGTCTCCTTTTTTGGTATTTTCATGCAAATTCTTCTGCTAGTTGGGGTTTAGACCACTTGTATATCCTTCCCTTCAAGGCTCAGGGGTCCAGGATTATCTTCTGTGTCTGTGTTAATTGTTTTCCCTTTTCTTTGTTGAAGAGGGTTTGTGCAGTCCTTCTTCCTAGTCCACCATCTTGCCGGAACCCGTCCTTTTCCACTCCTTCTTGCCTCCGGTAAACACTAACAAGTTTTGGTCTCTAGTCATTTGTCATAGGACAAACTGGTCAGCACATCATGAAAATGTTGGAAAGAGATTTGTTGTGGAATAGACAATTCAAATTCAGGAAAGCACAGAGACTCAGAAAATGAAACTAAGTGCTCTGAAGGCCTGTAAGTGGAACAAAGCCTATATACAGTGAAATGAGGAACTAACAGAGTGAAATGAGGAACTACCAGGCAGCAATCCTAATTGATCGACATTTACAAAGGTGCAATTGAGTTCTGCCAAAACCAAAAAGATTTTTAAATCATTTGTTCTTTGCCTTCTGATTGGTTATTTTTGCATGATTACCTGAGACTCTCCTGTATAATCAGTTCCAACAGTTCACCATAACCTCAGCTAAGTTTCTAATATCTGAAGCTGGTTTCTTTCCCCATATCCATAGGAGTAATAGTTGGCCAGCTTTATATTGTCAAGTTAGTCTAAGTGTCTCCATTTTGAGGTCAGCTAACACATTCTTCTGTTTTGATTAAGCAGCTACCAGGTGGTGCTGATTACATCACCCACATAGGAGTAACATTTTTTTTACATGGGCTTTTTGTTGATCTTATATGACTTGCTACTTGCAATCTTTTAATAACCCAGACACTACCTAAAGCATTGGTAGTCAGGCACCGTACAGCTCAGGGTTTATATCCATGCCATAAGTATGTCTCATCTTCATAGTGAGTTGGTTGTAGTTGCAGTTATGGTAGCAGATGATAGACTATATTAGAGGAACAATAATTAAGCTAGCCTTGACTCTGAAAGCTGGCATACTTTGCCCAAAGGAGAAGGAAATTAAGATACATAAGTTTTTCAAAGTACTTGATGTGTTGTGCGTAGTTAAAGAAGTCAGTGGCTAACCAAAAAGGCATCAATTCAAACTCACCAGCAAATCCACTATAGAAAGAAGGGGCAGGTGCTTCCATAATGATTTACAGCCTTAGAAACCCTGTTGGATAATTCTACTTTGTCCTATAGAGTCACTATGAGTCAGAATCAATGGCAGTGAGTTTTGTGGTTTGGATATGTTCATAGTTAAAACATTTTCAGTCTTAATGAAAACATTGGATAAGTAATTCATGGCACATTTAATTATTACTATGAGTGGTATAAAGGAAGGTTGGGCAATCCTACTTCCGTAGTGATACTGCCTCGGAAACCCAAGGAGGGGTCACTATGAGTCGGGGCTGACTCGACGGCACACAACAACAACAACGAGTGGTATAATTATGATTAGGATTAGTAGTCCAGTTTGTAATATGGAGCTCAGCTAAGAACCAATGCCACATGGCAACCAACTGAAAATAAAAAAGGTGAATCAATTTTAGAGTGTATGTAGCCAAGTGGCCTTTTGGTGAATTTCCTTAATGCCTTTTCCTATTTCTCTAGTGGTATTCATCCAAATACTGCAAGAAGTATTAGCAATAGTACAAACTCCTTCTTTTTTGGGCTGAATGGAAATCAAGAGCCATTTTCTGATCTAATATAATCTTAGCTAGAGATCAAATCTAGAGATTTTTGTTGAGTAGTCATTCTGTCTGCAATATCATTACAATTTGAACCAGGGCTGCTGATGATAATAGATCTGAATTTTCATCTCTAGATTAGAGATGAAGGTGACACAAAATTTATTTAACTTGCTGATTTTAGCTACTGATTGTGCTAAATTAATAAATGCATTTTATTCCATGTGTTAGAAGATGTCCTGAAAATGGAAGGATAAAAGTTAAATGGACTTTCAGGTTGGATAAAATCATTAAGGAAAATGAATACAAGCATAAAAGAAAGTTAATAACATAAGAATAACTACAATTATAATGTCCATAATATTCAGCATGATTCATGGAATCTTGTTCTGTGATCTGGGGGCTAGCTCTGTACCTCAGATGTTGTTTGATTATTGCCCTTAAGGCATTTTAAAGTGATTTTTAGTTTTCCAAAGGGTGGACAAATCCAAAAAATCCAAGAAAGTTTTGGCTTTCTTCCATTGGGACAAATAGATTCAAGTTTTACCTTCCTGTGATTTGGCAGCATATGGATTAGGAAGAAGTAGATATAGCCCATTTCAATGAGATTCTAGTGAATCTTTTAATTGATGTCTTTTCCAAAATACGTAGTCTCCTGGGACAATGTTAGGCAGATTTTGGAATTCTTGTTTCTGATTATTAAAGGCTTCTTTAACCTGAGAAAAAAATATTCTTTAAAGTTTGAATGACAACATAAAATATCCATGGTCAACATATAATAATTGTTAAAAGTGAAAGACCTGATGGAAATTAATTATAATTCTAATGCAAAGTCAAATAAAGTAAATTTAAAAAATTAAAAAAACACTTTGAGATGAAAATATTTCCAAACATAAAGATTACTCTTATTTTCAAAAAGCTTTGCTATAACACTAATAATCTTGAGACATAGTACTAAATATGATGTACCAAGACCATACTAAGATTATCGAGTTTTCAATTATCTGAACTTTTCAATTATCTGAACTATTTCAGTTATTCCTTCCTAGAGGAAGGTGATAAGATGGATTGCTTGTGACACACTCTGCCCAATCCCTCTACAACAGAGACCTGGAAAACTGAATGAAACAGGTACAGATGATAATCCTGGAAGTCTGAACATCAAATAAGGGAATAAAAAACTGGATTAAACACTGACTGGATAGGGAGACAGGGGTAAGAGAAGAAGTGGGGGCACAAGCATGCACATTTTGAGACACAGAAGACATCATACATGGATGATGAGAAACCAACTTCATGGAGTCCCCACTGTGACTGAAACACAGTATGGACAGATCTGTAGTGAAACAAGAGGAGCAAAATATGAGCTGGATCTTAAAAGGAAAGTGCAAGAAAACAAGTGAGAATTTCAGTGGCAAAGGTGATCACAGAGCAAGGAGGAAGCCAGTAAAGGGGGAAGAAATAACTCACTACTAGTGAGCCCTATTCATTTGAGTTGAGGGCCCACATGGAGGGGAAGGCTGTGGGGTGGTGGCTGAAGATGCTGGACTCTACGAAGTCCCTCACTTGATGGAGTCTGGTCCGGAACTGGATAATTGGCTGTACTCTCCAAGAGTTCACCAAGCCCGTGCAATTGAACTGTGACCAAAGAAGTACTTTCTCTCACTTTCCACACCATACCTTCCCATTGACCAGGGTTGAACACTTCCCTGCTCCCACCAACCCATTAGCTAAGGATGCCCCCAACCACTTGATTCAGTCAAGTCACTTGCCCTGACTAGCAACCACTCTCTGCACTGAAGCCCAAGAATGCCAAGCTGCACACCCGAAAAACCTGCACATTTGGTGCCCATGTGACTGACAAATTGCACTGTTACAAATTGCAAAATGCATGCCCATGGACTTTGCTGTTAAAGGTCACCCATGCAAGGACCATGCAGCAGGCTGCTGCCCCCTCAGACACACGCTCCCATAGACCATGGAATGGCTACCTGCTGCCATTGCTTCTAGCAACAGAAGGGTAACTATTCCTGCACCACCACCACCCTTTTCTCTTTTACTTCTTTTTTATTAGTTTATTTCCCCTCTTCCTCTTCTTCTTCCTTTGTTTTTGCCATCACTCCCTTTATTTATTTATTTTTTTCACCTCATCTGATGAAAGGCTAACAATGTTTCCCCACTAGTCACCCATACCTACTACATCTACCACTTATCAGGCCACCCAACCAGTGAGTACTGTCACTCATCCCTGCACCACAGGGTCAATGATTGATGGAAGACAACATCTGCTAAACCTACTCACAGCTGCTCTTCATGATCAGTAAAAAAAGACGCATATCTACATTCCCACCAATTATTCTATGCACCCAGAAACAGGTGGGGAGCACTCTAGTGCTGCTAAACTACAGAACAAAGAAGGATGCCTGCTTTGCCTGCCTGTGTATAACAAAACAAAGCAAAATAAAAATTAGAATGAAACCCACTGACACATAATCAATAAATAAATACAACAACTTTAAAATGTCTTGAAGACAACAGACAACTTAAAATCAAACAAAGAAACAGGACAAGAAGGTGCAAGCAAGTGACCAAAATAAAGTCAGGAAACATCCTTGATTCTTGTTAGGTGCTGTCAAGTCAGCTCTGATTCATAATGACCCTATGTGCAACAAAATGAAACACTTCCTAGTCCTATGCCAGCCCCATAATCCTTGCTATACCTGAGCCCATCATTACAGTCACTGTGCCAATCCATCTCATGGAGGGCCTTCCCCATTTTCATTGACCCTCCACTTTACCAAGCATGATATCCTTCTCTAAGGAATTGTCCCTTCTGAAAACATGACCAAAGTAAATGAGTTGAAGTCTGGCCATTCTCCTTTCCAAGGAGCATTCCAGCTACACTTCTTCCAGGACACATTTGTTAGTTTTCTGGTAGTCCATGGGACTTACAGTATTCTTTGTCAACACCACAACTCAAAAGCATCATATATAAATAAATAGATATAGATGTATGTATAAACACACACACACATAAACATATACATATATACATGAATACAATGATATCGAGTCAGATCTAACTCATAGCAACCTATCCTTGGGTTTCCAAGGCATTATCACTATGGAAGTAGACTGCTCCACCTTCCTTCCAAGTAGTGGCTGGTGGGTATGAACTGTCAGCCTTCTGCTTATCAGTCAAATGGCTTAGGCATTACACCACCAAAGGTCCTAGATATATATAGATATATAGATATATAGATACACACACACACACACACACACACTAATAGCCTTCTAAGAGCATAAGCAAACTACAATCAAATTCAATGAAAACACAGACAATAGATTAGAAGAGTTTAGGAAAGCAATACAAGAGCAAAATGACAATATAAATCAACTATTACAAACCATACAAAAATAGCAATTAGAGAGTTTTGTCTTCTCTCGGATCTGGCAAGATGGCAGACTAGGCAGAAAGACTGCACAGACCCTCTTCAACAAAGAAAAGGGAAACCAATTAACACAGACACAGAAGATAATCCTGGACCCCTGAGCCTTGAAG
>NW_006921743.1:6489053-6501243 GCF_000298275.1 Orycteropus afer afer
AGAAGGGCAATGTACCAAATGTGAGTGACCAATATGGCAGCACTGAGGATGAGAAACACATAGAGAGGTACGTGGGAGGTATAGACAACAAATATGAACTTTTGCACATGCAGTACTGAGTTGTCAGTGATGGCAAACATGGGTATATGGGTGGATAGATGGGTGGACAGGCCAAATGATTAGGTATGTCTATGAAATAGGAAGTGTATCCAAGAACACATATAGGGTTGGCAGACAATGGTCCTATATGTTTATGTGAATGATCAGAATTCCTAGGTGTATAGTAAAGCTGACAAGGGGCAAGGTTGTGGTCACTGCTTGGCCACAGCCAGCTACCCAGAGGGACCAAGTAGTTGAACCTGCGGGCTTGGGACCATAGTCATAGGGGACATCAAGCTCAATTGGCATATCATATTACACAAAATATTGTTCCACCTCCTACTTTGGCAAGTAGCAACTGGGATCTTAAAAGCCAGCAAGTGCCATCTAGATGCAATGAAGGCTTTCTCCTCATTCAGAGCAAAGAAGAATGAAGAAAACCAAAATTGATGGAAACAATTAGTCCTAGTGACTGGTACATCATCTGATCTGCAGCGTATACAACTATGAGACCAGAAGAACTAGATGATGCCTGGCTACCACTGTCATCCACTTGAAAGGGAATCTACGTAGGAGATCCTTGATAGAGAGGGAGAACAATGTGGAACAAAACTCAAAATCATTTGGAGAAAAAAAAAATTAGGGGACCATGTTTGCTGGTCCAATAGATCCTGGTGGAAGCACTGAGACTGTGGCCCTTAGCTGCCTTCAGGTCTGGAATTGAACCCACACCTGTGGTTTCTGGCCAAACAAAATACAGGCATATGAGTTGAACATGTACCTCAAGTAGATACATGTCTTGGAGAGAACAATCATGGGAGAAAGAAGAGCTGTTTATGCACAGGGAGCCAGCTCAGGGGGCAAGAGTCCATGGAGGGATGGACAGTGGGAAGAGGTAACTATGGGGAGGAAGTGGGCGGGGAGCTGTTGCATTGTGGTTAACTGTGGTCAATGACATGAGACTAAGTATATGTGAACTGCTGTATGGAAAGTGAATTTGCTCTATAAATCTTCACCCACATTACAATAATAATAATAATAAAAATAGCAATTAGAAATCAAGAAAGTTAGCACTAAAATTATGGAGTTAGATAACACATTGGAAGGAAAAAAGAATAGAATCAAATCAATTGAAGAATAGATTAGTGGATTAGAAGACAAATCCCTTCACAACTATTCCTATTAGGAAAAAAATAAGGAAAAAGAATAAAAAATGAAGAAAATCTAAGTATTATATGAGACACTAGAAGGAAGAAACATTTATGTGTTATCAGAGTTCCAGAAAAAGAAGAAGGAAAATATATCCCACAGAGAGTATTTTCAAAGATTTGCTAGCATAAATCTTCCCTAATTGCATGAAAGTTGAAAAATATCCATACCAGAAGCTCAAAGAACCCCATACAGGGCAGACCCCAAAATAATGTCACTAAGACACATCAAAATCAAGCTTTGTAAACCAAAGACAAAGAAAAAATCTTGAGAGCAGCTAGGAAAGTTGAAATATTATGTACAAAGTTCAACCAATAAGACTAAGCTCTGATTTCTCAGCAGAAACCAGGAAGGCAAGAAAGATATATGATGACATATATAATACCTTGAAAGGAAAAATTGCCAACCAACAATTATATATACAATAAAACTGTCCTCCAAATATGATGAGGAGATTAGGAAATTTTTATAAAAATGGAAATAAAGAGAATTTATAAAAACCAGATCACTCTTACACAAAAAGTCAAAGAGAGCTGTTCAGCAAGAGAACCAAAAATGGTCAACAAGTACCTGAGATTAAGAGACATACAACATCACCCAGAAACCAACTCAGAAAAAGAATTCTCATAATTAAAATAAATTTAAAAGACGGAAAATGGAGAATCGGAGGCATTAATTTTTTTTTTTTTTATTAGGATTTGGGTGAAGATTTACAGAGTAAATTCACTTTTCATACAGCAGTTCACATACACTTTGTCTCATGTCATTGACCAAAATTTACAATGCAGCAGCTCCCCTCCCACTTCTTCCTCATAGTTACCTCCTCCCAGTGTCCATCCCTTCATACTCTTCTGCACCCTGAGCTATCTCCCTGTGCATAAGCAGCCCTTCCTTCTCCCATGATTGTTCTCTCCAGGGCGTGTGTCTACTTGAGGTAAATGTTTAACTCACACAGAGGCATTAATTTTTAAAATACAAATCTACAAAGCAAAAATAGGGAATAAATGGTATAATTACAGAAATTCCAAATGGAGAGAGGAAGCCAGGATATGAACAACAGACTATTTCAGATTTAAGATAAAAATTTGTCACAGAATAACCTTAAAGAAAATAATAAATCTTCTAAACAAAATATGAAAGATGAAAATCATAAGGACTCAGTAAACACAAAATCAACAATAATGAAAATAAAATCAGATAATAAAATAAGTTCAGCACAGAAACATATTTGGAACAAAGAAATCATCAACACCATAATAAAAAACACAAAGAATGACAGAAATAAATTCATACATGTCATTAATTACACTGAATATAAAAGTATCAAATGCACTTGTCAAGAGAAAGTGAGTGGCAGAATGGATAAGAAAAGAAGACCCAAGAATATGCTGCTTGCAAGAGCCTCACATTAGACAGAAAGATAAAAACAAATTATAAGTCAAAGTATGGAAATAAATATATCAAGCAAACAACAATAAAAAAAATGGCAAGAATGACAATATTAATTTCTGATAAAACAGCTCAAGGCAAAAACCAGAATAAGGGGCAAGGATGGTTATTATATAATGATGAAAGGGTCAACCCAGCAAGAGAAAATAACCATAATAAATATCAGTGTAGCCAATGATAGAGTTTCAAAATACATAAAGGGAACAGGACAATTGAAAAGGAAATAGACAGCTCAACCATAATAGGAGATTTTAGCACATCACTTTCTATGAAAGACAGAACAACTAGGAAAAAAAAAAAAACTCATCAAAGATACAGAAGATCTCAACAGCACAATCAACCACCTTGAGCTCACAGACATATACAGAACAGCCCCACCCCCAACAAAAACACTATACATATTGTTTTCTAAGGCACATGGATCACTTTTCAGAATTGACCATGTATTAGGCAAAAAAACAAGCCTCAATAAAGTTAAAAACATTGGAAAAAAAAACAATAAATCTGCTTGTATCAAAGTGCTTTAAAATCAGAAATCAATAATAGTAAGATCAGAGAAAAAAATCAAATACAAAGAAAAGAATTAAAAACTGCTTAAAATTGAAGAAATTACAGGAGGAATAATTTGAAAAAATTTTTTAAAAATCTTTAAATCAAAAGACAATGAAAGCATAACATACTAAAACTTTTGGGACACAGCAAAAGCAGTGCGCAGAGGTGAATTTATATCAATAAAAGTACACATCAAAAAGAATAAGAAAAAAATTCAATACCTTAATACAACAATTCCAACAATTAGAAAAAGAGTAGCAAAAAGGCATACAATCTCCAAAAGAAATAAAAAAATAAAAGTTCAAGCAGAAACAAATGAAACAGAAAGCAGACAAGTAATAAATAAAAAAAAAAACAGAATAGAGGGTGGTTATTAAAAAAGATTAAAAAAATTGCCAAACTACTGGCAAATATAACTAAGCTCAAGAAAGAGAAGGTTCAAATAACATGAATAAGAAATGAAATAGGTGACATCGCAACAGAATCAACTGAAATTTTAAAAGGATAAAAGCAGGATGCTATGAGGAATGGTACTCCAACACATTTGAAAACATGGAAGAAATGGACAAATTTCTAGAAGCACAGGACCTACCTAAACTAACACAGACTAATGTAGAAAATCTGAACAGGCTAATAACAAAAATGAACAGATCATTAAAAAAAAAAAAAAAAAAAAAAAAGGGTCCTGGCCCAAAAAAAAAAAAAAAAGAATTCTAGCAAACATTCAGAGAATAGCTGACACCAATTCTACTCAAACTATTTCAGAACATTGAAAAAGATGGGATGAAAAAGATTTCATTGTATGAAGCAAGTGTGATTGATACCAAAGCTAGTCAAAGGCTCAACTAAAAAAGAAAATTACAAAGCAAAATCTCTCATGAATAAAGATGCAAAGATCTTCAACAAAATACTATCTAATAGAATTCAACACCATTTAAAACAATAGTAATACATCACAACTGAGTGGGGTTCATAACAGTCAGGCAAAGATGGTTCAGCATTATAAAAACAATCAATGTAGTCCACTACAAAATAAAACAAGGGAAAGAAACCCATAATCATATCAATAAACACAGAAAAGATATTTGATAAAATCATATACCCACTGGCAAAATAGGAATGGAAGGGAAATTCCTCAGCCTAATTAGGGGCATGTGTGCAAAACCAACAGCCAACATTATTCTCAATGGAGAGACTGAAAGTCTTTCCCTTGAGAACAGGAAATAGACAAGGGTGCCCTCTCTCACCACTCCTATTCAACATTGTATTTTAAGTCCTAGCCAGGCAATAAGGCAAGACAGGAAAATTAAAAGCACCCAAATTGGTAAGGAAGAAGTAAAACTACCCTGATTTGCAAATGATATGACCCTATACATAGAAAATCACAGAGACTCAGCAAGAAAACCACAGAAATGAGTTGAAAGATTTAGCAAGGTGACAGGTTACAAGCTCAACATACAAAAATCAGTCAGATTCCTCTACATCAACAAAAGAGAACTCAGAAAGGAAATAAAGAAAACAATGCTATTTATAATAGCTACTAAAAAGATAAAATACTTAGGAAAAAATCTAACCAGAGATACAAAAGACATATGCAAAGAAAACTACCAAATACTACTACAAGAAATGAAGAGACTTCCGTATATGGAAGAACATTATCATGCTCATGGGTAGTAAGATTTATCATTGTGAAAATATCAATAATACCCAAAACAATCTACAGATATAATGCAACCCTGATCCAGATTTTATCAACATTTTTCAAGGAGACAGAAAAATCAATCACTAATTTTATATGGAGAGGAAAGAGACCATGTTGTTGTTGTTGTTTGCCATCGAGTCGGCCCTGACTCATAGCGACCCCTCCTTGGGTTTCCGAGGCAGTATCACTACGGAAGTAGGATTGCCCAACCTTCCTTCCGAGGAGTGGAAAGAGACCATAGATAAGCAAAACACTACTGAAGAAGAATACACTAGGAGATCTCATACTTCCTGATCTTAAAACCTACCATCCAGCCACCATAGTCCAAATACAATGATAGAAACAGAACAATGGAACAGAATTAACAACCCAAAGATAAATTCATCCACCTATGTGCAGCTGATCTTTGAGAAAGCATTGATATCTATTAAATGCAGGAAGTAGCTTTAATGAATGGTGCTGGCAAAACTTGATATCCGTTGGCAGAAAAAATGAAACAAGATCCATTCCTTACACCATATATAAAAATTAACTCAAGATTGATGAAAAACCTAAATGGAAACCTCAAACTCTAAAGATCATCAGAGAAAAACAGGGCAAAAATAAGGCCCCTAATTTGTGGTATATATGGACAGTCAAACATAAACAAAAATACCCAAACAGCAGAACATAAATTAGAGGACTGAGATCTTCTACAAATTAAATACTTATGTGTATCACAAGACTTCTCCAAAAGAGAAAAAAAGAAATCCTATTGACTGGGGGTGGGGGTGGGGGCGGGTGGCTGAGCACAGCACAGCAGGAAGGCAATGGTGTATACTAGGAGGGAACTATCTTAAAAATTTGTAGAAAACTTTAACTCCTTAACATCAAAAAGACAAGGAATCCAATTAAGAGAACATGAACAAACACTTCACCAAAATGACACTCAGGTGGCCAACAAACAGATGAAGAAATGCTCACAGTCATGAGCTATTAAAAAGATGCAAATCAAAACAACAGAAGTGCATGACTAGCACAATAACAATAGGGAAAAGGAGGACATAGAGAGGTGCAAAAAGCTATAGACAACAGAGGCAAATACTATTACATACCAAATACTGCATTATCAGTAACAATAAAAACTAGTCTATGGGGGCATGCACAGACAAGTGTATAGATTGATCCTGTGTGGGTAGGCAAATGGAAATACACCCTTCACCATAGAGAGATTTGTCTGATGATACTCCTACTTGTGCATTTATACTACAAAAATGTTCATATACATTACAGAACTAACAGGAGATAAGGTTGGAGTAGCTTTTCAGTGACAACCAAGTACCTTGAGGGAGTGAGTCACCAGGCCTGCAGGCTCAAGACCATGGTCTCAAAGAAAGATATAGTACACAATAACAGGATAACATAGTATGTAATAATAATTTTCTACATCCTATTTTGGTGAGTAGTGACTGGTGTCTTAAAAGCTGTTGAGCAGCCATCTAAGGAGCAACTATTGGTCTCTCCTCTTCCAGAGCAAAAAAAAAAAAAAAAGTGAAGAAAGTGTCATTTGTCATATGGCAATAGTGTAAAGGACTAATGGACCATGGGACACTCAGCCTTCATGACCTGGAGACCAGAACTAGATGGTGCCTGGCTACTAATGCCAACCCTCACAACGTGATCAAAATTGGAGATCCTACATATATTGGGAAGAAAAATGTGGAACAAAATTCAAAAACACAAAAATGATCAGAATTACTGGTTGGATAGAGATTGGTGAAACCCCTAAGACTATGGTCCTGGGTTATCTTTTGGGCCTGGAACTAGAATCACTTCTGTGCATTAGTGCTCAGCCAAATAGTAGAAAGGCCTACAAGCAGAATGTCTACCACAGAGAGATTCACCTCCTATCCCACAGAGAGGCACCCCTTAGATCAATCTACTATGAAAGATCAGAAGAGAATCATTTCCAGAGGGGGAAAGCTGGACAAACAGGAATGCATAGAAAAAACGTACTTGGGGAAAGGGTAGTCACAGGGAAGAGAAGAGAGGAGAACTGTTTATTGCTGAGATTGTAATTGACGCCGTGAAAGAAAATATGTATGAACTATTGAGAGTAAAATGAATCTTCTTTGTAAATTTGCACCCAAATCACAATAAAAGTTTTAAAAAAATTATTTAAGAATATCTAGGTAAGGATATTTATGGTGTTTGACTTAAAATTTAGCAGGCTATTTTAAATCTTACAATACCAAGCATGGAATTTAGATGTAACCCTAAAAAGAAATATCACAAAATAATATATTTGTCAATAAATTTTGAAAATATAATCCATAAAAAAAAGTGAGATATCATGTTACTCCAGCAATAATAGCAAACTTCAATAAGACCTAAAACAACAAATACTGGCAAGGGTGTTGTGAGATTGGAACTCTCATAGACTGCTGATAGGGCTGTAAAATGGTACAAATACTGTGGAAAATGGTATGACCCATTGTTAAAAATTTTGAAACAGAAACACCATTTGATCCAGGAAATCTCACTACTAGGTACATATCCTAAAGAAATGAGAGCTGTTACACAGATAGATATATGCACACCTATATTCACTGCAGCATTTTCTCAATAGTGAAGAGATAGAAACAACAGATGAATGGCTAAACAAAATATGGTATATACACACAGTGGAATATCAGAACATTAAAGAATAACAAAGAATCCATGAAACATCTCATTACATAGATGAACCTGGAGGACATTATGTTGAGAGAAATAAGTCAATCTCAAAAGGACACATATTGTATGAGTCCATTATTATAAAAAGTCAAGGAAAGGTTTACACATAGAAAGACACATTCTTTGATGGTTATCATGGATGGGACAGGATAGGATGGAAAATCACTAAAAGACACATATTAATTTGCATGACCAAGCCAAAACCAAACTTAATGCTGTCGAGTCGATTTGACTAATAGTGACCCCTCCTTGGCTTTCCAAGATGGTATCTCTATAGTAGTAGATTGTCCAATCTTCCTTCTGAATTTGCATGAAGGTAAAGATAATATGGTAAAAGTAATACACAGAAAGGGGGTAGCCAGCACAATATCACTGAGGAAAAAGAAGATAGAAAGACATGCACAAGACTTCCAGACAACAAGTTAAATACGATTACATACACAATCCCGCATAATCATTAATAACAAACATTAGTCTGAGTAGAAACATAAATAGACAGATAGACAAGATGAACAGATAGGCAAACAGGACTATAACCACAAATATATACAGGCTTGTCAGATGATATTTCTACACAGGTATTTGAATGTGCTATAAAAATATCCATGTATACAGTGGAGCAAACAGTTCACAAAGTTATGAAAACTTCTTATCTATAACCAAACATCATGAGTGAATGAGTTGCTGGGCCTGGGAGTTCAAGACCATAGTCACGGGGGACATCAAGTTCAATTGGCATAATGCAGTCCACGAAGACAATATTCTACATCCTAATTTGGTGAGTAGCAACTGGGGTCTTAACAGCTTGAGAATAGCCATCTAAGGTGCAACTATTGATCTCACCCCAACTGAAGCAAAGAAGAGTGAAGAAAATCAAAGATGTATGGAAAAAATTAGTCTAAGGGACTACTGGACCGTGTGATCCTCAGCCTCCACAAACCTGAGACTAGAAAAACTAGATGTGCCTGGCTACCACTGCCGACCACTTGAAGGGGATCATGATAGAAGGTTCTGGACAAAGTGGAAGAAAATTGTGAAATAAAACTCAATTAAAAAGACCAGGCTTACTGGTCTGATAAAGATAAGTAGCACCTCGAACTCTACGGCCATTAGATGCCCTTTAAGCCTGAAACTGAATTCACTCCTTAGCTCAACTTTCAGCCAAATGACAGACAAGACCAAGGAGTGAAACATAAGACAAGGGAGGTGCACACTCCTTAAAAGAATCAACCATATGAGATGAAAAGGGTAGCATTTGCCCAAGGATAAAAGTGAGAAGGCAGGAATGGATAAGAGAGGATGAATGGAAATGGTAAACACAGGGAAGAAGTGGGAAGAGTGCTGTTACATTGTGTATGAACAGTTGAAAGGAAAACGAATTCGTTACATAAACTTCTACTCAATCACAATGTAAAGTAAAAAAAAAAAAAAATCTGAATAATAGTAAAAGCTCAGGAATAGATAATGCAAATCCCTCAGTTAAAAAATAGGCTTTGATGATACTAGGATCAAAGGAAAAAGTTGTGATTAAGTTAGTAATTGAAATAATAAAATTATAACACAATAATATTGTGTTTGATGTTTAACATCAGGTAAATATTACTGACATGTAATATTAACTTAAAGAAAATTTGGTACTTCTTTACTTTGACATGTTTCATGAAACTCATAATACGTTAAATAAACCCGTTTTAGAATCTACTAATTAAAGAAACTTTTGTTATCTGAACAGCCAGAAACCTAATTCTTATCTTTATATCCTATTTGACATTCAAGTCCCTAAAATCTTATAAATTAACCTAGTAAACCTTAGCAGATGAAAACTATGAACACACCAAATAAATACTCTTTTAATAAAACTTTCACAATTTCTTGTCTTTGTTACATATCTTTTATAGTACAATGTTTCAGTGGGAAAAATGAACATATTCATGCCCAGACATAAAAATTAAGAGTATATCAATTTTAATTATAAAGAATATCTCTAAACTCAATTTTAATTTTAAAAATTAAAGATCTTCCAAATTAATTTGGAATTAAACTAAAAATCTTCCAAATTAATTTAACCCTATATATTACAAAACATAATTATTCTTGGCATAAAGATTGTTTAAATAATTTATTATCTATTGAATTTTTTTTTGTTCTTTGTAAAGCAGTTTAGCCTTCTTTTATCTCATTCTGTCATAAATAAAAATTATTCTGTTTCATAATATCTAGCTTAAGTTACTTAGAAAGTTTTTTTTTTTTTTTTTTTTTTTTTTTTTTTAATGTTAGAAGCTATGCCTCTGTTATTTCAAATACCAGCAGGGTCACCCATTGTGGTTTCAGGGGTTTTTCTAGACAGACTAGGAAGAAGGATGTGGCAGTCCACTTCAGAAAAAATTGCCACTGAAAACATTATAAATAGCAAGGAAATGTTATGTAATAAAGTACTAGAATTATTTACTAATAGCCTGAAACATTGATATACTGCTGGAAGATGAGCCACTCAGTTTGGAAAGCACTCAAAATATGACTGAGGAAGAGCTACCTTTTCAAAGTAGAATCAATCTTACTAAAGTGGATAGAGTATGGCTTTCTGGACCTTTATTTTCTGATGTGGCACAACTCAAAAAAAGAAGAAATAGTTGCAAACATTATTAGTCAAAATGTAGCATGCACAAAGTAGCAAATAGAGAAATTGGAAGTTGTCAAAAATGAAATGGAATACATAAAGATCAATATCCTGGGCATTAGTGAGCTGAAATTGACCAGTATTGGACATTTTGAATTGGACAATCATACCATCTACTATGCTGGGAATGACAAATTGAAGAGGAATGGAGTCACATTTACCATCAAAAGGAAAATTTCAAGATCTATTCTGAGGTACAATGCTGTCAACGATAGAACAATATACATATGCCCACAAGGAAGACCAGTTAATATTATCCTTTTTAAAATTTACAAATCAACCACTCAAGGCAAAGATGGAGATATTGAAAATGTTTATCAACTTCTGCAGTCTGAAAATGACCAAATATGCTATCAAGATGTATTGATAATCACTGGTGATTGGAATGTGAAAGGTGGAAACAAAGAAGTAGTGGTAGTTGGAAAACATGGTCTTGGTGAAAGAAATGAGCCTAGAGATCACATGGTAACATTTTCAAGATCAATGACTTATTCTTTGCAAATACATTTTTTCAACAACATAAACAGGAACTATATATGTGGACCTCACCAGACTGAACACACAGGAATCAAATCATCAGATCAAATCATCTGTGGAAAGAGATGAAGGAGAAGCTCAATATCGTCAGCCAGGAGCTGACTGTGGAACAGACCATCAATTGCTCATAAGCAAGTTCAAGTTTAAGCTAAAGAAAATTAAAACAAGTCCACAAGAGCCAAAATATAATTTTGATTACATCTCACCTGAATTTAGAGACCATCTGAGGAATAGATTTGACACATTGAACACGAATGACGAAAGACTAGATAAGACCAGGGATGACATCAAGAACATCATATATGAGGAAAGCAAAAGTTCATTAAAAAGACAAGAAAGGAAGCAAAAAACAAAATAGATTTCAGAAGAGACTCAGGAACTTGTTATTTAACAGAGAGTAGCTAAAGCAAATGGAGGAAATGATGAAATAAAAGAACTGAAACAAAGATTTCAAAGGATGGCTCAAGATGATAAAGTAAAGTATCATAATGAAATGTGCTTGTCACTTCTCCACCTGAAAGAACTGAACAAAAATTCAAACCATGAGTTGCAATGTTGAAGGACATTCTATGGGCAAAGTGTTGAATGATGCAGAAGATGGAAGGAATACACAGAGTCAATTGTTCCCAAAAGAAGTGTTTGATGTTCTAACACTTCAAGAGGTAGCATATGATCAAAGACCAATGGTTTTGAAGGAAGAAGTGTAAGCTGTACTGAAGGAATTGGCAAAAGAAAAAAGTCTCCAGGAATTGATGGAATACCCATTGAGATATTTCAACAAATTTATGCAGCTTGTTTATGTTATGAAATTTGGAAGACAGCTACCTGGCCTCCTGACTGGAAGAGATCCATATTTTTTGCCATTTCCAAGAAAGGTGACCCAGTGATATTATTTAATAATATAATTGATATAACACATAAGTAAAATTTGGCTGAAGATAATTAGAAAATCATTGCAGCAGTATATTGATAGAGAACAGCCAAAAATTCAAGACAGATCAGAAGAGGATGTGGAATGAGGGATATTGTGGCTAATGTCAGGTAGATCTTGGTTGAAAGCAAAGAATACCAGAGAGATGTTTGTTGTTAGTTGTTGTTAAGTGCCATCGAGTCATTTCCAACTCATAGCGACCCCATGCACAGCAGAACGAAACACTGCCCGATCCCGTGCCAGCCCCACAATCCCTGCTATACTTGAGCCCATCATTGCAGCCACCATGTCAATCCATCTCGTTGAAGGCCTCCCCCTC
>NW_006921743.1:6503729-6506963 GCF_000298275.1 Orycteropus afer afer
TTTTCCTAGATTCATACTTCGTACATTCCATGTTCCAATGATTAATGGATGTCTGTGGCTGTTTCTCTTCAATTTGAGTGGTGCCACATCAGCAAATGAAGGTCTCGAAGCTTTCTCTTATCCATATGAGTAAGGCTGGGTTTACTCAGATGTTTCAGCTCTTTCCCAGTCCTAATTTGAGAACCTTTTAGCCTAAACGGACTATTCCTAAAGGTGCGAGGTAATGTACCAAACAGTGTTTCTTTGCTACTCATAAGGTTTTCCCTGGCCAATTCTTTGAGAAGTGGACAGCTTCTTCCTTCTTCCTAGTCTGTCTCAGTCTATAAGCTGGGCTGTTACCTGTGCACCAGGTGCATCTCTCTGGGTTTTAAACACCAGAGGCTCAGCCTCAAAACTCATGTCTATATGTCAGCACAGTAGGACAAACCGACAGACAAGTTTGTCTTGTTGTTGGAGACCTCTCGTATCACCCCCACCTGGATCCCTGAGGCTGACTGTTCCTCTGTCTGGCTTCCTGGCTTTTAATCCCCTTTCTCCTGCTCTTCTGGCCTGCTGCTTTGGGCATCCCTGAGTTGTCTCTCCTCACCTGTATCCCTGGGGATTACAGGTGTTTACCTGTGTTTTATTGACTTTGCAAAGGCATCCAATTTTGTGGAACATAACACACTATGGATAACATTGCGAAGAATGGGAATTCCAGAATACTTAATTGTGCTCATGAGGAACATATGCATAGACCAAAAGACAGTTGTTTGAATAGAACAAGGGTATATTGCTTGGTTTAAAATTAGGTAAGGTGTGCATCAAGGTTGTATCCTTTCACTATACTATCCAATCTATATTTTTAGCAAATAATTTGAGAAGCCAGACTATATGAATAAGAACACTACATCAGGGTTGGAAGAAGACTTTTTAACAACCTGCCATATACAGATGACATAACCTTGCTTGTCAGAAGTGACAAAGACTTAAAGGACTTACTGTAGAATATCAGGGACTACAGTCTTTAGTATGGATCACACATCAACATAAAGAAAACAAAAATTCTCACAAAGGGATCAATAAGTAACATCACAGTAAATGGGAAAATGATTGAAGTTATCAAGGATTTCTATCACTTGGATTCACAATCAACACCCATGGAAGCAGCAGTGAAGAACTCAGATGGTGTACTGCACTGGACAAAGTTTTGCAAAAGACCTCTTTAAAGAGCAAAGGTGTCATTTTGAAACTAAGGTGTGTCTGATCCAAGCCATGGTTTTTCAATAGCCTTATACTCATGTGAAAGCTGGACAATAATCAAGGAAGACCACAGAAAAATTGATGCATTTGAATCGTGGTATGCAATGAATATGGTATGAATATACCATGTACAGGTAGAAGAACAAGCAAATCTGTGTTGGAAGAAGTACAACCAGAATGCTCCTTAGAAGCAAAAATGGTTAGACTTTGTCTCACTTACTTTGGTCATGTTGTCAGAAGGGACAAGCCCCTGGAGAAGGATATCATTATTGGTAAAAGAGAGGGTCAGTGAAAAAGGGAAAGATCCTCAACAAACTGGTTTGACACAGTGACTGAAATGATAGACTCAAGCCTATCAGGGATTCTGAGGATGATGCAGGGCTAGGCAGTTTTACGTTCTGTTGTCACTATGAGTTGGACTTGACTTGATGGCATCTACCAGCAACAACATATATTACAAAACATAATTATTGTTGAAGTATAATTTGTTTGTTGTTGTTGTTGTTATATGCCATTGAGTCGGACCCGACTCATAGTGACTCCTCCTTAAGTTTCCAAGGCAGTATCACTACGGAAGTAGATTGCCCCATCTTCCTTCCAAGGAGTGGCTGGTGGGTTTGAACCGCCAGCCTTCTGGCTAGCAGTCAAGTGCCTTAGGCACTATTTCTGTTCAAATTTTTATCATTCTTTTATTAAGCAGTTTACTCTTCTTTTATCTCATTGTGGAATTAATAAAGATTATTCCTTTTCCATGATATCTAGATTAATTTACCTATAAAGATCTTTTTGTTCATTTGTTTGTTTTAACTTTTTATTGTGATTTATGTGAAAGTTTATAGAGCAAATTGGTTTTCCGTTCAAAAATTCATACACATTTTGTTTTGTGACATTGATTGCAATCCCCACAATGAAGCAGCTTTCTTCCCTGTGTTTATTTTTTCTCTTCATTATTCTTTCCTATCCCTTCCTGTCTTTTGAGCTTTATTCCTTGGAAAATACTATCTTTTTGCTATCTTACAATTGTTTGTTCTAGGGAGTGTGTACTTCACAGATTTTATTGTTCCCCTTATAGACTTGTCTATTGTTTGGCTGACAGTTGAGCCATTGCAGTGAGTTCAGTTCCAACCCTGATGGGTTTCTAAGAACCATTCTTATGGGGTTCCACTAGTTGCTTCTAAAAGTTTTGATTCTGAAATTTTGCTTTCAAAATTGGCTTACACTTAAACCTTTGGCAAAATGAATTTATTTACATGAATCTCCAGGAAAAGTATGACTATTTAGCTTATATGCATGCTTATTGATCAATAGACTCACCAGAGTAAGTTCTTTGAAGAAATATTATAATCTAACTTAATAATACCCTTCAGAGATAGGAAATTATTATTTTTTTCTTAACCCTGTCTTTTGTGTGCTTCATAGGATCCTTTAGAGAAACAATTTAGAATAATTTGTCCTTTGTAAGGTCTTATCATACCAATAGAAATAAACAAAACTTTTTCATTGCATCTTTCAAATAAGCCAATTTATATAAATTTTTTTCATTTTTTTTTTTCACTGAAAGCCCCACCTGTAAGTGTAAGAAACAGTTTTTCCAAGACTCAAAAGACTACCTCATGAGAAAAACAAAACAATGTCAAGAAAAAGCTAGCAACTGCTATTTACAACTTCCTGAAACAAGACAAAAATTCAGACACAGAAAGAGACAGAAAAACCACATAAACTTAACAGTCTGCAATGTCAGCTTAAAGCCCAGGCTCATACTCTACCCTACATAAGACATACATGTGGAGAATCCAGTTTCTTAAAATGTATGCAGTAGGAGGCAGGGCAAGATGGCGGACTAGGCAGAAGGATTGCACAGACCCTCTTCAACAAAGAGAAGGGAAACCAATAAATACAGACACAGAAGATAATCTTGGACCCCTGAGCCTTGAAGGAAAGGATGCAGATTTGGACTAAACCCCAACTAGCAGAAGAATTTGCGTGAAAATA
>NW_006921743.1:6509878-6513888 GCF_000298275.1 Orycteropus afer afer
TTTTTAACATAAACACAAATGAGTATCTGTATCTTGTAGGGAGCCAAAATTCAGGTTCATTTTTTTTTTTTAACATAAACACAAATGAGTATCTGTATCTGGTAGGGAGCCAAAATTCAGGTTCATTTATCAAGGATCTCATAAATTGAAATTTAGTGTCATTCTTTTTGAACTAAATATATCTTGCCATTTAGAGAGCTAGTTTTATATTTTAAACATAGTAGTCTATTTGGAAAGTACTTAAAAGTGGTGCTGGTTTGACAAATTGTGAAATAGCTTAAATAAAAATCCAACTACAAACAACAAAAATAGCCATTTCATGTAGAATGCATGGGAATTTCAATTGGTTTGGTTTTTTCAGAAAGAGATTTTTCTGTTGGCTTTTCAGGAGGCAGCTGGCAAAGGGGCAGATGGCACTAGAGGAATAGTAACAGGTGGGATAGGAACCAGACATTGCATTTATTTATTTAGTTAATTTAGACATGGTACCCTGCAGGCATGTAATGTTACTGACCTGATGTCTTTCAGAAGCTTCTAGGTACCAGTCAAATAGGTGTCCCATTGAGATTATTTATTTCAAAAGCCTGTATTTTATAATTTACTGTACAAAAAACTAATTTTAGATAAACTAAAAGAACTCCAGAGTAGTCACTGATTTTCCAGACTGTCTCTATTAAGATGATGTCAGCCAGACAAAAACTCACACATTAAAGACCACAGTGCTTGTTCATATAGTGAACAAAACTCAAAATCAATGTCCCAGAGGATGGCTCTGAGTTGCTTCTTGATATGCCATTACCCACATTCTGAGAGAGACAGTGAAATTTTCTTTTAAGAACAAAATAGATTCTCAATAAAGTTTGAAAATCTACCACACAAAGAAAGTGCAGCTCATGTTCAAGGGATTGTTTACTTTGTGGTGACTCCTGAGAAGGCAGTGGGCCCAAATAGCCCTACTGGTATCAAAGCTCAGTTCCTTGAGTCCTTAGGAGTCACTGTCAGCAATGCACTTCAAAATCCCACAGCTCTGACACCAGAAATGTTATACAACAAACTAGTCAGCACTCTGTTAAAATAACTCAAAGAAGTTTATTGAGGAATAGACAGTTTGAACTCAGGAAAACACACAGCTTGGAAAATGAAACTAAATGCTCCAAAGGATTATAAGTGGGGTAAGGCCTATCTACAGTGAAATGAGAAACTAACAGGTAATAATACTAATTGATTGATATTTACAAAGTTACAATTGAGTTTTACCAAAGCAACAAAGATTTTAAAATAATTAACTCTTTTCATTCTGATTGGTTAATTTTGCATAGTTTCCTGAGAATATCCTGTATAAGTACTTTCAGCAGTTCAAATTCCCTGTAATAGTTGGTGACTTCAGCTGCATTTCTAACAGGTATACCTGGTTTCTTTCCTTATCTCCCTGGGATAAATAGTAGGCCAGCTCCATGTTGTCAAGTTAGCCCAAGTGCTTCCACTTTGATGTCTGAAACACACATTTACCTTTTTTTGTCCTTTCATAAAAGTGAGGTCATATGAGATTTTTCCTTTTGTAATTGTCTTATTTTATTCAGCATAAAGTCTTCAAGGTCCTTTTATATTGTAGACTGTATCAAGACTTTGTTTCTACCAAAAGAACTAGCTGGTGCCTGGCTGCCACTACCAACTGTTCTGATAAGGGTCACAGTAAAAAACAAAAACAAAACAAAACAAAAAAAAAAACTCACTGCCATTAAGTCAGATTTGACGCATAGTGATCCCTCCACGTTTCCGAGGCAGTATCACTATGGAAGTAGATTGCCAAATCTTCCTTCCAAGAGTGACTGGTGGGTTTGAACCGCCAGCCTTCTGGTTAGCAGTCAAATCCTTAGGCACTATGCCACCAGAGCTCCCACAGTAGATGGACCCTAATAGAAGGAGAAAAAAACATGGAACTAAAATTGTTAAAAACTCCAGACTTTCTGGACCAGTTGAGACCAGAGGGCTTCCTGAGATTATCACCCTGAGATATTCTTTAAACCTCAAACTGAAACTATCCCCTGAGATCACCTTTTAGCAAAATAACAGAATGACACACAAAATAAACGATATTACCATGAAGTATGGTGCTGTACTAAATATATATATATATGAGACCAAAAGGTCAGCATTCAATTTAAAGCAAAGGTGAGAATATAAGGGGGCAGGAAATCTAGAGTACTGGAAACAGAACAACCAGAACACAATTTAAAAGAACATTTACATACTATACAAAAACACCATTCTACATTCTTCTTTGGTGAGCAGCGACTGAGGTCTTAAAAACTTGTGATTGGTCATCTAAGATGTAACAATTTATCTCACATCTTCTGGAGCAAAGAAGATTGAAGAAAATCAAAGATGCATGGAAATAATTGGTTCAAGGGAGTAGTGAATCATGGGTACCCCAAGACCTTAATAATTTAATGGTAACAGACTAACAACTGACAACCACTTGAAAAATGATTAAAATTGGAGATCCTACTTAGACTGGAAGAAAAATATGGAACAAAACTCAAAATCAAAAAAGATCAGGCTTACTGGTATGATGGAGACTTGAAATACCCAAGACTGTGGCCCCTAGTCACCTTTCAGGCCATGGCTTAACTTCTAGCCAAACAATAGACAACCTGATAAGGTGAACAATTACACAAGGTAGGTACATGTAAGGTTAGGTGACTGATGTTGGGAGGAACCAAGCCAGAGGAAAAGGAAAGAAAAGTTTATTTAAAGAGTAAAATCATAGAAGCATAGGGCTGGCTCTCAGTAACTAAGAGAGCAGCAGACCTGACTGTCTATGTCAGGGCTCTTTTATATCCCTTTTTTCAGAGCTCCTTGTTCTTTGATTGATAGTTGAAAATGTCATTCTCTTTGGTCCCAAGGTCAGCTCGATCTTTCCATGTGGGTTGCATTGCCCTTATTGTTTTATCGTTTCTTCCCTGTAGTTTCTGCTCAGAAATAGATTTTGATAAGAACTAGACAATAGTCATTAGGGGATTTGTTGGTTAGCTTATTTTCAGAAGTATTAGACTGGAACTTCTAATAAGAATCAAACATTAATCATTATAGGTCTGGGTAGTTAGCTATTTTCAGGAGTGTACATTCCTTTTTGCTGAGGATGTCCATTGTAAGATTTGATTTTATTAACCTTTCAGTACACACCTTAGAACAATCAACCACAGGGAATCAGAAGGGCAGCATTTTCATGGGAAGATAACTCAGAGGACAGGACTGCATCGGAAAGAAGGACACAGGGAAAAAGTAACCATAGGCAGGAAGTGAGAAGAGAACTGCTACATTGTGGGGATTGCAATCAATGTCAGGAAACAAAATGTGTACAAGCAGTTGAATGGAAAATGAATTTGTTCTGTAAACTTTCACCCAAATCATAATAATAAAAAAAAAGAATACTGGCACATTAGGAAAAAATTTAATATCAGTGAACAATTTGTGTAGAAATTGTGAAATATGAAGTTAATTTACTGTGTAAACTTTAATCAATAAAATATTATTTTTTAAAAAAAGACTGAATTTCTCATACTGGCTGAGTAGTATTTCTTTTATGTATGTACCACATATTATTTATGCATTCATCTGTTGAAAGGCGTTTAGGTTGTTTTCACCTTTTGAGTATTGTAAGTAGTGCTGAAATGAACATTGATGTACATGTCTCTGTTTGAGTTTCTGCTTTAAAGTCTTTTGGGTATGAAACTAGTAGTGGAATTGCTGGATATGGTAGTTCTATTTTTAGTTTTCTGAGGAACCATCATACTATGTTCCCCAACAACCATACCATTCTGCTTTCTCACCAGCAATGGATGAGAGTTCCAATATCCCCACATTCTCTCCAACATTTGTTACTTTCTTGTTGTTGTTGTTGTTAAGTGCCGTCAAGTCGTTTCCTACTCATAGCGACCCCATGCACAGCAGAACGAAACACTGCCCGATCCCGCACCAGCCCCACAATCCCTGCTATACTTGAGCCC
>NW_006921743.1:6520073-6522151 GCF_000298275.1 Orycteropus afer afer
TTGAACCTCTGGAAGTTCTCTGTCAATATACTGCTGCAAACGTTTCTGAATTATCTTCAGTAAGATCTTACTTGCGTGCGATATTAATGATATTGTTCTATAATTTTTACATTCTGTGGGATCACCTTTCTTTGGAATTTTCTTACTTTTTAATTTTCTTCAAATCTTAGCCATCCTACTGTAAACCTCACTGTCATTGAGTTGATTCTGACTCAAAGCAACCCCCACTGGGTTTCCAAGGGGGTAAATCTTTACAGAAGTAGATTGCCCTTTCTTCCTTCCATGGAGTGGCTGGTGGATTTGAACCACTGACCTTGTGGTTAGCAGCCAAATATCTTATCCACTGCACTACCAGAGCTTTTTAAGCCATCCTTGTGGGGTAAAATGGTATCTCGTTATGGTTTTGATTTGCATCTCTCTGACAACTAATGACATTGAGCATCTTTTCATGTGTTTGGTTACCATTTGAGTTTCCTGTTTATGAAATGTCTGCTCAAGAACTCTACTAATTTTTATTATCGAATTGTCTTTTTGTTGTTATCAGAAGACATTATTTTTAAATACATTTTATAGAACTATGATTTATGTATAGAGAAATACACAAAACTAAAGTGACATGGGTCAAAGCATTTTTTTTTCAGTGTTCCTTCCCCTCCCCTCCCATCCCTGGTAGCCAATAAAGAAAATTTCCTTCCATATATAAACCATTCCTTGACTTTTTACAGTAATGAACTAATACTATATTGGTTCTTCTGTGATTGACTTATTTCTGTCAGCATAATGTCCGCCAAGTTCCCTACATTATGAAGTGTCTTGCAGATTCTACATTATTCTTTAGGAGCTCTGGTAGCATAGTGCCTAAGGTACTTGACTTCTAACCAGAAGGCTGGTGGTTCAAACCCACCAGCCACTCCTCAAAGGAAGGTTGGGCAATCTACTTCCGTAGTTACTGCCTTGGCAACCCAAGGAGGGGTCGCTATGAGTTGGGGCCATCTCGACTGCACATAACAACAACAACATTATTCTTTAATGTTGCATAGTATCCCGTAATGTGTATGTACCATAATTTGGTTATTCATTCTTCTGTTGATGAGCACCTAGGTTGTGTCCATATTTTTTCTATTGTAAATAGTGCTGCAATGAACATGGGAGTGCATATACATGTTCCTGTCCTGGCTCTCACTTTATCATACATATCTAGTAATGGGATTGCTCGATAAATGGTATTTCTATTTCCAGCTCTTTTTTTTTTAAGAGCTTGTTTTACATTTAATGTAACATGTACATTCAGTTTCATTCCCCATTCACTATTTCCAACCTTAACCAAATCCCTCCCCTCCCTACCCTGTAGCTCTTCCCCTGTGCCCCTCATATTTATGCACTCCTGTTTGTTCTGCATTTCCTCAGTTTGAATATTGGTCCTCTGGTGTCCCATGGTCTATTGCTCTAAGGGACGTACTACCATAGAATATGAGAGTGTGTCATCCGGGGTTGAGTGGTCTGTGTGTACATCTTGTTAACTATTGGGCTGAGAGCCCGACCCTAGGGGTGCATTTTATTCCAAGCACAGAATGGATTCCAGGGTCATAGTATTGGGAGTCTTACCAGATTTCATCTGACCAGTAATTCTGGTCATTATTGAGTTGTTGTTGTTTTTTTTTTTTTTTAATTTTGTTCCATGTTTTCCCTCCCACTCTATCAAGGATCTCCAGATTTGATCCTTTCCTGAGTGGATGGCATTGGTAGCCAGGCACCATCTAGTTCTTCTGGTCTCAAGGGCCATTCTGTCCTAGGGCTGATTGTTTCCAAATGCCCCTGGTCTTTTTTTTTTTTTGCATTCTTCTTCACTTCCAACTCTAGGAGACCATTAGCTACGTCTTAGATGGCTGCTTGAAAGCTTTTAAGACCCCAGTCGCTACTCACCAATGTAGGACGTGAAGCAACTGTTTTATGTATTTTGTTGTGCCAATTGAGCCTGGCCTCCCCCAGTACGATGATCCTGAGACAGTAGATCTATAGGATCTCTCTCCCATAGTGTCTGGTTTTCTGTGAGGGATTACTCTGTGTCTGTCTTCTAT
>NW_006921743.1:6522421-6542298 GCF_000298275.1 Orycteropus afer afer
TGGTTGGTGTTAGCATCTGTCATCTATCTCTTATGTGCACAATTCAGTGTCCTCCCATTTCCTAATGTTATCCTGGTGGTCATAGATCTTTCCTGTATATCCCTCCCCCTACCCATGTCAGCGTGTAGGGCCCAACTAGCCCCTTCCCTCCTACTAATTGAGTTTCCTTTCCCAAGCAAACCCTTCTCTGTCTTTTTATAGTAATGGGCTCATACAGTACTTGTCCTTCTGTGATTGACTTATTTCATTCAGCATAATGTCCTCCAGGTTCATCCGCATTGCGAGATGATTCATGTATCCCTCTTTGTTCTTTAATGTGGCATAGTATTCCATTGTGTGGATATACCATAATTTGGTTATCCACTCATTCATTGATGGGTATTTAGTTGTTTCCATCTCTTTGCTATGGTGAATTGTGCTGTGATGAACATAGATGTACATATGTCTGTTCATGTGCTATCTCTCACCTCTTTAGGATATATTCCTAGTAATGAAATTGCAGGGTCAAATGGTACTTCTATTTTTAGTTTTTAAGGAAACGCCATACCATTTGCCACAATGGTTATACCATTTTACAATCCCACCAGCAGTGCACAAGAGTTCCAATCTCTCCACAACCTTGCCAGCATTTGTTACTTTCTGACCCATTGAAGTTTGCTATTATTGCTGGGGTAAGATGCTATCTTATCATTGTTTTGATTTGCAACTCTCCAATGATTATTAATGATTGCTAGCAATTTCTCATGTGTGTGTTGGCTACCTGTATATCTTCTTTGATGAAGTGTCTGTTCAAGTCTTTGGCCCATTTGTGAATTGGGTTGTCTTTTTAGTATTGAGGTGCTAAAGTTTTCTATAGATTTTGGAGATAAGTCCTTTGTCAGATATGTCATAGGCAAATATTTTCTCCCAATCTGTAGGCTCTCTTTTTACCCTTTTGACAAAATCTTTTGATGCACACAAGAATTTAATTTTTAAAAGGTCCCAGTCATCTAGCATTCTCTTCTGTCTCCTGTACATTCTAGGTTATGCTTGACAGTCTATTTATGCCACAAATTAGGGCTCTTAGATTTGCCCCTATTTTATCTTTGATGAATTTTATAGTTTTGGGATTTGCATTTAAGTCTTTGATCCAACTTGAGTTTGTTTTTATGTAGGGGGTGAGGTATGGGTCTTGTTTCATTTTTCTGCAGGTAGATATCCAGTTTTGCCAGCACTATTTGTTAACGAGGCCGTCTCTTCCCCATTTAATGGGTTTTGGACCTTTGTGAAAGATCAGTTGTCCACATATGGACAGACTTTTGATTCTGTTCCATCAGTCTATCTGTCTATCACTGTACCAATATCATGCTGTTTTGACTACTGTGGCTGTATAGTAGTTCTTAAGATCTGGGAGTGTGAGATGTCCCACTTTGTTTTTCTTTTTGAGAAGTGCTCTGGTTATTTGAGGTCTCTTTCCTTTCCATATGAAATTAGGAATTAGTTTTTGATGCCCTTAAAAATTTTGTTGAAATCTAGATAGGGATTGCATTAAATGCATAGATTCCTTTAGGTAGTATTGACATTTTTACAATATTTAGTCCACATATACATGAACAAGGTAGATTATTCCATTTATATAGTGCTCTTGTTGTCTCTTGTAGCAGTGTTTTATAGTTTTCTCTGAACAGGTCTTTTGTGTCTCTGGTGAGGTTTATTCCTAGATATTTTATCTTTTTCATAGGTATAGTAAATGGTATTTTTTCCCTTATTTCTTTATCAGAGGACTCCTTGCTGGTGTAGAGAAATCCAACTGATTTGTGTATGTTGACCTTGTATCCTGCCACTTTGCTGAACCTCTCTATTAGTTCCAGTAGTTTTTTAAATTTTTTTTTATTGAGTCCCTTGTATTTTCTATGTACATGATCATATCATCTGCAAACAGAGATAGTTTTAGTTCCTCTTTGACAATCTGTATGCCTTTTGTTTCTCTTTCTTGCCTTATTGCCCGGGCCAGGACTTCCAATACAATGTTAAATAGAAGTGATGATCTGGTTCCCATTCTTAAGGGGAATGCCTTGAGTTTTTCTCCATTAAGAATGATGTTGGTCATTGGCTTTGCATATATATCCTTTATTATGTTGAGGAATTTCCCTTCTATTCCTATTTTGTTGACAGTTCTAAACAAGAATGGATGTTGGATTTTATCAAATACATTTTCTGCATCAATTGATATAATCATATGGTTCTTTTCCTTTGTTTTGTTTATGTGGTGTATTACATTGATTGATTTTCTGATGTTGAACCACCCTTGTAAACCTGGTATGAATCCCACTTGATCTGGGTGTATTAAGTTTTTGATATGTTGTTGGATTCTGTTGGCCAGGATTTTGTTAAAGATTTTTTAATCTATGTTCATGAGTGATAATTGGTCTGTAGTTTTCCTTTCTAGTGGTGTGTTTCTCTGGTTTTGGTATTAGTGTTATGGTTGCTTCATAAAATGAGTTTGGGAGTATTCCATCTTTTTCTATGTTCTGGAATAGCTTGAGTAGCATAGATGTCAACTCTTTTCTAAATATTTGATAGAATTCTCCAGTGAAGCCATCAGGGCCAGGGCTGTTCTTTGTGGGAAGTTTTTCTATGACCTGTTCAATTTCTTCTCTTGTTATGGGTCTGTTCAATTTTTCTATCTGAGTGGGATAGTATAGGTAGGTCTTGTGATTCTAGAAACTTGTCCATCTCTTCTAGGTTCTCAAATCCATTGGAGTACAGTTTTTCATAATATTCTGTCAGTATCTGTTTTATTTCAGCTGGTTTTTTTGTGATGACACCATTTTCATTTACAATTCTTGTGATTTGGATCTTCTCTTTGTTTTCTTTTGTTAGGTCTGCCAATGATTTATCAATTTTATTAATTGTTTCAAAGAACCAGCTTTTTGTTTTGTTGATTTTCTCTATTTTTTTTCTGTTTCATTCATTTCTGCTCTGATATTTATTATTTCCTTGCTTCTAGATACTGTAGGATTCTTTTGTTGTTCTATTTCTAGTTGTTGGAGTTGATGAGTTAGAATGCTGATTTTGTTTATTTCCTCTTTTTTGATGTATACATTTATTGCTATAAACTGTCTTTTGAGCACTGCTTTTGCTGTGTCCCATAGGTTTTGGTATGATGTATCTTCACTCTCATTTGTTTCTAGGAATTTTTTTATTTCAGTTTTTATCTGTTCTGTTACCCAGTAGTTTTTGAGCAGTGAGTTGTTCAGCTTCCATATGTTTGATGCTTTTTCCTTGCACTTACTATTATTAATTTCTAATTTTATAGCATTGTGGTCTGAGAAGATGTTTTGCAGTATTTCAATGCTTTTGAATTTATTGAGGCTTGTTTTATGTCCTAACATATGGTCTATTCTGGAGAAGGATCCATGTGCACTGGAAAAGAATGTGCATTGTGCTTTTGTTGGGTTAAATGCTCTGTATTTGTATATGAGATCGAGTTGGTTGATTGTATTGTTGAATTCTTCTGTATCCTTGTTGAATTTTTTTCCAGTTGACCTGTCCCTCTTTGAAATTGGTGTGTTAAAGTCTCCTACTACTATTGTAGAGTTGTCTATTGTCCCTTTTAATTCATTTCATATTTGTTTCACATATTTTGGAGCACTTTCATTGGGTGCATTAATATTTATTATTGTAACTTCTTGTCAATTGATCCTTTCAGCATAATATAATGTCCCTCCTTGTCTCTTATGATGTTTTTCACCTTAGTGTCCATTTTATCAGAAAACAATATTGCTACTCCTGCTCTTTTATGGTTTCCATTGGCTTGGTATATTTTTTTCCATCCCTTAACTCTTAATTTGTTTTTATCTTTGTGTCTAAGGTGGGTCTCTTATAGGCAGCATATTGATGGGTCTTTTCTTATCCAATCTGCCACTCTCTTTCTTTTGATAGATATATTTAGTCCATTCACAATGAGTGTAATTAGTGATAGGTATGAATTGATTGCTGTCTTTCTATTGTGTTTTTTTGTAGTGTTGCCGGTGTCTCTTTGGTCCATATACTTTTCTGTGCTGAGTTCGGTTTGTTGGCTATTGCTTTCTCCATTTTCTTCTTTATAGTTGGTTTTGTGCTTATTATACTCATATGTTTTCATTCCTTCCAGATTTGCTTACAAGGATTGTTACTTTCCTCTGTGGTTACCTTGGAGTATATTCTTGTCTCCACATTTTTAGAACAGTGCTTACTGTGGAGACATTGTCCTGTTTTCCTCTCCATTTGAAAATCTGTACCTAGAAGTTTTATTCCCTCTGATAGGTTAGTTGCTGTTGTTGAGTGCTGATTGAGTTCTTTGGTATTTAAGGTACAATGTTTTATGGTCTTATTTTGAATAACTATTTCTGATTTGGTTTTAGCGTTGATGCCACATATCCTGGTTTTGTTGATCTCTGTTGTGGGTTCTCTATTGGAAGGAATTCCTTAAGCATTTCTTGTAGGGTTGGTCTAGTTTTCACAAAATCTCTTAGTTTCTGTTTGTATGAGAATGCCTTGATTTCACCCTCATATTTATTCAATAATTTGGCTGGATATCAGATTCTTGGTTGGAAGTTCTTTTCCTTCAGTGTTTTATATATGTCATCTCATTGCCTGCTTGTCTGCATGGTTTCTGCTGAGTAATCGGAGCTCAGCCTCACTATTTGATTAATATAAGTATTATTTCTTTTGTCCTGGGCAGCTCTCAAAATTTTTTCTATGTCTTTGGTTTTGGAGAGTTGGATTATAATATGCCTCGGTGTTTTTCTCTGGGGATCTATCATGTGTGGGGTTCTATGAGCTTCTTGGACAAATATCTATTCTTCCTTCATGATATGTGGGAAGTTTTCTGTTAGCAGGTCTTTTTCACCTCTTCTTGTTCTGGAATTCCAATGAGTCTTATGTTGCTTTATCTCATGTCATCACATATAATTCTTAGGTTCTCTTCATTTCTCTTAAATCTTTGTTCTGATTTTTCTTCATGCTGGCTAGTGTCCAGGGGTTTCTTTTCTAGTTGAGATATGCATTCTTCAGCCAGTTCTAACCTAGTCTTTTGGGCTTCTACTGTGTTATGTAATTCTGTCATTTTGGTACTCATCTTATGCATTTCGGTACTCATCTTCTGCATTTCTAACTGCTGTTTTTGTCTGAGTTCTGATTGTGCATTAATCTTATTATTTTTTTCTTGAATGATTTTCCTGAGTTCTTCCAGGGAATTCTCTGTGTTCTCCTTGTTTCTGTTTGGGGTTTCCTTAGGCCCTTGTATAGCTCTGAAAAGATATCTTCTAAATTCCTTCTCAGATAATTCTATTGCCTCCTCTTCCTCCATGTATAATTAGACCTTTGTTTGTGGTTTTTCTTCTAATGCCTTGTCCTGTTTTTTTTGTTTGTTTGTTTGTTTGTTTGATTTGAGGTTGCCTGTTGTTTCCTAGACATTTTAAGGTTGTCATTAACTGTTGGTTACATATCAATTTTTTTTTCTTGGTTTTATGGTTTAATATTTTGAAAAGGTGAAGCTGGTGTATTTTATTTTATTTAGTTATTAATTCAGGTATGCTGGGTCAGTCTGCAGTTTTCTTTGTTATGGTGGAATCACTGTGTAGAATGTGGATATGGGTTTCTGTTTGTTGTAAAGAGTGTTTAGAGTTTGACCGGGAGGTTTTAGGTTGGCTGAATGTGGTTTCTTGTATCGGATGAGTGAAGTTATTGGCAGAGAAGGTGGGAGCAGAAAAAGGAAAGCTTGCTGTTGCTAGGATCATTTTCTAGGGCTTTGAGCAGACTGCTACTGATGATGTTGTATTGTTATTTACAGGCCCACAGCTCAATTTCAGCAAAGACTCCAATTGTTAGGGGGTCATCACTTTCCACCAGGCTCAGACACATGCAAAAACACTGCTCCTGAGGCCCTTTGGTGGCAAAAGGCCAACCCAAGGCAACTTCCCGGCTCTGCGATCTGCTGTGGGTGTTTATCCCTCCCACCTGCCCACCTACAGCACCAGCCCAACCCTCCCAGACTACAAACAGCTCGGGAGTTCCTCTGTGAGTTCTCCCACCTGCGGCACCAAAGATGCGCTTGGTTTCAGCTGCGCTGAAGTCAGGAGAGTACCTGCGAATAATCTGTGGTCTCAGTATTAGTGATAAAGTCAAGTGCAGACCTCTCAGTGCCACTAAGCTGATCCAAGCCTATTCAGTGACCTACTGAGGTGGGAGCAAGCCCACCCTCCTGGAGCACCAATGGACTCTCTGCTTGGGTTTCAGTGGGGCTGGTCATGCCCGTTTGCACCTAGCCGAGCCAGGTTGCCTATAAATTCATATGCTGAAGGTAGATCCTTGGGGTGATCGCTGGTATGCTTTTGTAATCGCTGGTATGCTGGTATGGTGTGTCTTCTGCCTTGACCCAGGGAGGTCTGAGATGGCCATTCTCGCCTGCCAGTTGCCCCCCCCCGCCCCCAGGGAAGTCTCTAATGACCTTTCTCAGCTGCCTGTCCTTGCTCCACAGGATAGATCTTCTTTTACTTTTCCCCCTGTACCTTTCTTCTAGTTCTACTCCTCTGAGTTTGGTGCACTCTGACTCAGTGAGCTGTTCAGAGTACCAAATCCCTAATTCAAATTGCTATACCTAGTTTTCAAGCACTAAGATGCTAGAGGGAAATAGCGTGGTGATTACTGACGAGACTCCATCCATTTTGAATCCTCTAATTCCAGCTTTTTACGGAGTTGCCATACTGCTTTCCACAGTGGTTGTATCATTTTACAGTGCCGCTTGCAATGTATAAGATGCCTAATATCTCTACATCCTCACCAGCATTTGTTTATTTTCTTTCTTGTTGAACTTTGCATTAGTGCTGGTGCCAGATGGTATCTCCTTGTTGTTTTGATTTGCATCTCTCTGATGGGTAATGATTGTGAGCATTTCTTCATGTATTTGCTGGTTGCCTGAATATCCTCTTTGGTGAAGTGTCTATACATGTCTTCTGCTCAGTTTTTAATTGGATTGTTAACCTTCTTGTTGTTGAGGTGTTGGAGTTTTCTATAAATTTTGGAGATAAGTCCCTTGTCAGATATGTCATTGCAGAATATTTTTCCCCTATCTGTAGGTTCTCTTTGGACTCTTTTAGAGAAGTCTTTGGAAGCACAAAAAATTTTAATATTTAGAATATCCCATTCATCTAATTTGTCTTCAGCTGTTTGTGCATTTTGGGTTATGCATGCCAGTCTATTTATGCCATAAATTAAGGCCCCTAAATTTGCCCCTATTTTTTCCTTGAGGAACTTTATAGTTTTAGGTTTCATATTTAAGTCTTTGATCTATCTGGAGTTAGTTTTTGTGTATAAAATATGGTGTGACATATTTTATTTCATTTTTCTGTAAATGGATATCCAGTTTTTCCAGCACCATTTGTTAAAGAGACCACCCCTTGCTCATTTAATGGATTTCAGTCCTTTGTCAAAAATCAGCTGACCATAGGTCGATGGATCTATTTCTGAGTTCTGAACTCTGTTCCACTACTCTATGTCTCTGCTGTTGTATGAGTACCAGGCTCTTTTGACTATCGTGGCTGTATAGTAGGTTTTGAGATCTGGTAGTGTGAGGTCTCCTATTTTGTTCTTCTTCAAAGTGCTTTGTTTATCTGAAATCTCTTTCCTTTCCATATAAAATTAGTGATTGGTTTTTCCATATCCTTAAAGAATGCTGATGGGATCTGGACTGGGATTGCAATGAATGCATAGATTGCTTTGGGAAGTATTGACATTTTCACAATGTTCAAACTTCCTATCCACAAGCATGGTATGTTCTTCTATTTATGTAGATATCTTGGAGTACTGATTTGTAGTTTTCTTTCTACAGGTCTTTTGAGTCCCTAGTGAGATTTATTCCTAAATATTTTATTTTTTTGGTAGCTATTGTAAATGGTAGAAGCTCTGGTAGTGTAGCGCCTAAGGCATTTGACTGCTAACCAGAAGGCTGGCAGTTCAAGTCCACCAGCCACTCCTCAGGAGGAAGATGGGACAATCTGATACTGCCTTGGAAACCCAAGGAGGGGTTTCTGTAAGTCAGGTCTGACTTGATGGCAGGGAGTTTGGTTTTTGGTATTGTAAATAGTATTGATTTCCTTATTTCCTTTTGAGCATTCTCATTGCTAATGTAGAGGAATCCAATGGATTTTTGGATGTTGGTCTTGTATCCCACCACTATTATAAATATCTCAATTAGTTCCAGTACTTGTTTTTTTTTTTTTTTTTTTTTTTTGCGGAGTCTCTTGGGTTGTCTATGTATACAATCTTATCATTAGCAAATAAGGATAGTTTGAATTCTTCCTTACCAATTTGGATGCTTTGATTTCCCTTTCTTGCCTTATTGCCCTGGCTAGGACTTCCAATACAATGTTGAATAGAAGTGGTGATAGAGGACATCCTTTTCTAGTTTCTGTTCACAAGGGGAATGGTTGCAGTTTCTCTCCATTGAGAATAATGTTGGCTGTTGGTTTTGCATATATGCCCTTTAATATGTTGCGAAATTTCCCTTCTATTTCTATTTTGTTGAGAGTTTTGATAAGGAATGGGCATTGGATTTTATCAAATATATTTTCTGCATCAATTGATATGATCATGTGGTTCTTTTCTTTTGTTTTACTTATGTGATGGATGACGTTGATTGTTTTTCTAATGTTGAACCATTCTTACATACCTGGTATGAAACCCACTTGTTCATAATGTATTATTTTCTAGATATGTTGTTGGATACTATTGGCCAGGATTTTGTTGATGATTGTTGCATCTATGTTCATGAGGGATATTGGTCTGTAGTTTTCCTTTTTAGTGATGTCTTTGCCTGGTTTTGGTATCAAGGTTATGCTTGCTTCATAAAATGAATTTGGGAGGATTCCACCCTTTTCTATGTTCTGTAATAGTTTGAGTAGGATTGGTATTAGTTCTCTGAATGTTTGGTAGAACTTTCCATTGAAATCATCTGGGCCAGGACTTGTTGTTGGTAACTGGTAATTATTTTTTTATGCCCTGTTCAATTTCTTCTTTTTTTAATGGATCTGTCAAACTTTCCCACCTCAGTCCATGTTAGTTTACATAAGTAGTATATTTCCAAAAATCTGTCCATTTCTAGATTTTCAAATTTGTTGGAGTATAGTTCTTCAGAGTAGCCTGATATTATCCTTTTAATTTCTGTTGGTTCTGTTCTGATGTCACCTAATTCATTTCTTATTCATGTTATTGGTGTTCTCTCCCTCTTTTCGTTTGTTAAATTTGCCAGTGGTTTGTCAATTTTATCAATCTTTTCCACGAACCAACTTCTAGTCTTGTTGATTTTTTCCTATTGTCTATTTTCTGTTTCATTTCATTCTGCTAGAATGTTTATAATTTCTTTTCTTCTGATGATTGTAGGCCTTTTTTTTTTTTTTTTTTTTTTTGCTGCTTCTTTTCCAATTGTTGGAGATATTGGGTCATAATTTGACTCTATCTTCTTTTTGGATGTATGCATTTATTACTATAAATTACCCCCTAATCAATGCTTTTGATATGTCCCAAACATTTTGGTGTACTGTGTTTTCATTCTTGTCTCATTCAAGGAATTTTTAAGTTCCTTACACTACTCAGTCATTTTCAAGGAGGTTATTATTCAGTTTCCCCGTGTTTGCTCTTTCCGTTGGTTTTCCTGTTGTTGATTTCTAATTTTATAGCATTGTGATCTAGAAGATGCTTTGAATATTTCAATGTTTTTAAATTTATTGAGATTGGTATGTTGTGTTTTCATTCTCATTTGATTCAAGCAATTTTTGAATTTCTATTTTTATTTCTTCCCTTGCCCAGTCTTTCTCTAGGAGGGTACTGTTCAGTTTCGATGTGTTTACTTTTTTTCTGTTGATCTTATTATTATTGAGTTCTAATTTGATATCCTTATGATCTGAGAAGATGCTTTGGAGTATTTCAATGTTTTTAAATTTATTAAGGCTTGCTTTATGGCTTAAAATATGGTCTATCATGGAAAAAGTTCCATATGCACTGGAAAAGAATGTATACTGTGTCGCTGTTGGGTGAAGTGCTCTGTAGATACCCATGAGGCCCAGTTGGTGGAGTGTATTATTTAGCTTTTCTGCATCTTTATTGAGTTTCTTTCCAGTTGTTCTATCTTTCAAAGAAAGTGGTGTATTGAAATCTCCCACTATGACTCTGGAGTCATCTATTTGGCTTTTCAACTCTTTTAAAGTCTGATTTATATATTTTGGGGCCCTTTCATTGGGTACACAGATATTTATTATGGTTATATCTTCATGATCACTTGCTCCTTTAACCATTATATAATGTTATCTATTTCTGAAAATTTAATATTAATCTTCTAGATTTCTATCTGTAGGTTTTGAATCATTTTATTTTTTCATTTATTTTGTCATTTTGTTCTTGTATTTTCTTCTGAAAATTTTCCAGGGTTTTGTCTGTGTTTTCCTTAATTTTGTCAGTGTTTTCCCATATCTGCCTCTCAATTCTTTGAAGATAACTAAATATAATTCTTTTGAAATTCTATCCCTTTATCTTATGTCTTTATGTGGACTGTGACATTCTGTTGTCTCTGAGACATTGTGACATTGTTATATTTAGATCTCCGTTAACTGTTTGTGATGAGCAGCTAAGGGTGAGTCAGGCTCTTCTTGCTGGTCATTTATCATTGGCCAGTTGGTGAAGTAGGCAGTGGTAGTTCTCATTCAGGAAGTGGAGCTTGAGGAAGTGTGGGTGTAGTTGTGTTGTATGAGCACTGTTACTGCCTCCCACTCAGTTAGATGAAAACAACAATCAAAAAAGTAAAACCAAGTGGTGAGAAAACACATTGCATAAAAAAACAATAACTAATAAAACAAAATAAATAAATCCACAATATCTGGGGAGAGGGCAAGAAGAGAAAAAAAGTTAGAGTAGGAGAATAATGAAGAAAAAATGGGAAAAATGCAAAAAGAAAAATAAAGAATGGTGTTAACCATGAGAAAGAAAAAAATGGGAACCAGGAATTGGGAAGAGAGAAAAGCTGAAAACTAGAACCTTGGAAGGGAAGAATAAAGAATAATAATTAAAAGGACAAGTAATAATAATAGTAATTTTAAAACAGATAAAAGCAAACAAACTAAAAAAAATAAATCTGGTTAGTGTGGGGCAGGGTACACAGTCTCTGAGCACACAGACTGAGATGGAATACATGCTGGCCCAGACGGTGGGTGGGAATGAGGGATAGCCAAACCTCTGTTCACCAAGAAAGTGTGGTGTCTACGATTAACAAGGGGAATATCACACCTTTCCAGTCATTCGTGTCTGTGTGGTTTCCAGTAAGCGTAGCCTATTCTTAGGTCCCTGGAATCTGAGATAATGCAGTTGCTTTAAATATCCAAAATGGCCAAACTGCTTGTAAACATTCAAAGTGGCTGCCCCTTCCAGACAGGCAAAAGTCCATGGCTCAGCCTGCCTTCCTTTTTGCTGCTTCCCCTTTTATTCAACAGCCACCAGTGCAGTCCTCTGTGCAGACCCTGGCTAGCAGGGCCAATTTTTAGGTTAATTCTTAGGTCCTAACACCACTTGGCACTATCCAAGCTCTCTGTGCTGTCAGGATCACTGACAGACCACAGCTCCTATATCTCCTTTTTTGGTGTTTTCATGCAGGTTCTTCTACTGATTGGAATTTAGTCCATTTCTATATCCTTCCCTTCAAAGCTCAGGGCTCCAGGATTATCTTCTGTATTTGTGTTAATTGTTTTCCCTTTTCTTCCTTGAAGAAGGTTTGTGTAGTTTCTCTGCCTATTCCGCCATCTTACTGGAACTCCAGAATCTCCTTTGCCTTGATTGAACAATTTACATAGAAATTGTGAAATAGGATGTTAGTTTACTGTGTAAACTTTATCCAAAAATACAATGAAATATTAATGTTTAAAATATGAGAGAATTCATTAATTAATTCCATGATCATTGATTGTCTCTCTCCCTCAGTAGGGCAGACAATGTTGCTTCAACCTTTCAAGGAAGAGATATTAATAACAATTTTTTTGAAAAATGAAATGCACAAGAATATATCTAGTTGAGTGATGATGATAAAACCAAAACCAAACTCACTGCCATTGAGAGGGATCCAACTCACAGTTTCTTGGGTTTCCGAGGTGGTATCACTGCGGAAGTAGATTGCCCAATCTTCCTCCCAAGAAATAGCTCGTGGGTTTGAACTGCCAGCCTTCTGGATGCAGTCAGATGCCTTAGGTACTACACCAGATGATGATAATGATATCTAAAATCCATTGAGTGGTAATTATCTGCTAGGAACACATCTATGCACTTCATATGTATTATAGTTTTAATCCTCACAACAAATGAGGAAACTGAGGTACACAAAGGTTAAGTAAGTTGCCAATGAGTGCACCACAGGTACATGTCCAAGTGATAATACAACCCACAGCAATCTGACTCCTGACCTTGTGCTAGCACCATTTTGCTCTGCCTCCCAAGTCACCACCATAGTTATTGGAGAGGAGTGACTGGTGAGGGATTCAGGTGGAGAAGTGAAAGCAGACCTCTCTGAGAATGTGCTTACCCATGAGTAATTGTCTAGGAGGTCTTGGGAGGGATGGCTAAGTGGTCTAAGTGAAAGAACCAGCCAATGCAAAGGTCCTAGGTTGGGACCAGCATGGTACTTATAGGAGGAATGAGAAAATGAGTCATACTGATATAGGATGAGAGTCTTACAGTGAAGCTCAGAGAAATTGACTGTAAACAAATCCTGAAAGTCTTTTTACTAGCTATAATAAGTTACCATAAACTTGGTGGCTTAGAATAACACCAATTTATTATCTTACAGGTCTCTAGATCAAAAATCTCAAAGTGCTCTCACTGAAGTAAGATCAAGGTGTTGGTAGGGGATATTCCCTTCTGGAGGACCCAGGGAGGAATCTGTTTCCTTGCCTTTTCTAGCTTTTAGAGACCATCCATATTCCTTAGCTTATGGCCCCTTCCTCCATCTTCAAAGCTAGCAATATCAGACCAAGTCCTTCTCATGATGCTACTTCTTAGTTCTCTCTTGCCCTTTTAAGAACCCAAATAATCCAAAATAATTTGTTTATTTTTAAACTCAGCTGATTAACAACTTTACCTACATTTACAAGCTTAATTCCGCTTTGCCATATAAAATCCACTGCCACTGAGTTGATTCTAACTCTTAGCAACCCTATAGGACAGGTTAGAACCATTCCATAAAGTTTCCATGTCTGTGAATCTTTACTGAAGGAGACTGCCTCATCTTTCTCCCATGGAGCAGCTGGTGAGTTTGAACTGCTGACCTTTTGGTTAGCAGGCTAATGCTTTAACCACAACATTAACAGAGCTCCTTACTACTAGATAACCTGTTTGCAAGTCTTAGGATTTAGAATGGGGATGACTTTGGCTGTGTGGGGAGGGAGGAGCAATTCTGCCTGTTCCAGTCTTTTTTAGCCAGGTAAGGAGTGTGATTTTTATTCTACATGTGGACAAAAGCATTTTACATAGGGGATGTATTCTGATTTAGGAGCCTGGAGCAGAGACAAGCATAGTGTGTTCCTGGAACTCAACATAGCCCCTGTCAGAGGAGAGCTCCCTGGTTGCCACCTGGAGTTCCTGCTGCTCACCTTATGTTTCAACCCAGTGGAGAAAGGCAGCTGGAATCTAATGCTATCTACTGTTGAGTTGCTTCTAACTGAAGCCTCTTCCTAGATTTGGCTTCCCAGAGCTCTGCAACTTACTTGTTCAACAGGAAAGGGAAACAGTAAAATATCTGCCGTTGGGGCATTTTAAACCTGAACAAAACCAAAATACATTAGAACTTATTATGAGTTAGGCCCACTTTACATTGGAAGAGGGAAATATATACTTTTGAGGTTTCCCTCTCTATTTTCTGCAACTCTGTCTGATTTTTCCACTAAGCTTAATAATCACTTTCAATATAATTCCTAAGTTATTGAATCACTCATTTTAAGTCATATACTTGCTGTGTTCAGTATCTTTGTACAGGAAAGCTTTCAAAAGTCAGAACATGTGTAGGGTAGAAATCTGTCAAAGAAAAACTCAAATATTTTCTACTAAATAGAGAGCAATAGAAAAGTAGGAACTTCACCCTGTCAAAGGCTGAAAGCTTGTGAGACCCAGAAAAACAAGGTAGGTTCATCAAGTTCCAGCTCTTACAGTTTTCACTGTATAATTGTTTTTAGAAAGGAAGTGGAGCTGTTGTACTTTTTGCATTTATATCCAAAGGTATGCATATTTCAGGAAAATTAATATAATCATTGTAAATTATTTTTATAAATTAACAAAAGTTGATAAAACTCACTCATAGAATTCACAAACCTTTGTTTTAGTATCCTTAAATGTCCAAAGTCTGAAAATGAACCATTGAATAGCTTACATTTTGTAGAAGTCTATAGAATTGTCTTATTCTATAGAAGTTGTTAAAACATTGACTGTAAGCTACAATCTTGAAGATAGACTTGGATTAGACAATTTTTTTTCTGTTGTCTATGGGGTCACCATGAGTTGGAGTTAATTTGACAGCAACTAACAACATAAATAGACAAAATGAGAGGAAGGCATTCCATAGAGAAGACTATTGCCAAGGAGGTAAGGAAAATCACATGGATTTTTATGCTAGTTAATATTATTTTTTCTCTCTCTCTTTCTTTTCTTTCAGTACTAGAAGATATACAGTTAGGGCTTAGTGTACTTGGAAACATTAATTAATGTATTTCTTGAGCATTGTGATATATTGGTTTCCTAGGAGTGTGCATATCATGTGCCTGTCAATCAGTGGAGATACTATGGGCTTGATTTCTCACAAACAAGCCAAGAGTGGTGGGTGAAGTGACAGGGATGTTCATGTTCTTATAGTTCATCAGATACCTCGATGATACTACACAGCAAGAGCAAGAAATTTAGGGCTACAATTCTGGATTTTCACTTCTTTGCTGGCAATAATCTTTGGTTATAATATAAGCATCAGTGTGGCTTTAATTCCTGGGTTCCCTAAAAAACCCTCAGCAGTAGCATACTGTCCATCACTGTCTTAGTATCCTAGGGCTGCCATAACAAAACACCACAAGGTGGGTGGCTTTAAAGAATATACATTTATTGTCTCACAACTTTGGAGACTAGAAGTCCTGATTAGGGTCCCAGCCTTGTCTATTCCTTTTGTGGGCTTCTCTGCTAGTTTCTGTGCCTGCTGGCAATCCTTGGCATTTCTTTGCTGCTTATAGATGTATCTGCCCTTGTTGTCACATGGTGTTGTCTTCTCTCTTTGTGTCGCTTCCTTTTAATAAGACACCACTCAGAAAGAATTAGGAGTAGGATTCACTTTACCCTGGAATGACCTCATTTGATCCAACTGCTAAGAAAAGAACTCTATTGCCCCAAGCAAAGTCACATTTACAGCTGTAGGCATTAGACATCAAAATACCTTTTTGGGGTACACAATTCAATCCATAACAGTTCTATTGCTTCTCATCCACAGACAAGAAGTATTTTTTATTTTAGAGTGTATCTCAACAGAAAAAAAAAAAAAAACCCACAAATTACTCTTTGTTCAGCTGAAAGAAAGGGTCTTCTACAAAAAGGAAATAATCAATATTAAAATGTCTTTACATATTGTTGTTAATATCTTTCTCTGTATATAATATTTATAGTTTAACATAAAATTTCTTTCTTTTATTTTCTCCTGATTGATAGTTTGTTGCTAAATTACCTTTGTATTTTGTTTAGTTTTCATTCTGACTTATAGTTTTCTGTTTTTAAATCGTTCTCAATTTTTAATTTTCTTTTTTTTTCTGTCATCTTTTAGCATTTTAAAATGTCATCTTGGTCTTGTGGTTTATATGTTCTTTTCTCTCTTTTTTTTTCTCTTAAAGATTTTATTTATTGCTTCTAAGACTTTTTTTTAAAATTCAGTTAAAAAACAATTGCTCAAAAATACATAGCATTTTAACAATAAAAAGGTTCAGAAATGCAAATCATTTTTCACATTATATTATCTATCTTACTGGTTTCAATATAGTGATGAATATTTAATTATACTTATAGAAATGAAAAGTTTAATTTTAGATATACAAGCAAATAAATCCACAGCTATTTAAAATAGACACTGGTAAATGTTCAGTGTGGTTTTTGTGGCACCATTTCCTTATACGTAGGTTAGACTAGCAGATAACAGACTCTGTTGAGGATTCACAGCAAATTTACTGTTAGTTGCTGTCAAGTCAATTCTGACTTATGTAAAACAAAATGTGCAACAGAATGAAACATTGCCTGGTCCTGTGCCATCTTTAAGTTCATTGATATGCTCAAGTCCATTGTTGTGATTATTGTGTTTTGAGTGCCTTCCAAACTTGAGGACTCATCTTCCAGCACTAAATAAGGCTATGTTCTGTTGTGATCCATTGAGTTTTCATTGACTAAATTGCAGAAGTAGATCACTAGAACTTTCTTCCAAGTCTGTCTTAGCCTAGAAGCTCTGCTGTAACCTCTCCACCATGAGTGACCCTGCTGGTATTTGAAATACTGGTGGCAGACCTTCCAGCATCAGTGTAACATGCAAGTCACCACAGTATGACAAACTGTGTGACCAAAGCAGGTAGACTGCTACATTTTTTCCATCAACTCTTATAAGCCCAGTCTTTTCTTTGAAAGAATATACATTTATTGTCTCACAGTTTTGGAGAATAGAAGTCCAAATCAGGGTCCTAGATGCATCTATTCTTAAAACAATGTTCTGCTATAACTAAACTATGTACAATGTACTCACTGATATGGCAAATACAAAGATTTGAAGGATCAGTGTGAGAATGACTTGGATACAGATAACACTGGAAAATTTTAAACAATTCATAGTTTTAAGCTTCTTTAAAATATAGGTCTGTTTTCTCATAAAATTTAGTTTCTTCCACCTGAACTCTTTGTCTGTTTTAGTTGCCTTTCATGTCACTGTTATATCTTCCCTGAACAAATAAAACACAAAGATCTGGACCTAAGATGGAGGATTGGTGGGTGGGTAAAGGGATGGATAAATGGATAGATTGTAAGAAAGCAAGTACAGTAAAATTTTAATGATAGAATCTAAATGCTGTTTACTGTAAGATTCTTTCAACTATTTTGTGTTTGAATTTTCCATAATAAAATGTTAGGAAAAATAATGGTAGGTGGGATAACTGCTTAAGGTCTTTAAAAATCTCTGTGGCTTTTAATTTGTCCTTAAACTCTTCCAATTTAGCTCAGGCCAAGGGCCTGGAAGAACTCTTGTTATAAGAACATTGCTGGCTTGTTCAGTCCAATGAATCTCCTCAATTCGATTATCAGTTTCTCTTGGGTATGGATCAATGTCCTGAGGGTTTTTTTTCCCCCTTGTCTTTCTGATTGCTCAGATCAATGCTGAGCACAGAGTGCAATTTAAGTGGATTGGCTAATTGATTCTCAGAGTTTCTAATTATTTTGCCAAGCTAGACAGAGTCAGTGGAATCAGTCATTTTAATGCCTATTATCACTATTGCAAGGTGTCCAATTCTCTATGTAACCAGTCCTCCATGCAATAGGACTTCTTGAAGGTTATCAGACACCGTTTCAAGACAAATGACACAATCACTGCTTTCCAGGTGTTTATAGACAAACAGCAATAGTTACAGTGAGATGTGAATGATGTTGAGAAGAGCTTTTTTTGGAAGGCTTCCATGCTCATGTTTGCTTGGGGTAGGGTGGTGACACAGTCCCTGAGAGCTCCTATACCTGCCCAGCCTCACACTTCAAGCACCATTCTTCTATGTGTGTGGTATCCCTGGCCTCAGGAGTGTGCTGGATCCAGAAAGGGCTGAGGAATCGTCACCCTAGAATCAACCTGTTCTGGGTACCTAGTGCCACAATGACAGGAATATATACCACAAATGAGATGGCCTTAACAAACAGGAGTTTATTCTTACAATTTGGAGGCTTTAAGTCTGAGTTCAAAGTCCCACCCTCCAGGGGCTGGGTGAAAATCCCTTACCCTTGGGCTTCAGCTTTGCTCCTGCCCCTGGCCCGCTGAAGCTAGAGGCTTTTCTTCACTCAGACAGCTGCTGGCTGCTGAGACTGACAAGGCCAAAGTTGACAAGTAAAAAAGACAGTCTCGATGTTACCAAACCACAAGGCAGGCCATTAATTCAAGTCCATTGAAAGTCCCAAGGTCGGCAGAGCATGGCAGGCTGCTAAACAACGACACAGATATATGCAGGGTTCAAGCAAACCATAAGCCAGATACCATTCTAAAAGCTGTTTCTTATATATGGGAAGCAGACCACATACCCAAAGGCAGATTACTCAGCTGCTCATGGTAGATTCCACCATGGAGTTGATTACCAGTCTCATCATGGGGAATATTACATCCAGCTGCCTAGCCATTCAACCAGGCCTAGCCTGGTTAACACACAAACTTAACCACCACACAATGCTTACCAGGAAGGGAAAGAGGGTAGATTACATTGTTCTTGCTCCTTGGGTGGAAAATTCTGAACTCTTCTACTGAGTCCCAAGCAAATCTGAGCTTTGGGTGCCCACAGCAGTGAATCCTGCATCAACACACCACTTGTTGGCTCTCTTCCCTTTCCATCTCCCCAGTAGTGCTTTCTGGAAACAGCTTTCAAATAAATTACCTACAACCAAACTTTGTCTCTGGATCTGCTTTTGGATGGACCTAAGCTGAGACACAAACTCTATCCATGTGGATCTGGGTGGAGTGGTATGTCTAGCTATCATACATATTCCATATTCTTGGTCAACTTCACAATTCAAATTCTTCTGTGGTCTTCCTTATTTATTGTCCAGCTTTCACATGCATGGGAGACTATTGAAAAGAACATGGCTTGGGTCAGGTGCACCTTAGTCTTCTAAGTGACATTATTGCTCTTTAACACTTTGAAGAGTTTTTTGTAGAAGTTTTGCTCAGCGCAATACATCGCTTGATTGCTTGACTATAGCTTCCGTGGGCATTGACTGTAGATCCAAATAAAATTAAATCCTTGACAACTTTGATAATTTCTCTGATAAATTCATGATGCTGCTTATTGGTCCAGTTTTGAGTATTTTTGTTTCTTTATGTTGAGATGTAATCTATACTGAAGGTCATTGATCTTCATTAGTAAGCCTTTTAAATTTCAGCAAGCAAGGTTGGGTCATCTACATATTATAGGGTGTTAATGTTCTTCCATTTTGATTTTCTCATTCCAGGTGTTTTGCACATTTCATTATATTTTATTTTGTCTTCACAAACCACCTTTTGAAATCTTCTCCTCATACCTTTTACTTCATCATTTCTTCCATTCATTTAGCTACTCTCCCTCCAAGAGCATATTTCAGAGTCTCCTCTGATATCTATTTTGGCCTTTACTTTGTTTCCTGTCTTTTTAATGACCTTTTATTTTCTTCATATATGATGTCCTTGATGTCAATGTATAGCTCATCTGGTTTTTGGTAATTTGGTGATCAATGTGTCAAATTTATTCCTCAAATAGTATCTAAATTCAACTGGGGTGTATTCAAGGTCATGATTTTGGTTCTTGTGGACTTGTTTTAATTTTTTCAGCTTCAACTTAAAGTTGCATATGAGCAATTGATGGTCTATTTCACAGTCAGCCCCTGGCCTATTTCTGACTGATGATACTGATATTCTCCATTGCCTCTTTCCAAAGATGTAATCAATTTGATTCCTGTGTATTCCATCCAGTGAGATACACATGTATAGTATCCATTTATGGTGTTGAAGGAAGGTTTTTTTTTTTTGTTTTTTTTTTTTATCTAAGCCAAGGAAATATCCTTTATTTTGAATCATTGATTCTTTTTTTTTTTTAAATTTT
>NW_006921743.1:6550857-6574326 GCF_000298275.1 Orycteropus afer afer
TTTTTTTTTTTTTTTCATTAATGGAATATATAGAGAGAAAAATGGTAAGTTCATAGACCATAAACCTGGCAGATGCCATTTCTTAGTTTTAACAAAAGTGCTGTGGTTGTGTAAGTTGTTAATTCTAGGAAAAGTTGGGTGAAGATGAGAGTTCTTTGTAAGATCTGTAAATCTGAAGAGATTCCAAATTAAAAAGTTGAACTAAAAAAATGAATAAAGTGAAGATGACTCTCAAAGGCTGGAAGATGAAAGGCCTTCAAGAAAAAAGGGAGAGAGTTTAAAGAGAGAAGGGAGCTTTTTGTTATCAATTCTACTCTTTCACATTGGGCTGGGAATTCTGACATTGTGGAGCTGACATGATATGAAAATAAGGATTGAAAGATGAATTAACTAATGGGATTCATCACCTGGACAGAAGGAGCAATATAAGTGGAGAAAATCATCATAACACTAGCTGGGATCATATTGCCAGTTCAGTGGTATAGTTTAGTAATTTTTTTTTTTTTTTTTTAGTTAGTGATTCTTTTCTCATTTTTTGCAGGCATCTTTGGGTGGTACAAATGATTAAGTGCTCAATTACTAGCCAAAAGTTGGGGCCTTAAACCCATTCAGAAGTGCCTCAGAAGAAAGGCATAGAGATCTGTTTCTGACAGATCTGCTTCTGAAAGGCCACAGTCGTGAAAAGTCTATGGAGCAATTCTACTCGGTATATATGGAGTCACTAGAAGTTGGAATCAACTCAGTGACAGCTAAGAAAAACAATTCTTTTATGTTTAGGGAGCAATTTTTTCCCCAGGATATAAATATTTTGTTGATTTAATACTAATTATTTATATAGAAAAATTAATATTCATAGCACACTTTGCCACTTTTGACTTTAATTTTTATCCTATTTAATATTTATATGTAAAATATAATTATTATTTATTTATGTTTATTAAATATTCCAGAAATAAAAAAATAAATAAATAACAGATTATTGAAATAAATATTCAAGAACATCCTATCCAGTTTAAAACACTACCACTGACAACCCTTCCCATCAACCACTCGTCTGTCAGTTGGTTTTACTGTTGTGGCTTGCATGTTGCTGTTATGCTGAAACCTATGGCACTGATATTTCAAATAACAGCAGGGTTATGCACAGGTGTCAGTGGAGCTTCCAGACTAAGACAGACTAGGAAAGAGAATATTGCAGTCTACTTCTGAAAAAAAGTTGGCCAGTGAAAATCTTATGAATAACAGCAGAACACTGCCTGATATAGTGCTGGAAGATGACCCTCTCAGGTTGAAAGCCACTCAAAATGTGATGAGAAAAGAGCTGCCACCTCAGAGGAGTGTTGACCTTAATGATGTGGGTGGAATAATGCTTACAAGACCCTCATTTGCTGATGTGGCATAACTCAACATGAGAAGAAACAGCTGCAAAAATCCATTAATAATTGGAAGGTGGAATGTACAAAGTATGAATTTAGGAAAATTGGAAGTCATTAAAAATGAAATGAAACACATAGAGATGTAATGGATACATAAAAGATGTGATGGAATGCATAATAAAGGAAGTGAAACACATTAGTGGTGTAGTGTTTAAAACACTTGGCTGCTAACCAAAAAGTTCAGTGGTTTGAACTCACCACTTGCTCTGCAGAAGAAAGATGAAGCACTCTGCTTATGTAAAGATTTACAGCCTTACAGTTCACTGTGAGTCAGAATCTACTCAGTGGCAGTGGGTTTAGTTTGTTTTGGAGTCAGCTGAAATGGACTAATAATGTTGTTGTTGTTGTCATGTGCCGTGGAGTCGGGCCCAACTCACAGCGACCCCTCCTTGGGTTTCTGATGTGGTATCACTACAGAAGTAGACTGTCCAACCTTCCTTCAGAGGAGTGGCTGGTAGGTTTGAACCACCAGCCTTCTGGTTAGCAGTCAAGTGACTTAGGCACTATGCTACCAGAGCTCCTGGACTAATAATAGCTATTTTGAATTGGATAAACATATGGTTAATATTCCAGGTCCTGGGGAAGGACATCATGTTTGGTCAAATATATGTCAGAGAAAATGAGGAAGACCCTCAATGAGATGGAAACTCTGGTGGTGTAGTGCCTAAGGCATTTGACTGCTAATCAGAAGATTGGCAGTTTGAACCCACCAGCCATTCCTTGGAAGGAAGATTGGGCGATCTACTTCCGTAGGCGTACCACCTTGGTAACCCAAGAAGTGATCACTAGGAGTCAAAATCAACTTTATGGCAGTGAGTTTGGTTTGGTTTGGTTTTCAAAAAGATGGGTTGACACAGTGGCTGCAACAGTGGGCTTAAACATAGCAATGATTGTGAGGATAGCACAGGATGGGGTAATGTTTGCTTCTGTTGTAGATAGGGTTGTTATGAGTCAGAATCGACTTAATGCCAACTTAGAACAATAATTTTTCCCATAGCATCCTTCTCTATCTTCCACAAAGATAATTACTATACCCAACATGAGGTCCATCATCCCCATCAATTGCTTTATGCTATATTGTTTATGGAATCTTATATGAGGACTTGCATCATTTTTTTTTTTTTATGTCTTTAAGCATTATATAAATTATTATGATACATGTATTTTCCTGCAATTTGCTTTTTTCCTTGAACATTTTTTTTTGGTAATTTATCTATTTTAATAGACATAATTATAGATATAATTCTGTTATTTATTTTTTATTGCTTCATGACTGTAATAGTTAAGGTTATGTGTCAACTTGGCTGTATCTGGTTTTGAGTGGATGGACAACTGGATGTAGTTATTCTCCATGATGAGACAGGTAATTAAGTCCATTGTGGAATCTGCTGGAGCAGCTGAGTAGCTATACTGGGGATGTGGTCTGATTCCAATATATAAGATGGTTTGAGAAAAATCTTTAGATTTTTGGCATGCTTGGATTATGCATGTGACCAACTCTTTATTCAGCAGCCTTCCATGTTGTCTATGGATCTTGGGACTATTTCTGGATTGAACTAGTGGGCTGCTGTTTTGCTTGATAACCTTGGTAATATGCTATTTTACTTGTTGACCCTGAGTTTGTCAGCCTCAGCAGCCAGCAGCTGCCTGAATTAAGAGATACCTCCAGGTCTAGTGGGCTGGGAGCAAGAGGCAGAACTGAAGACCAAGGTTGAGGGCCCTTCACCAGCTGCTAAAGGTGGCACTTTGAACTTGGATTTCTAGCCTCCTAAACTGTAAGAGAATAAGTTCTTGTTTGTTGAAATCATCCACTTGAGGTATGTCTGTTATAACAGCACTAGAGAAACAAAATAGTGACTAAGCCATTGTGTGACTCTACTGCCATGGATGTATCCAATCTCCTGGTAATGGACATGTGGCTTGTTTCTAACTTTTTGCATTTAAAAATTGCTCCATAAATAACCTGTGCATTTCTCCAACCACAACAGTTTCTCTAGGGCACATACCTAATAGGAGAATTGCTAAAGCACAGGATTTACATATTAGATATTACTATTTCAAGTTGTTTTATAATAAAATTTCCTTGGGTTTATTACACATAAAGGTATAAAGATGCTGCCTTGCCCATCTCATATACATTATTTCTGGCACTGAGTTTATAATTCTGACAAAAATGATTGTCTGGGCCACAGTCTTTCAAGGAATTGGTTGATTACTAGGCAAATTGAGTGACCTTGTGGTCTATTGAGGGGATTGGTCAGTTCATAGTCTGGTTTGGAGGGTCATGTCTTGAAACTGAATTTAAGGGCCAGTCTGACATAGGTGGAGGGGGACCTCACTCCATCAAGGAAAGCCTGGAGTGCAGCATGTCATTTGGACCTAGGATCCCCATGCTGAGAACCTCCTAGACTCAGAAGAGAAAGCTGTAGCACCGAAGATGGTGTGAGAGAGTGTGATACCATAGCAACAGTACCAGTAATAGGAACCATGGAATCAGATAACGGCAGTGGTGTAATGATTTATAGTGATTTAATCTCTGTCAGGCTCAGAAGTTTCTGGCTTAATCTTACTTGGTTTCAAACAAAATAAATATCTAGTTTAGATATTGGTCAGCAAGTGTTTAAAAGGACAGTAAATTTTTAATGTAGTGCTCTTACACATCTGATGAGTTACACTGACTTCCTGTCATCAGCTGATCTGTGCTTAGGTAGACCAGGAGATGTTAGTTCTGAGTAACTTTCTTCCAGTTCTCCTAATGCCCATGTGTATACGCCAAACATGATGGAGCTGTTTTAAACATTTCAAGCTGGGCTCAGCTGGGTTCCTGAAAAACAACTTTAAGGAGATGAGTTATCCTGCCTGCTCATCTGTTCTCAACCAAGGTGGTGGATGGTTACAGAAAGGGTGGGGAAGTGAGGTAAACTTGACTTCATGCCAGTGAGTGTATGTGTGTGATTGTGTGATTACGTGTGTGTGTGTGAGTGTGAGTGTGAGTGTGTGAATGTGTGGTGGGGGAGGGGGGAAGTGTGATCTGCATTGGTTCTATTTGGTGCAATAAAATCTTATATCTACCTCTATCCAAAATTTTAAGTTACTTCTTTTCCTTTGTAGTAGAAGAGGCATATTGATGATTTTTTCTGACAATGGCTGAGGAATGCAAGTCTTAAGCCATTAAAACCTTCAGAACAGGCCTATTCTCTGTGTTTTATGAATTGTGGACTTGAGTGCAGGCAGGGGGTAGTTATTTTTCCAAGAACAGTTCTCAAGCACAGATATCCAAAAGAAAAAAATGGAATTAGAATGAAAAACTCAATAATGACCAGAATTACTGGTCAGATGGAGTCTGATGAGACCCCCAATTCTATGGCCCTGGAATACATTCTGCACCTGGAATAAAACTCACTCCCAGGGGCTGGCTCTCAACCCAATAGTTAAGAAGATATACATGCAGACCACTCAACCCAGGATTACTCTTTGGTAATACATCCCTTAGAGCAATACACCACAGGGCACCAGACAGGCAAAGTTCACACGGAGGAAATGCAGGTCAAACAGGAGTGCATAACTCTGAGGGGCACAAGGGGAGAGCTACTGGGCAGGGAGGGGAGAAGACTGGGTTAGAGTCACGCATGGTAAATGGGGAGTGAAACTAAATGTACACATGATGTTGAATGTAAAATAAACTCTTAAAATAAAATGAAGAAATTGGGCAATCTACTTCTGTAGTGATACTGCCTCAGAAACCCAAGGATGGGTTGCTATGAGTCAGATCTGACTTGATGGTAGTGAGTTGTTTATATATATATATATTATATATATATATATATACACACACACACACACACACATACATATATACTCATAAGATAAAATTTGCCAGAGAAGAACCTTTTAAGTTTTTTTTTTTTTGTTTGTTTGTTTGTTTGCTTTTCTGTGGTGAAAATATACATAACAAAACATTCACCAATTCAACATTAACATAAACTCAGTGCCCCTTAAGTCAAAGACTCTCCCTTTCTCCCTCCTCCCACTTCTGGTAACCACTAATAATCTGTGGTTTCTACATATTTGCTTATTTTATTCACTTGAGATCATATAATATTTGTTTTTTTGTAATGTCTTATTTCTCCCACCATGATATTTTCAAGAGCACCTTTGAGTTTATAGAAAGGACACTAAGTTAAGAAAAAAAAAAAAAAAAAAAGGTACTGTTGAGTCTTAAATTACATACATAATATTCTGTGTGCATATTGTAGGGTGAGATGTCTTCTGAAACCAGTCATAGAAAGTTGACATTCTGGACATTCAAGAGACATCATTTCTGGAAACATGCCACATTCAGCAACAAAGAGAATTTCCATGAGAGTTTTTTTTTTTTTTTTTCCTCCATGTAATAGCAGGCTATTGTTTGGTATAAAACTAACCCAAACTCACTGCCATCCAGTCGGGTCTGACTGATAGCAACCCTTCCTTGGGTTGCCGAGGCGGTATCACTAAAGAAGTAGATTGCCTAACCTTCCTTCTGGAGGGTGGCTGGTGGATTTGAACTGCCAGCCTTCTGGTTAGCAGTCAAATGCCTCAAGTACTACGCCATCAGAGGTATACAGAATCTTATTCTACTGCACCACTCTGGAGACTCCAGCACAATTTATTTAAAGACTAATCAACAATGCCCATACATTCGTAACTGATAGGGACAGTTCAAAGGTGGAATAAAATGCTTGCAGAATAACAACTTTCACTACTGGAAGTCTCAGAGCCACCTATGGTAGAGCAACATCAACATCATAAAGTCCACTTAAGTAAAAGCAGAAGTTTATTGAGGGATAGATACAATTCAGACCCAGAAGAAGTCCAAATTCAGAGTAAAGGTTGCTCCACCAGACAATGAGTAAAGAAACATTTTTGTACAGTTGGAGCAGGAACTAAAAATTACAAAATCATAATGGCTGAAACACAATCAGGGGAGTTAAAGGTGAGACTCTAAGAGCAAGAACTTAGCAGGGATAGACAGATAGCATATATATGGGATTACATGATCTATTTAGGGTACATAATTGAAAGTGTACATGCTCTTCCGTTTATTACAGAATGGTCATAGGACAACGACAGAGGCAGTTTTTCAGGTAACAAGTCACCTGCCTAAAGATTTATTTTAAGATTTTTCCAGTCTTTACAATATTGCAAAGAGGAAGTAGAAAACAACAAACAAACAAACAAATAACATGGGAGCTCTGGTGGCATAGTGCCTAAGGCATTTGACTGCTAATTGGTAGGCAAATTTGAGTGTGAAGTGAGTTGTCCATGTCAGTGCCTGCTCGGTAGGCAAAGAAAAGCTAGCATGTGTGCTAACAATCATTTCATTCAGTGACTTGTCCTTCCAGCTCCCAGCCTGGCATCTCAGTTAGAAGACTCAGAACATGCATCGTGTTATCGGGAACCCTTCCACACTCAGTGCTTTCCCTCAAGGTTCTGCAATCTCCCTTTCATCACCACTTTTCCAACACCACTCTCACCAAAGCAGTGACTCTTGACCTTTTTGAGTCATGGATACCTCTGAAATTTTGATGAAAGCCAGGAGAACAAAGGTACTTGCTCCTAGAAACATTTTGCATACTTACCCTGAATTTGTCAGTGACATCTTGTGGGTGCATCTCAACAGCCACTAGACCTCTCTGTAACCTCGGACAGTGCTCCACGACACATGACTATGTCCTCTACTTCCCTGATAAGGTCTTTTCCATTCTATCTTTTCAGGGTCCTGACATCACTCCCCGAGCTGCATCCCTTCTCCACATAGTGCTTTATGCATTTCTAGAATTTGTTGGCACCATGGGAGTTCTATTATTCTATTGCATTATTTGTATTTTTCACAATGACAGTATTGTGAAACATCTTTGTTCTAACATATACCAGATCAAGGTAAAAAGGACAAAATTTTTCTCTTTAATTTCTCTTAAATGTACTCACTATCTTCATCAATTTAAAATCATCAAAATATCATGAATTTAAAGGTCAGGAAAATGAATCCTCCTCTATTATCTGCCTGAAAGAAATGAAAGAAAGCATACACCAGTATATAGGTCCAATTTGAAGCCTAAATTATTTAACAATGTAGCTGTTTGACAATTTTAATTTTGGGGAGCTCTGGTAGCATAGTGTCTAAGGCACTTGACTGCTAACCAGAAGTCTGGTGGTTCAAACCCATCAGCCACTCCTCAGAAGGAAGGTTGGGCAATCTACTTCCATAGTGATACTGCCTTAGAAACCCAATGACGGGTCACTATGAGATGGGTCCGACTCGACGGCACATAAAACAACAATATTGTTTTTAAGAAAGATGGATTGTGATTAAAAAAAAAAAAAGCATTGCTGCAAAAAGAAATCATAATTCACTGGCGATCAAAATTCTGAATTTGATACTTCACAGAAGCCATAGATTACTACTTAGAAGTGCTTCTTGTGAGATATACACCAAGGGGGAAAAAGGATGAGTCATATTGGTTAAGGACTGCAAACCTTGGCTTGAAGCAATTACAGATTCAGAAAAAATAATTCCTCATAAACTAAGGGCTACCTTTTCTAGACTGCCCTCAGCTGCTTAGGAGAATGAAAGCAGAAACTAATAAAATTCCTTGGGTTTTGAATTACTTGACTTGGTCTTTGGGTTCTCAATGGTGTTCTCTGGGTGTTGGTATAAACTCAGAGTGGTTTTTGACCTGGTTCTGTATTACACAGAAAAATGTGTGTCTGGTTGATGATGAAAATCAAAACTTCAGTATAACAAATTCACCTCACAGGTACTCTTGAGTAGTCTTTGCTTTCTATGTTCTTGAGTGGGTGGGTGTGCGCATGCATATGTGTATGTGTTGACCATGTGCATGTATGTTGTATATATGTGTATGCATGTGTGCATATATGTAAGTGTGTGTGTGCACGTGTGCACATGTGTGTGAGTGTGTCTGATCCAGTTAAGCAATAGTTGCCCCTGGGTCTTCTTGTAGTCTCACAAAGTGCATCACTTACATGGTGTCACCAGATGCTGGTTTCACGGCACTTTTCCCTGGTGTGGAATCCAAACAATGTCACCGTCAGTCATGACCAACTAACATTATGACAAATCTCCTCAGTCCCAGGCCTATGCAATAGGACACAGTCCACGCTTTTGAAGGTGCATCAGTGAGAGAGGGAAATGAAGGAACAGACTTGCTGAAGGGAACAGACATAAGTCCTTCCATGAGGGGTCAGAGGAGGTTTCTCACAGGAAAAATTCAGTTAGAGATAAAAGAGCAAAAGAAATGAACACTTTCTCATTCCCCTGGAAAATAGACATCACAACAATGATGGGAAAGGACCTGTGAGTATGGGCTGAATTGACCTTCAGCTGATCTGTATTGGTACAAGGCTTACTATTTCTTTATTGCAGTACTTTGTGCATCAGAGTCCCCTGGAGGGCCTGTTAAGTGCATATCATTTGGTCCAGAGTCTGACTCATCAGGTCTGAGGAAAGCCCCAGAATCTGTGTTTCTAACAAGCTCCCAGATGCTTGTAGTCTGGGACACTCTTTAAGAATCACTGTGTTATTGGGATAGATCTTATGGGTCTATGTTACTCCTTGATTTAGGGTTGTGTGGATCATTGCAGGCCAATAGAGACCCAGGGAATATGTTAGCCTTTCATAGAAAAGAGCATGAAGCCAAAGGCAGACCCTCTGAACTCCTGTTAATGTCTCCACCTATTGTGCCCACTCCATTCAACAAGAAGTTTCTCCCCACTAGCATGAGACTAATTATCCATTCCTTTATCAGCAACAGAAAATTTCAGGTACCTCTTATTTCTCAAGGAAAAACCTGTACATAGACCAAGAAGCAGTCATTTGAACAGAACAAGAGAATATAGCATGGTTTAAAATTAGGAAAGGTACTTGTCAGTGTTGTATTCTTTCACCATACTTATTCAATCTGTATACTAAGCAAATAATCTGAGAAGCTAGGCTATATGGAGAAGAGAGTATCAGGACTGGAGGAAGACTCATTAGCAACCTGTGATATGTAGATGATACAAGTTTGCTTGCTGAAAGCGAAAAAGAGTCAAAGAATTTACTGATATAGATCAAAAACTACAGCCTTCAGTGTGCATTACATCTTAATATAAAGAAAATAAAAATCCTCACAATTTGACCAATGAGCAACATCATGATAATTGGAGAATAGATCAAACTTGCAAAGATTTCATTTTATTTAGATCCGCAATCAATACCTATGGAAGCAGCAGTCAATAAATCAAATGATGTGTTGCTTTGGGCAAATCCGCGGCAAAAGACTTAACATGTTAAAAATATCATTTTGAGAACTAAAGTTCACCTGGGCAAGCCACGGTATTTTCAATCACCTCATAAGTATATGAAAGCTGAAAATGAATCAAGAAGACTGAAGAAGAGTTGATGCCTTTGGATTATTGTGTTGGCAAAGAATATTGAATATACCATGGGCTACCAGAAGAATGAACAAACCTATTTTGGAAGAATTGCAGTATGGCCAGGATGCATCTTAGAATCAAGGATGGTGAAACTTCTCATGAACTTCTGACACGTTATCAGAATGTATCAGTCTCTGGAGAAGGATATCATGCTTGCTAAAATAGAGGGTTAATAAAAAGAGGAAGACCCTTTTGAATTCACCCTAGATGAATTGACAGTGGCTGCAACAACCAGCTCAAATATAGCAATAATTGTGAGGGTTGTGCAGGACCAGGCAGTGTTTTATGCTATTGTAACAGGGTTGCTATCTTAGTTCTCTTGTGCTGCTATAACGGAAATACCAAAAGTGATAGCTTTAACAAACAGGAATTTATTCTCTTATAGTTTAGGAGCTAGAAGTCTGAATTCAGAGTGCTGGCTCTAGGGGCTGTGTGGAAGTCCTCTGTCTTCAGCTCTGCCTCTTGTTCCAGGCTAACTAGAGCTAGAGACATTTCCTAACTCACACTCCTAACTTCAGCTGGCTGTTGAAGCTGCTGAACCCAAGGTCGGAAAGTAAAATGGTACAATCCTACAATCAATAGGCAGCACAGCAGGTCACTAGTTCAAGTTCAGGGGCAGGAGATGAAGACTCAACCAAATGCAGTATCCAAATGTGTCAAAATCTAGAGCTCTTTCCCAAAGTTTCTCCATATATACTGGAAGCAGGACACACCCTGAAGGCAACTGATTAACTTCTTACAGCAGATTCCACCATGGAGATGATTACACCACATCTAAATTCATCATGAAGAGTAACTACATCCAGCTGCAAAGCTGCTAGAAATCACAGCCCAGACAAGTTGACACACAACCTTAACTACCACATTTGCTATGAGTCAAAACCAACTTGATGGCACCAAATATCAACTTATGTCCCAGAGTATTGTCCATATACCACCTGATAAATTTGTAGAAAGAAAGTAAGCAAGCAAGCAAGCGGCTTCCTGAAACCACGAAATCCAATGTGTTAGAGATGAAACTGTGGAACCTGCATTTTCATAGCACTCATGTTGGCATCAGGCACACTGAAGTGTGAAACCCATAGAGTGAGCCTCCTTATGTGGATGATGAAAATCTGCAAATCAGGGATGTGTTCTATTCAAATCCTTCACCACTCTGTACCAAGCTGCCCTCTACCCATCCATTCAACACACATTAACTTACAACTCCTAGAATGCATGTCTTAGACCAGTGTGGGGAAAGGGTGAGTGTGGGAAGGTGGTAATGAAGTCAAAGCTTAGCAAAAGACAAATCAAAAATGCTCCTGAAAAGAGACTGATGTCTAGTGGGGTACTCAAGGTAGATAGGGGTGGAGGAAGGGCAGGGGCCATGCTTGCCAACCTCAGTCTTCAGCCTAGGGTAGATTATAAGGGATCACATGTCAGCTAGAGTTAGGAATCTTGAACAGCATTAGTAATGTACTTCTTTGTAATGTCCTGCCTTGCCCTGCATATTGTTTTCTGAAAATAACAAAAATAACAACAAAAACGACAAAACTCTAGGGAAGAAATTATATGTTCTATAACTCCTTATATATGGGGGCAGTGGTAGAATTCTCAGCTTCCATGCAGGAGACACAGATTCTATTCCTGGGCTATACACTTCATGGACAGGGTGATGGCAGCTAACAACAACAGTAACTTTTACATATGTAAATCTGCATGTATGCAGTGAGCTTTCAAGTAAAATTTTGCCAATCATCTGGGAGAGGCTTATACAAACTCTGTCTTTCCAGAGTTTTCTAAATATTAAGAATTGCCTTTTATGTTTATACATCTAATTACTCTTGTGTTCTTACTTCCAAATATATTTCAATGTTCTGGCTAGGGCATTTGCTGTGCCTTGATCACAGCAGAGAGACAAGCTTTTGTCCTGCATTAGGAAGAAATGAAATATTTCCTCTGGGTACCAGTGGCTCCAGGTGTAGCCCTACTTTCTTCAGAGTAGGAGAGGAGGTAGTGATAGGCCATGGTGGTTGAGGAACAGAGTATGTTGCTAGCCAGTGTAGGCTCCTCAAGACAACTTGGTGGGCCTTGTGTCTGGCCCATCTCCAAAAGCCAGCTAACCAAGTACTTCCATCTGCCCAGAAAGCTGGGGGAATGGACTTTTAGAGAGTCCAAAAGTGAAAGTGGTAATGGGATTGGAATACCAGAGATGAGACTCAAGATTTTAAATGAGTCAGAGATCAAAGCAGGGTTCATTTACCCCCAGTGACTGTTGGCTGAGGTGGCTTTGGACATCTCTCCAACCTGAGCCTGAGAACTGAGACAGGTATTAAAAAAAAAAAAAAAAAAAAACCTCAATGCCACTGAGTCAGGTCTGACTCATAGCGACCCCTCCTTGAGTTTCCAAGGTGGTATCTATGGAAATAGATTGCCAAAACTTCCTTCCGAGGAGTGGCTGGTGGATTTGAACAGCCAGCTTTCTGGTTAGCAGTCAAATGTATTAGGGAGGAGAATTCTCATGAATTCATCCTGTCTGAGCAGAGAGCTGACTTTATAGGAAACTCATGCTCCCACAGGTAACAACCATAGAGAGCCAGTAGGGATTGGAACCAACCATACATCCTGTGGCTCCTAAAGTAACCACAACATGATACACCTGTGCTTTTCTTACTGGAGAACAGAAGCTTGATGGACTTATAGGGAGTCCTACAGGAAAGACATCATTGAAATTCATTTGCCTTCTAAAGGAAAGGTAAAGAACCTCTCAAAATTAGAGACTTACATGTTTCTGTGATGCTGGAAGCTATGTCACCAGTATTTTGAATAACAGCATGATCACCAATGCTGGATAGATTTCTGCAGTTTCCAGACTAAGACAGTCTAGGAATAAGGATGTGGTCAGGTCCACTTCTAAAAATATTGGCTAATGAAAACCTTATGAATAGTAGGGAACATTGTCTGATACAGTGCCAGAAGATGAGGTCCTCAAGTTGGAAACCACTCAAAATTTGACTGGGGAAGAGCTATATTCTTTAAATAGAGTCAATCTTATTGACGTGGATGGAGTGAAGCTTTTGGGACCTCCATTTGCTGATGTGGCATGACTCAAAAGGAGAAAAAATAGCTGCAAATATTCATTAATAATTGGAATGTGGAATATGGAATATGAATCTAGGAAAATTAGAGGTTTTAAAAATGAAATGGAACTCATAAAGATCAATATCCTAGGCATTAGTAAACTGAAATGGACTGATATTGGCCATTTGGAATAAGACAATTATGTCATCTATTATGCAGGGAATGTGGGAGCTCTGTTGGCATAGTGCCTAAAGCATCTGATTGCTAATCAGAAGGCTGGTGGTTCAAACCTACCAGCCACTCCTCATAAGGAAGGTTGGGGAATCTACTTTCATAGTGATATCACCTTGGAAACCCAAGGAGGGGGTCGCTATGAGTCAGATCTGACTCAATGGCAGTGAGTTTGGTTTTACTGTTTTATGCTGGGAATTAAGGAGTCTGGTGGTGCAGTGCCTGAGTCATTTGACTGCTAACCAGAAGGTTGGCAATTCAAACCCACCACTCCACAGAAGGAAGATAGGGCAATCTACTTTGTAAAGATTTACCACATTGGAAACCCAATGAGGGTTTGGGTTTGGGTGTATGCTAGGAATGACAAATTGAAGAGGAATGGCATCACATTCATCATCAAAAAGAACATTTCACGATCTGTCCTGAAGTACAACACTGTCAGTGATAGGATAATATCCATACCCTTACAAGGAAGTTCAGTTAATAAGACTATTATATGGTGCAGTGTGTTACATGGTGTGATTCTTCTAGAGATGGTCTTTGTGACTCCTAACAGATTACTGTGTGGAACTATGCAAGTATAAGGTGCTTGTGGCCCACCAAGGGAATTGGATATCTTGTTAGTAATGTAAATAAGGTACATGAAACCTTTGCAGGGGTGAGATCTAGGAAATAAGGTTTATGGAACCATAATGTGAGAATTGGTCAGTTTTGTCATCTTGCTAAGCTTAAAATGAGCCCTCCCAGAGGCAGAAAAGGGGATCTCACTGCCATCAAGAGAGAAGAACTGGAGGTTGAATGAAGTGCATCCTTGGCAGAAACAACTGGCAGAGTTAACCAGCAGAGATGACCAGCAGCAGCAGAACTGAGAGAGTGACACAAGAGAGAGTGACAGTCTTGCTGGCCTTGGAGCAAGAAAGCTAAGTGTGTTTGAGCAGTAGCCTTTCTAGCAGAGTGGGACACACTTAGGTGTACCTATCAGCAAAGCTAAAAGACCTTTGTAACACTTGCCAGAACAGGGCAGAGGCCAAACCAAGAGGCTAAGCACCAAAGAGAAGCCTGCCTTTGGGCATGGCAGAGGGGAGGCTGCCCTGATAGAAGAGTTGTATCCTGAGGGTTCCTGAACCTGAGTTGCAGCCTGTTACAATTATAGTCCTTGAGTAAACTCAATAGCCATGAGTATTGTTTGTGACTTCTGTGTGGCCCTTGCTAGGAATTACCAAACCCAACAGAGAAGTAGTGAGTGCCATGGGAAATATGATTGGTGTAAGAATTGAAAAAAAGTCCAAAGGATGGCAGCATGTCTGGCCTCTTTGGAATAAGCCTTGGGCTTCTGATGGTGACTCTGTTTCCCTCTCATGAAGTTACAAGAGGTCAGAGAATCCTGCCCCCACATGTTTTTTGAAATTATTCAAATTTACACACCAGCCACTACTGCCAAAGATGAAGAAATTGAAGAATTTTACCAACTTCTGCAGTTTAAAATTGACCAAACACTTAGTCAAGATATATTGATAATTACTGGTGATCGGAATATGAAAAGTGGAAATAAAAAAAGAAGCATCTGTAGTTAGAAGACATATTCTTGTTGATAAAAATTACACTTGAAATGACATGATGGAATTTTGCATGCTCAATGACTTATTCATTACAAATGCTTTTATAAACAACATAAACAGAGACTATGCATATGGACCTTCCAAAGGGAAAAAACAGGAAGCAAATTAAATATATATGTGGAAAGAGATGATGGAGAAGCTCAATATCATCTGTCAGAATAAGGCCAGGGGCTGATTGTGGAATAAACCATTAATTGTTCATATGCAAATTTAAGTTGAAGGTGAAGAAAATTGACAAGTTCATGGGAGCCAAAACATGACCTTGAGTATATCCTACCTGAATGTAGAGACCATTTTAAGAATCGATTTAAAGACATCTGGTAAGATGGCAGAATAGGCAGACAAGCTACACAGATGCTCTTCAACAAAGAAAAGAGCAACCAATTGACAGAAGATAATCCTGGACCCTTGAGGTTTGAAAGAACATATACAGAAATGGATTAGGCACCAACTAGTGGAAAAACCTGAGTGAAAACAATGAGTACGGAGATAGACAGAGCTGTGGACTCTCAGCTACTCTGATGGGACCAACAGCCTGAATATTTCCAAGTGGTATTGGGACCTAAGAATTGACCTAAAGATCAGCCCTGGTTAACAAGGGCTGCAGGGTGACTGTGATGGTGGCCTATGACTAGGAAGGGAAACAGCAAGGAGGGAGAAAACCTGAGCTATTAACTTTCTGCTGTCCAGAGGGTGCAGCCATTTTGAAATTTACAAGTTGCAGCCATTTTGGTTATTTAAAATGAAGGAGGGTGCAGTCATTTTGAATATTTGCAAGCAGTGGCTATTCTGGATATTTAAAGTGACAGTTATCTCATTCAGATTCCAGGGACCTAAGAATAGGTTGCATTTGCCAAGGACGGCAGGCACATACAGGAGGCAATGGGAAAGGAGACAGGTGGTGAGTGTATAGGTGATGCCAAATAGCAAATAGTGGAACACAGTACCCTGCTTATGTAGGTAACATCCAAACAAAACAAAGAAGACAAAAATCATGGGAAAGTCACTCCAACATACAATCACAAATTAAATATAAACACAAAAATATCACAATGTCTTGGAGAAAACAGAGCATTACAGTCCACACAAAGAAACAAGATAAAGCAAGGCAAAGAAGGGAACAGGATACAGACCTAAAACATATCCCTGTGGAAGAAGCAGCATTGGGATTTCCTGATAAGGAATTAAAAAGAATGATATTTAGGTACCTTCAACAGATTGAGAGACAGATCAAGGAAAACACTGATAAAATTGAGGAAACATAGAGAAAATCCTAGAACAATTTCAAAAGACAAAATAAGAACAAAATGACAAAATAAATGAAAAATTAGAAATGGTACAAAATCCACAGATAGATATCCAGAAGAATAATACTAAATTTTCAGAAATAGACAACACAATGAATGGGTAAAGGAGTAGAACTGAATCAATGAAAGACAGAATTAGTGAGATGGAAGACAAATACCTGAATACTTCTCTGAAAAGGGATCAATCAGAAAAAAGATCTAAACAAAGTGAAGAAAGGCTAAGGATCATTTGGGATACCATCGAAAGGAATAACCCACATGTAATCAGAATTCCAGAACAAGAAGAGATAAATAAAACCACAGAGAAAATTGTAAATGATTTGTTGAAACAGAATTTCCCTGGTATGATGAAAGAAGAGAATATATCCATTCAAGAAGTCCAAAGAACCCCAAACAGGATAGACCTCAAAAGAAAATAGCCAAGCCATATTATCATCAATCTCATCAAAACCAAAGACAAAAAAAGAATCCTGAAAGAAGCATGGGAAAATGAAAACTTACCTACAAGAGACAATCAATGAGACTAAGCTTGGATTTCTCTGCAGAAACCTTGCAGGTGAGAAGACAAGGGGATGGTATACATAAAACCCTGAAAGAAAAGAATTTCCAACCAAGAATTATATACCCAGCAAAATTGTCTTTCAAATATGAGAGTAAAATTAGGACACTTCCAGACAAGCAGAAATGAAAGGAATTTGTTAAAACAGACCAACTGCAGTAGTTAAGTTTGTGTGTCAGCTTGGTTGGGCTTGGTTGAGTGGCTGGGCAGCTGGATGTAGTAGTCCCCATGATGAGACTGGTAATCAACTCCATGGTCGAATCTACTGTGAGCAGCTGAGTAGCTGCCTTAGGGGTGTGATCTGCTTCCTGTATATAAGGAGAAGTTTTGAGAATGATCTCTAGTTTATGGCATGCTTGGACCCTGCATGCAGCCATGTTGTTGTTCAGCAGCCTGCCATGCTCTGCCGACCTTGGGACTTGCAGTGGACTTGAACTAATGACCTACCATTTGGTTTTGTAACATTGGGACTGTGCCATTTTATTTGTCCACCTTGGGCTTGTTAGCTTCAGCAGCCAGTAGCTGCCTGAGTAGAGAGTTGCCTCTAGCTTCAGTGGGCTGGGAGCAAGAGGCAGAGATGAATCTCAAGGTTAAGGGGCTTTCACAGAGCTCCTAGAGCCTGGCACTTTGAACTTGGACTTAAAGCCTCCAAACTTTAAGAGAGTAAACTCCTGTTTGTTCAAACCATCCCATCTGTGGTATATTCTTGTCAGAGCAATAATAGGTAACCAGAACACCAACCTTATAAGAGATACTAAAGGGTGTCCTTTGGACAGAAAACCAACACCAGCAAACAACAACTGACTATTAACACACATGATGATGTAACACAGAAACCAACCCAGATATGGAAGTATCCATAGCCTAAATAGGGAACCACAGACATAAATTGGCAAATGAGGACATTACAAACCAAAAAGAGGGTAAAATTGTGTAGTTACAGAACTTCTAAATGGTAGGGAAGTCATGACAACTGCAAGATAGAATGGACTGTTCTAAATTTGGGAAGAAAATGATAAATTACAGGGTAACCTCAAAAAAATAATAAGCTTTCACATCACAATAAAAAAGAGGACCCACACAAATATTTAGCAAATACTAAAACAATAACAAAAAAAGAAGTGATAATATGATCATAAACCAAACAATCTCAGCACAGAACATTATATGTAACAAAGAAATCAGCAATACCACAAAAAAGCACATAACAAAATGACTGCAACAAATTCATACGTGTCAATAATTACACTGAAAAAGAATAAAATGAGAACCTACAGACTGGAAAAAAATATTTGGCAGTGACATATATGACAACAGACTTATCTCTAAAATTTATGGAAAACTGCAACACCCCAACAACAAAAAGATAAACAATCCAATTTAAAAATGGGCAGAAGACATGAATAGACACTTCACCGAAGACATTATTTAGTCAGCCACCAAATACATGAAGAAATATTCATGATCATTAGTCATCAGAGAGATGCAAATCAAAACAACAATGAGATACCATCTCACCCCAGCACTAATGGCAAAGTTCAACAAGACAGAAAATAACAAATGCTGGAGAGGATTTAGAGAGATTGGGAACCTCATACATTTCTGGTGGGACTGTAAAATGATGCAACCACTGGGGAATGCAGCATGGCAATTCTTAAAAAAGCTGGACTTAGCAATATCATATGACCCAACCATTCCATTACTAGGTATATATCCTAAAGAATTGAGGGCCAGGACAAGAACAGGTATATGCACACCTATGTTCATCACAGAACTATTTACAAGAGCAAAAAGATGGAAACAACCTACATGCCCATCAACAGAAGAATGGGTAACCAAAATGTGGTACATACACAAAATGGAATACTAAGGAACACTGAAAAATAATGTGAAATCTGCAAAATGCTGCATAATATGAATGAACTTGAAGGACATTATGCTGAGTGAAATAAGTCAATCACAGAAGGACAAATATAGTATTAGTTCATTATTGTAAAAAGTCAAGGAAAATTTATATATGGAACAAAACTTTCTTTGTTGGTTACCAGGGGTTGGAGGGAGGAAAGGAGGGAACACCACAAAAAAAAAAAAAAAAAAAAAATCAATTTGATGTACTGAACACCGGTGACTGAAAACACGTCGTGAGATTACATAAAGGACATTATACATGAAGAAAGCAAAAGGTCACTAAAAAGAAAGGAAAGGGAAAAAAGGATGGATGTCAGAAGAGAATAGCTCTTGCCTGGAGAAACTAGCTCTTGCATGGAGAGTAAATTGAATGGAATAAATAATAAAGTAAAGGAGGTGAGCAGATTCAAAAGATAGCTCAAGAAGACAAAATAAAACATTATGAAATGTTCAAAGAACTGGAGTTGGAAACTTAAAGGAGAAAAACTATCTTGGCATTTCTCAAGCTGAAATAACAGAATATTTTAATCTTTGAGTTGCAAATTGAAGAATTCTATGGGGAAAATATTGAATGATGCAGGAAACATCAAATCAAGATGGAAGGAATGCACAGAGTCACTGTACCAAAGAGAATTATTCAATGTTCAAACATTTCAGGAGGTTGCATACGATCTAGGACTCATTCATCTACAATGAAGGAATTGGTGAAGAACAAGGGTCTAGGAATTGATGCAATGCCCACTGAGATATTTCAACAAACAAATGCAGCACTATTCATTTATGCCATTACTCATTTATGCCAAGAAATTTGGAAGATAGGTGCATGGCCAACTCAGTGGAAGAGATCCATATTTGTGCCTATTCTAAAAAAAGATGATCCAACAGAAAGTGGCAATTATCAAACAATATCATTAATATCAGACAAAAGTAAAATTTTCCTGAAGATAATTAAAAACTGTTGCAACATTATATTGATAGGTAACTCCCAGAAATTCAAGCCAGATTCAGAAGAGGATGTGAAATGAGGGGTAGCATTGGTGATATCAGATGGAGCTAGGCTGAAGGCAAAGAGTGCTAGAAAGATGTTTACCTGTATTTTATTGTCTATGCAAGTGTTTTCAACTATGTGGTTCATAACAAATTATGGAAAACATTGCAGAGTACAGAAATTCCAGAACCCTTAATTGTGCTCATGAGGAACCTGAACTTAGATCAAAAGACTATCTTTAGAAGAGAACAAGGAGATATTACATGGCTTAAAATCAAGAAAGAAGTGGATCAGGGTTGTATCTTTTCACCATACTTATCCAATCTGTATGTTGAGCAAATAGTATGAGAAACTGTACTGTATAAAAAAGAACACGGCGTCCTGATTGGAGGAAGACCCATTAACCTGCAATATGCAGATGACACAACCTTGCTTAGTAAAAATAAGGAAGAATTGAAGCACTTACTGTTGAAGGTAACAGACTACAGCCTTCAGTATGGATTACACCTCAACATAAAAATAAAAGTCCTCACAACTGGACCAGTAAGTAACATCACGATAAGTGGAGAAAAGATCAAAGTTGTCAAGGATTTCATTTTACTTGGATCAACACTCAATGCCTATGTATGCAGGGGTTGAGAAATAAAACAAACAAAAAAAAAATAGAAAGAAAGAAAGAAAAGAAAACACACACACACACAATACCACAGTAATTAGCAAATATTTTAGGGCCTAGCTTGGGACTTTGTTGATATTTATTTATTTTTTTTTTTATTGTGATTTGGGTGAAAATTTACAGAGCAAATTCACTTTCCTTACAGCAGTTCACATACACTTTGTCTCATGACATTGTCCACAATTTACCACAATGCAACAGCTCCCCTCCTACTTCCTCTTGATAGTTACCTCTTCCCTATGTTCATTCCTCCATGCACTAATGCTCCCTGAACTGTCTCCCTGTGCATAAGGAGCCCTTCTTTCTCCTATAATTGTTCTCTCCAAGGAGATTATTTACTTGAGGTAAATGTTCAACTCATATGCCTGTCTATTGTTTGGCTGGAAGCCACATTCATAGGTTCAATTCCAGACCTGAAGGGCAGCTAAGGGCCATAGTCTCAGTCTCACCAGGCTCTATTAAACCAGAAAACCTGGTCCCCCCTTTTCTTTTTCTCCAAATTATTTTGAGTTTTGTTCCATATTGTTCTCCCTCTCTATCCAGGAACTCCTACATAGATCCCCTTCCAAGTGGTTGACAGTAGTATCCAGGTACCATCTAGTTCTTCTGGTCTCATAGTCAAACAGGCTGCAGATCAGATGGTGTACCAATTGCTAGGACTAATTGTTTCCATGATTTTTTGGTTTTCTTCATTGTTCTTTGCTCTGGATGAGGAGAGACCCATAGTTGCATATAGATGTCAGCTTGCAAGCTTTTAACATCCCAGTCGCTACTCACCAAAGTAGGAGGTGGAACAATGTTTTATGTAGTATGTTACGCCAATTGAGCTTGATGTCCTCTGTGACTATGGTCCCGAGCCCACAGGTTCAACTACTAGGTCCCTCTGGGTAGCTGGCTGTGACCAAGCAGTGACTACAATCTTGCCCCTTGTCAGCTCTACTGTGAACCTGGGAATTCAGATCATACACGTAAAATTACAGGACAATTGTCTGCCAACCCTATACATGGTCTTGTGTATACTCCCCATTTCATAGACATACCTAATAATTCAGCCTGTCCACCCATCTATCCACCCATATACTCATGTTTGCCTTCACTGACAAAGCAGTACTATACGTGCAAAGGGTACACCTTTGTTGTCTGTACCTCCCACGTACCTCTCTATGTCTTTCTCTTCCTGAATGCCACCATATTGATCACTCACATTTGGTACATTGCTCCTCTCTTCACCCAAATCAATACTTGTTTCTATCTATCTAACAGTGTTCCCTTCCCTCCCCTCCCAACCCTGGTAACGTAACCAACAAAGAAAATTTCTTTCCATAGATAAACCTTTCCTTGACTTTTAAAATAAGGGACTAATACAATATTTTTCTTTCTGTGCTTGACTTATTTCACTCAGCATAATGTCCTCGAAGTTCATCCATGTTATGCAGTGTTTAGCAGATTCGACATTATCCTTTAGAATTGCATAGTATTTCATTGTGTGTACGTACCATAGTTTGGTTATCCATTCCTCAGTTAATGGACACCTAAGTTGTTTCCATCTTTTGGCTATTGTAAATAGTGCCACAATGAACATGGGTATGAATATGTCTGCTCTTGTCATGGCTTTCACTTCTTTAGGATATATACCTAGTAATGGAATAGCTGGGTCAAATGGTATTTCTAGTCCCAACTTTTGAAGGAATAGCCATACTGCTTTCCACAATGGTTGTAACATTTTACAGTACCAGGAGCAGTGAATGAGTGTCTCAATCTCTCCACATCCTTGCCAGCATTTGTAATTTTCTGTCTCATTGAACTTTGCTACTAGTGCTGGAGCAAGATGGTATCTCATTGTTTTTATTTGCATCTCTCTAATAGCTAATGATTGTGAGCATTCCTTCATGTTTGTTGGCCGCTTGAATATCCTCATTGGTGAAGTGTCTATTCATGTCTTCATCCCAATTTTTAATTGGATTGTTTGTCTTTTTTGTTATTGAGGTGTTGGAGTTTTCTATAAATTCTAGGGATAAGTCCCTTGTCATATACATCACTGCGAAATATTTTTTCCCAATCTCTAGGTTCTCTTTTGATTCTTTTGGAGAAGTCTTTGGAAGCACATGAAAATTTAGTCTTTAGAAGGTCCCAATCATCTGGTTTCTCTTCTACTGTTTGTGAATTTTGAGTTATGCTTGATAGTCTATTGATGCCATATATTAGGGTCCTCACATTTGTCCCTAGTTTTTCATTGAGGAATGAATGAAAAGTTTAGGTTTCACGTTTAAGTCTTTGATCCATCTGGAGATCATTTTTGGTGTGAAGTACAAATCTTGTTTCATTTTTTCTGCAAATGGATCTCCAGTTTTGCCAGCACCATTTATTAAACATTCTCTTCCCCATTTAATGGATTTCAGCCCTTTGTCAAAGATCAGCTGACCATAGGTCGATGGATCTATTTCTGGGTTCTCAATTCTATTCCATTGGTCTATGTATCTATCATTAAACAAATACTAGGCAGTTTTGACTACTGTGGCTGTATAGTAGGTTTTGAGATCTGGCAGTGTGAGACCTCCTACTTTGTTTTTCTTCTTCACTAGTGCTTTACTTATCTGAGGTCTCTTTCCTTTCCATATAAAGTTAGTGATTGGTTATTCTATATCCCTAAAGAATGTTGATGAGATCTAGATTGGGATTGCATTGAATATATAGATTGCTTTGAGTAGACTTGACATTTTCACATTGTTCAATCTTCCTATCCACAAGCATGGGATGTTCTTCCATTTATGTAGTTTTCTTATGGCTTCTTGAAGTAGTTTTTTATAGTTTGCTTTGTACAGATATTTTGTGTCCCTGGTAAGATTTATTCCCAAGTATTTTATTTTTTTGTTAGCTATTGTAAACGGTATTGATTTCTTTATTTTGATTTCAGCAATGTCTTTGCTGGTGTAGAGGAATCCAACTGATTTTTGGATGTTGATCTTATATCCTACCACGATGATAAATCTCTCAATTTGTTCCAGTAGATTTTTGATTGAGTCTCTTTGATTTAATTTTCTAGGTATAGGATCATATCATCAGCAAATAGGGATAGTTTGACTTCTTCCTTTCTAATTTGAATACCTTTGATTTCCCTTTCCTGCCTTATGGCCCTGGCTAGGACTTCCAGTACAATGTTGAATAGAAGTGGTGGTAGTGGGCATCCTTGTCTGGTTCCTGTTC
>NW_006921743.1:6575775-6589160 GCF_000298275.1 Orycteropus afer afer
CTTTTTCTGTTGATCTTCCTATTGTTGATTTCTAATTTGATAGCATTATGATCTGAGAAGATGCTTTGCAGTATTTCAATGCTTTTAAATTTATTCAGGCTTGCTTTATGACGTAACATATGGTCTATCATGGAAAATCTTCAATGTGCACTGAAGAAGAATGTATATTGTGTTGTTGTTGGGTGAAGTGCTCTGTAGATGTCTATAAGGCCAAGTTGGTGGATTGTATTGTTTAGCTTTTCTGCATCTTTGTTGGGTTTCTTTCCAGTTGTTCTATCTTTCAAAGAAAGTGGTGTATTAAACTCTCCCACTATGACTGGGGAGTCATCTATTTGCTTTTCATCTCTTTTAAAGTCTAATTTATGTATTTTGGAGCTCTTTCATTGGGTCCATAAATATTTATTATGGTTATATCTTCATGTGCAATTGATCGCATAATCATTGTATAATGTCCTTTCTTGTCTCATATGGTGGTTTTTGTCTTAAACTCAATTTGATCAGAAATTAATATTGCCACTCCTGCTCTCTTACAGTTGACATTTGCTTGATATATCTTTTTTCAACCTTTGATTTTTAGTCTATTTTTATCCTTATCTCTAAATTGTGTCTCTTGTAGGCAGCATATTGATGGGTTTTGTTTTCTTATCCACTATGCAACTCTCCATCTATTGAGTGGTGCATTTAATCCATTAACATTCAGTGTAATTATTGACAAGTATGAACTGGTAGCTGTCATTTTGGTATGTGTTTTTTCATGATGTCCCTGGTTTCTTTGTTCCATATTATTTTCTGTGCTGAGCTCATTATGTTTATGAATCGTGTAATCATTTCCTTTGTTGCTGTTGTTTTAATATTTGCTGAGTATTTGTGCTTGTCCTCCTTTTTATTGTGATATTCTTTGTGGTTACCCAAGACTTATAATTTTCTACCCGAGTTTAGAATAGTCCATTCTATCTTGCAACTCCCTTAACTTCCTCACTATTTAGAAGTCCTGTAACTACACAATCTTTTCCCTCTTTTTGTTAGTAGTTGTCCTCACTTGCCAATTGATGTCTCTGGTTCCCTCTTTACAGTCTTGTAAGGTCATTTTACTTTGGATATGTCCATAGCTGTGGTTTCTGGGTTATGTCATCTTGTATATTAATGGTCAGTTGTTATTTACTATTTTTGGTTCTCTGTTCACAGGATTCCCTTTAGCATCACTTGTAAGGTTGGTCTGGTTTTAACAAATCCCCTTAGTTTCTGCTTCTCTGGAAATCTGCTAATTTCACCATCATGTTTGAGGGACAATTTTGCCAGGTATATAATTCTTGGTTGAAAATTTTTCTCTTTCAGGGTTTTATATATACTATCTCATTGCTTTCTTGCTTTCACGGTCTCTGCTATGAAATCAGAGCTTATTTTTACTGGCTGTCCTTTGTAGGTAACTTTTTGATTTTCCTGTGCTGCTTTCAGGATTCTGTCTTTGTCTTTGGTTTTGATGAATTTGATGATGATATGTCTTGGTGATTTTCTTTTGGGGTCTGTCCTGCTTGGGGTTTGTTGGACTTCCTGAATGGATATATTCTCATCTTTCATCATGTGAGGAAAGTTCTCCTCCAGGAAATCTTTGACAATTTTCTCAGTGGTTTTATTTTCCTCTTTCTGTTCTGGAATTCCAATGACACGTAGGCTATTCCTTTTGATGGTATCCCACATGAACCTTAGGTTTTCTTCATTTTTTATGTTTTTTATTTTTTTCTGATTGATCCCTTTCCAAAGAAGTGTTCAGGTATTTTTCTTCAACTTCATTAATTCTTTCTTCCATTGCATCAATTCTACTCCTTTATCCTTCCAATGTGTTATCTATTTGACAATTTAGTATTAATTTTCTGGATTTCTATATGTAGATTTAGAATCATTTCTAATTTTTCATTTGTTTTGTCATTTTATTCTTGTATTTTTGTCCAAAATTCTTCTAAGTTTTTTTCTGTGTTTTCTTTGATTTGTCTCTCAATCCTTTGAATATAGCTAAAGATAATTCTTTTGAGTTCCTTATTAGAGAGTTCCAATGCTGCTCCTTCCTCAGGGATGTGTTCTGTGTCTGTATCCTGCTCCCTTGTTTCTACCACTTTATCTTGCTTCTTTGTGTGGACTGTGATGATCTCTTGTCTCAGAGATATCATGGCATTGTTGTATTTTGATCTCTGTTAACTCTTTGTGAAGAGAAGCCAAGGGTGATTCAGGCTCTTCTTGGCAGTTTTTTATCATTGGCCCACTGATAGAGAAGGAGGTTGTGGCTCTTGCTCAGTAAGTGAAGTTGTAGGAGGTACCGCTGTAGTTGTGTCTTATGGGGACTGTTGCTGTCTTCCACTCAGTTAGACAAAAATTACAATTGAATAACCATTAAAAACCTAAAAGGACATGGACAAAAAATACAGCATGTAATCACACAGGATCAGTAACCAAAAAAAGGGAAATAGAAGAAGAAAAAAACAAGAGAACCTTAATATCGGGTGATAGAGCACTAAGTGAAAAAAGGTAGAGAAGAAGAATTATGAAGAAAAAAATGGAAAAAATGTAAAAATAAAAACAACAAATGGGATAAACCATGAGAAAAAAGGGGGTAAAAAATTTTAATTTTAAATTTTTTTTTTTCAACCAGGAACAAGGAAAAGAAAAAAAGCTGAAAACTAGGACCTTGGAGGGGAAAAATAAAGAATAATAGTAAAAAGGACAAAACTGTTCATAATAATAGTAGTTTTAAAACAGACAAATACAAGCAAATTAAACACGTGAAAAAAGAAACAGAAAAAGAAAAAGAAAAAAAAATTTGTGGAGGACAGACCAGGGTACCCAGGCTCTGTCAGAGCTCACAGACTGGGATGGAATTTCTGCAGGCCCAGAACGTGGGTGTGAGTGGGGGATGGACACATCTCCATTCACCAAGCAGGTGTGGGGTATAAGAGTAATAAGAGGAAGATCACACCTGTTAAGTTGTGCAGGTCCGGAGTGTCCTTGGGGTTGCTGGTAAACAGAACATGTTCCTAAGCTCCTGGAATCTGGTAGAGCAATGTCTCTTTAAATATCCAAAATGCTCAAGCCACTTGTAAACATTCCAAATGGCAGCATCCTCTGGACAGGCAAAAGTCCACAGTTCAGCCTGCCTTCCTCTTCCTAGCTGCTTCACCTTTTATTCCCCAGCCACCAGAGTAGTCCTCCGTGCAGTCTCTTGCTAGCAGGGCTGATTTTTAGGTTAATTCTTAGGTCCTACCACCACTTAGGAATCTCCAAGCTGTCTGTGCTGTCAGGATCACTCAGGATCACTGCCGCAGCTCTGTATTTCCTTTTTTGGTATTTTCATGCAAATTCTTCTGCTAGTTGTGGTTTATTCCACTTCTATATCCTTTCCTTCAAGGCTTAGGGGTCCAGGATTATCTTCTGTGTCTGTGTTAATTGGTTTCCCTTTTCTTTGTTGAGGAGGCAGTCTTTCTGCCTATTCCACCATCTTGGAATCCAAACCCTTTGTTGATATTTTGAGGCTGCATTAGTATCTGTTTCTCATAGCTTTGGCCTCTAATTTTAGCATTCATCAGTAGAACCTCCCAGCAGCAATTATTACTCTGTTATTCTAATGGTGATTTACATTTCCATCATCAGTTCTGCAGTTATTATTTGGATTCTTTAAGGGAGATTTTATTTTTTGGCATTTCATCATTTATTTACTTTTCAGTAATTTGTTATTTTAGTATGCACTCATGGATATCTATTTTATTCTCTGAGTTAGAAACCAACACTACCATTATTTATTCAGTTGCTCAATTTTTTCCTGCTTTGGCCAGTGATAATTATTTCAATTGGCTCCTATGTCCTTTTAAAATGACCCTGACTTTTTTTTTTCCTCTTTTCTTTTTTGATTACTTTCTTAATTTCTAGCACTACAAGATGTTCCAGGCTTCCCTTGTATTTTTTCTTTCATCAGTTCTAGGGTCAGCCATTTCTCTAGAAAGCTGTGGTTTAATTTATTGGAAGATAATATTTAGATCTGAGTGCTCCATGTTTTTTGTTCCTATGGTGTCACTGATTCTAGAACCACTCTGTAGACAGAGCCAGGGAAATATATACATATATATGTAATATATCTATATATTATAATATCTGTCTACCTATATCTATATTAAAACAAGCATGAGTTCACACTGATGTCTTCAACTATATTCCACCATCACTTTATTGATAGGTGGTAAATCTAGGTTAGAGAAGGGGAAAAAGTACAGCTTTCTTCGTTCATATAAATAATGTTAGCAAAATTTTATTTTCCAACTACATTTTCCTAACATCAAGATAAGAATAAGTCACAATAAAAACTTAATTAGACTACCCTCAGGCAACAGTGCCCATGGCTTACAGCTAAGAGACTGTTTCCATCACATATATCTCCCACATTTAGGTGAAATCTGGGAGGCAGGAGATATCAAGACTGATTGAGATTCAACCCTTGCTAGCCTCCTACTCTCAAGGAACTCACTCATCCTGGCTCTTCACTCACATTTCTGCTGAGACATGCCAATTTTCTCCCCCCCTTTTTTTTTTTCTCCTACGACTTTGGTTCTCCTTTAAATAAGAATAAGAATGGGAAAAGTGCCTATTTATCTTCCCTGTACACTCCTCAAATGGGACATGTCTAACCATTAAAAATAGAAGAAAGTTGTAAGATCAATAATTTGCTGAACTGGTGGAGAAAAGGCAATGTAACCCAAGTACCATCTAAAGAGATTTAGAATTATGGTGGGCTTTTGGGGAGGTCTGGTGGTGTAGTGCCTAAGGCATTTGACTGCTAAACAGAGGGCTGGTGGTTCAAACCCACCAACCACTCCTTGAAAGGAAGGTTGGGCAATCTACTTCCATAGTGATAATGCCTCTGAAAACCAAGGAGTGGTCACTATGAGTCGGGACTGACTCGATGGCAATGCGTTTGTTTGTTTGCTTGTTTTTGGTAATGTAACTCTGTTATTTGAGAACTATTCCCCTTAAGCTTGATATTCACTTAGGTCTGTCATTCTTTCCTAATGTTCCCATTGTTTGGAAAATTTAGAAAGATGGAAATCAGCCTCCTACATACCATTATTACTTTCTAAAAGAAAAGCCCACTTGGTATTTATTCTTTGAACACTGAATTTACTTATCTGAAATGATAAGTACACAAAGTGTAGGTAATAACATCATGTTCAGTTTTATTTGAATCATATTGGGATTACATTTGTAATGATTACAGAAATATATCTTGTCTTTGAAATTGTGGCTCAATCATCTTTTAAGATAAAAAACAATTAGCTGCAAAACACTTTGACTTGACCTGATATTAAAGACAAGGTTCTTTACATTTGGAGAGTCCTTTCAGGTTTTGAATTTACATTGAGCACAAATCTAGGTAATACCTGTCTCCATTCCTGTGAGTGGAGCAGCCATAGTTCTTATCAAGATCAAAACACTACCCACACTCTATTCTTCTCATCTCAGCATGGAATTTCACATTGAAATAGTGGGAAATAATAAGAAACATAAGCAAAAATTAAACCAAACTCACTGCCATAGAGTAAATTCTCACTTACAGCTATCCACCCTTGGGTTTCCAACTATAAATCTCTATGGAAGTTGATTGCCCCATATTCCTTCCATGAAAGGACTGGTGGGTTTGAACCACTGACCTTCCAGTTAGCAACCAAATGCCTTATCCTTTATGCCACCAGAGCTTTTTTCATAGAGACAATAGAATTACTTGATTGGGCTTTATGTCAAGAAAAAATAAAAATAACTCCTCTGTTAAAATTTTTAATTGTTCCATATATACAGCACTCTTTCATTTTAATATTTGATAAGATATCAGAAAATTTCCACAGTACAAAAAAAGTTATTCTCAGAGAGCTCCAGTAAGATGGCAGAATACTCAGACAGACTGCACATACTTTTTTCAACAAAAAAAAAAAGGTGAACCAATTAGCACAGATACAGAAGATAATCCTGGAGCCCTGAGCTTTGAAGGGAAGGATATAGAAGTAGAATAAACTCCAACTAGTAGAAGAACCTGCATGAAAACACCCAAAAAAGGAGACATATGGAGTTTTGGTCTGTCAGTGATCCTGATGGCACATACAGCTTGGATACATCCAAGTGGTGTTAGGACCTAAGAATTAACCTAAAAATTGGCCCTGCTAGCCAGGGGCTGTTCAGAGGACTACACTGGTGGCTGGTGAATAAAAGGGAAAGCAGTGAAGAGGAAGGCAGACTGAGTTGTGGCCTTTTGCCTGTCCAGAAGGAGCAGCCATTTTGAATGTTTACAAGTTTTTTGACATTTTGGATATTTAAAGTGAAAGCATTCTCCCAGATTCCAGGGACTTAATAGGCTCCATTTGCCGGGAACCACAAGGACATTCCAATGCAAACAACTGGAAAGCTTTACTTACTGAATGAGAACCACCACTTCCTTCTCCACCAACTGCCCAATGATAAACAACCACCAAGAAGAACCTAACTCACCTTTAGCTTCTCTTCTGAAACAGTTAACAGTGATCTAAAAACAACAGTGTCGCAAAGTCTCAGAGACAACAGATCATCACAGTCCACACAAACAACAAAGATAAAGAAAGAGAAACAAGGGCACAGGACACAGATCCAGAACACATTCCTGAGGAAGAAGCAGCATTGGAACTTCCTGATAAGTAAATCAAAATTCTATTAGGTATTGTCAAACAATTGAGATATAGATCAAGGAAAACACTGACAAAATTAATGAAAACATAGACAAAACCCTAGAACAATTTTGGAGGAAAATACAAGAACAAAATTACAAAATAAATTAAGAATTAGAAATGATACAAAATCTACAGATAGAAATCTAGAGGATTAACACTAAATTTCAGAAATAGATAATGCATTGAAAGAGTAAAAGAGAAGAATTGAATCAATGGAAGACAGAATCAGTGAGATCAAAGAAAGAAAAAAAAAACCTGAATACTTCTTTGGAAAGGGATCGATCAGAAAAAAACCAAAGCAAAATGAAGAAAGCCTAAGGTTCACGTGGGATACCATCAAAAGGAATAACCTACATGTAATCAGAATTCAAGAACAGGAAGAGAAAAAGAAAACAGAGATAATTGTCCAAGATTTTTTGGAAAAGAACTTCCCTGATATGAAGAAAGATGGGAATATATCCAATCAGGAGGCCCAATGAACCCCAAACAGGACAGACCCCAAGACATACACCAAAAGAAAATCACCAAGACACATCATCAAACTCATCAAAACCAAAGACAAAGTAAGAATCCTGAAAGCAGCACAGGGAAAACAAAAAGTTGCTTACAAAGGACAACCAATAAAAATAAACTCTGGTTTCTCAGCAGAAACCATGCAAGCAAGAAAGCAATGGAATGGTATATATAAAAACGTTAAAGAGAAAAATTTCCAATCAAGAATTATATACCTGGCAAAATTGTCCTCAAATATGATGGTGAAATTAGGAGATTTCCAGGTAAGCAGAAATTAAGGGAATTTGTTAAAACCAGACCAGCCTTATAAGAGATACTAAAGGGAGTCCTTTGAACAGAAAATCAATAACAGCAAACAACTCACGATTGATACACATGATGACATAACCCAGAAACCAACCCAGTTATGGAAGTATCCAAAGTAAAATAAGCTTACAAGATTGTATACAAAGAACCATAGACATCCATTGACAAATGAAGATGACTACAAAACAAAAAGAGGGAAAACAATGTAGTTACAGAACTTCAAAATGGTGAGGAAGTCAGGAGAGTTGCAAGATAGAATAGATTGTTCTAAACTTGGGGAGAAAATTATAAATCACAGGGTAACCTCAAAGAAAAAAAAATTATAAACCTTCATATCACAAAACAAAAGAGGGTAAGCACAAATATTTACCAAATACTAAAACAACAGCAATGAAGGAATGAATAACACAATTCATAAACAAATGAGCTCAGCACAGAAAATTATATGGAATAAAGAGCACCATGAAAAAACACATAACAAAATGATGGCAACAAATTCAAACTTGTCATTAATTACATGAATGTCAATGGATTAAATGCACTACTCAAGAGAAAGAAAATTGCACACTGGATAAGAAAACATAACCTATCAATATGCTGTCTACAAGAGACACACCTTAGAGACAAAGAGAAAAATAGACTAAAACCAAAGGCTGGAAAAAGATATCAAGCAAATGGCAACCAAAAAAGAGCAGGAGTGGCAACAACTACCATAAAAAACAAGGTAGGACATTATATAATGATTAAAGGATCAAGCAAACAAGAAGATAAAAATATAGAGAAATATTTATGGACCCAATGAAAGACCCTCAAAATACATAAATCAGACTTTAAAAGAATTGAAAAGGCAAAGAGATGAATTCACAGTCATAGTAGGAGACTTTAAAACACCACTTTCAATCACAGATAGAACAACTGGAAAGAAATTCAACAAAGACACAGAAGAACTAAACAACACAACCATCAACTTGACCTTATAGACATCTACAGAACACAGCACAATATGCATTCTTTTCCAGTACATATGGAACATTCTCCATGAAAAACCATACGTGAGCTATAAAGCAAGCCTGAATAAATTTAAAAACATTGAAATACTGAAAATCATCTTCTCAGATCACACTGCTATAAAATTGGAAATCAACAATAGGGAGATAAACAGAAAGAGAAAAAACACATGGAAACTGAACAATACCCTCCTTAAAAACTACTGGGTAAAAGAAGTATTAAAAAGTGAACTTAAAAGATCCCTTGAATCAAATGAGAATAAAAACACAACATACTAAAATTTTGGGGACACAACAAAAGCAGTGATCAAAGGCCAATTGATAGCAATAAATGTGCACATCAAAAAAAGAAGAGCAAAATCAACACCTTAAACCAGCATCTCCAACAGTTAGAAAAAGAACAGCAAGAAAAGCCTACAGACACCAGTAGAAAGAAAAAAAAATAAAAATTAAGATTCGAGTAGAACAATGAAACAGAAAGTGGAAAGACAAAAGAAAAAAATCAACATGACTAGAAGTTGTTTTTCTGAAAAGATCAATAAAATTGACAAACCATTGGCAAACTTAACAGAGGAAAAGAGGGAGAAAATACAAATAACATGAATAAGAAACAAAATGGATGACATCACAATGGAACCAAGTGAAATAAAAAAGATAATATCAGATATTATGAAGAGCTGTACTCCAACAAATTTGAAAATCTGGAAGAAATGGACAGATTTCTAGAAACACACCATTTACCTAAACTAACACAGACTGATGTGGAAAAGTTGAACAGATCCATAACAAAAGAAGAAATCATACAGGTATTAAAAATAATTACACACACACAAAAAAAAGTCCTGGCCCAGATGGTTTCACTGGATAATTCTACCAAATGTTCAGAGAAGAAATGACACCAATCCTACTCAAACTATTTGAGAACACAGCAAAGGATGGAATCCTCCCAAATTCATCTTATGAAGCAAGCAAAACCTTAATACCAAAAACAGGCGAAGACATCACTGAAAAGGAAAACTATAGACCAATATCCCTCATTAATATAGATGCAAAAATCTTCAACAAAATCCTAGCCAACAGGCTCCAACAACATACCAAGAAAGAAATTCATGATAACCAAGTGGGGTTCATATCAGGTATGCAAGGATGATTCAACATTAGAAAAACAATCAATATCATCCACCACATAAACAAAGGAGAAGAACCACATGATCAGATCAACTGAGGCAGAAAAGGCATTTGATAAAATCCAACACACATTCCTGGTCAAAACTCTCAGAAAAATAGCAATAGAAGGGAAATTCTTCAACATAATAAAGTGCATCTATGCAAAACCAACAGTCAACATTATTCTCATTGGAGAGAGACTGAAACCATCCCCCTTGCGAACAGGAACCAGACAAGGATGCCCTCTATCACCACTTCTATTCAACATTGTATTGGAAGTCCTAGCCAGAGCAATAAGGCAAGAAAGGGAAATCAAAGGCATCTAAATTGGTAAGGAAGAAGTCAAACTATCCCTATTTGCTGATGATATGATTCTATACCTAGAAAACCCAAGAGATCAGTAAAAATCTACTGGAACTAATTGAGAGATTTAGCATCATGGCAGGATACAAGATCACCATCCAAAAATCAGTTGGATTCCTCTACACCAGCAAAGAGATTGCTAAAAAAGAAATAAGGACATCGATATAATTTATAATAGCTACCAATAAATAAATAAATAAACAATAAAATACTTGGGAATTGTTTTGGTTACTAGTGACATTCTGACAGGAAATATACTACAAATGGGATGGCTTGAACAAACAGGAATTTATTCTCTTACAGTTTGGAGGCTTTCAGTCTGAGTTCAAAGTGCCAGGCTCTAGGGGCTGTGTTAAAGCCCCTGGACCTTGGGCTTCAACTCTGCCTCCTGCCCCCAGCCCACTGGAGCTAGAGGCTTTTCTTCACTCAGACAGCTGCTGGCTGGTGAGGCTGACAAGCCCAAGGTTGACAAGTAAAAAGGCACAGTCCTGATGTTACCAAACCACATGGCCATTAATTCAAGTCCATTGAAAGTCCCAGGATCAGCAGAGCATGGCAGGCTGCTGAACAATCACTCGGCTACATACAGGGTTCAAATGTGCCATAAGCTAGAGACCATTCCCAAAGTTGCTTCTTATATATGAGAAACAGACCACATCCCTATAGCAGCTACTCAGCTACTCCAATACATTCCACCATGGACTTAATTACCTATCTCACCATGGAGAATAACTACATGCAGCTGCCCAGGCACTCAACCAGGCCAGCCAAGTTGACACACAAACTTAACTACTACAGGGATAAATCTTACCAGAGACACAAAAGACCTGTACAAAGAAAACTATAAAAGACGACTTCAGGAAACCATAAGAGATCTACATAAAAGGAAGAACATACCATGCTCATGGATAGGAACATCGAACATTGTGAAAATGTCAATTCTACCCAAAGCAATCTATACATTCAATGCAATCCCAATCCAGATCCCATCATCATTCTTTAAGGCTATGGACAAACCAATCACTAACTTCATATGGAAAGGAAAGAGAGCTTGGATAAAGAAAGCAATATTGAAGAAGAACAAAGTAGGAGGTCTCACACTGCTGGATCTCAAAACCTACTATACAGCCACAGTAGTCAAAACTGCCTGGCATGGGTACAATGACAGACATAGATCAATGGAATCAGATTGAGAATCCAGAAATAGATCCATTGACCTATGGTCAGCTGATATTTGACAAAAGGCCAAAATCCATTAAATGGGGAAAGAGAATGTCTGTTTAATAAATGGTGCTGGCAAAACTGGAGATCCATTTGCAGAAAAATGAAACAAGATCTTTACCTCACACTATGCACAAAAACAAATTCCAGATGGATCAAAGACTTAAATGTGAAACCTAAAACTATAAAGTTCCTCAAGGAAAAACTAGGGGCAAATTTAAGGGCTCTAATATATGACATAAATAGATTATCAGCCATAATACAAATGCACACATAGCAGAAGATAAACTAGATGAATGGGACTCTCTAAAACTTAAATTTTTATGTGCTTTCAAAGAGTTCTTCAAAAGCATCAAAAGAGAACCTACAGATTGGGGTAAAATATTTGGTAATGACATATCTGACAAGGAACTTACCTCTAGGTTGTATAGAAAACTCCAACACCTCAACAACTAAAAGACAAATAATCCAATTAAAAATGGGCAGAAGACGTGAATAGATACTTCACCAAAGAAGATATTCAGGTGGCCAACAAACATAGGAAGAAATGCTCATGATCATTAGCCATTAGAGAGATGCAAATCAAAACAAAAATGAGATACCCCAGCACTAGTAAAAAAGCTCAACAAGACAGAAAACTAACAAATGCTGGTGAGGATGAGGAGAGATTGGGATTCTCATACACTGCTGGTGGGATTGTAAAATGATACAACCATAGTGGAAAGCAGTATGGTGATTCCTTAAAAAGTTGGAATACCATTTGACCCAGCCATTCCATTACTAGGATTAAATATGTCCTAAGGAAGTGAGAGTCAGGAAAAGAAGAGATAAATGCACATCTATGTTCATCACAGCACTATTTATAATAGCCAAAAGAGGGAAATAACCTAGATGTCCATCAACAGAAGAATGGATAATAACCTATGGTAGGAACACACACACACACATACACACACAATGGAATATTATGCAACCCTAAAGAATAAAGTTGTTGTTGTCGTTGTTGTTATGTGCCATTGGGTCAGATCCGACTCATAGCAACCCCTCCTTGGGTTTCTGAGGCAGTATCACTATGGAAGTAGATTGCCCAACCTTCCTTCTGAAGAGTGGCTGGTGGGTTTGAACCAATGTGGATGAACTTGGAGGACATTATGCTGAGTGAAATAAGTCAATCACAGAAAGAAAAATATTGTATTAGTCCATTATTGTAAAAAGTCCAGGAAAGGTTTATATATGGAAGGAAATTTTCTTTGTTGGTTACTAGGGGTGGGAGAGCAGGGGAAGGAATGCTCTTAGATAGGTAGGGATAAGTATAGGTTTGGGTGAAGAGAAGAGCAATGTACCAAATGTGAGTGATCAACACGGTGGCTTTGAGAAAGAGGAAGACATAGAGAGGTGCATGGGAGGTACAGACAACAAAGATGAACCTTTTGCACATACAGTACTGCATTGTCAGTGAAGGCAAACATGGATATACAGGTGGATAGATGGTGTACAGGATGAACTATAGGTATGTCTATGCAGGGGGCAGTGTGCCCAAGACCTTGTATAGGGTTGGTAGACAATGTTTCTACAAGTGTATTTGTATGTTCTGTAAGAATTTCTAGGTATATAGTAGAGCTGACAAGGGACAAGTTTGTAGGCACTTGTTGGACACAGCCAGCTACCCAGAGGGAGCAAGTAGGTGGACCTGTGGGCTCAAGACCATAGTCATAGGTTACATCAAGCTGAATTGGCATAACATACTACACAAAACATTGTTCCACATCTTACTTTGGTGAGTAGCGACTAGGATCTTAAAAGCTTGCAAGCAGCCATCTGGATGCAACGATGGGTCTCTCCTCATCCAGAGCAAAGAAGAATGAAGCAAACCAAAGATGCATGGAAATAGTCTGAATGACTAGTACACCATGTAATCCTCAGCCTATACAACTATGAAACCAGAAGAACCAGATGGTGCCCAGCTACCACTGTCAACTACTCAGAGGGAGATCTATGTAGGAGATTCTAGATAGAGTGGGAGAACAATGTGGAACAAAACTCAAAATCATTAAAAAAAAAAAAAGGAAAAAAGGGA
>NW_006921743.1:6589545-6593213 GCF_000298275.1 Orycteropus afer afer
AAAAAAAAAAAAAAAACTCTCTCAGACAAATCAGTAAGTAGATAAATATAGAAATGATTTGTTTACTTGATGGAGTAAAGCTCTTGAGACAAAACTAGCATAAAATTTTAATTTGCTAAAAGCATTAACAACTGACTTATCTGAAAACTGATTAAGGAATAATCTGAGAATATGTTGTCATAGAGTAATCTGGCAGAGCCTGATTGAAATTTTTAAAAAAGTGCTTTTATTGAGAGGTAAGTTAATTTGCAAATTAGGAATCATATGGTCTAGAACACTCTGAACTAAGTGATCCAAAGAGGAGACAATTCTGGGAGTTTAAGTAAGAAAATACAAGAACTTCAGAAAACAATTCAGTCACTTGTTACGTTTAGGTTGTTGTTGTTATGTTGTTATGTGCCGTGGAGTCGGACACGACTCATAGTGACCCCTCCTTAGGTTTCTGAGGCAGTATCCCCACAGAAGTAGATTGCCCAACCTTCTTTCCGGGAAGTGGCTGGTGGGTTTGAACCACCAGCCTTCTGGATAGCAGTCAAGTGCCTTAGGCACTACGCTACCAGAGCTCTCTACATTTAGGTAACTGTTACAAAATTGGATGAAGGTATATCTGACTGGTAAGAGATTATGTAAGTTTCTAAAACTGCTTTTAAAAAAAGGTTACAAAATAATCATTAAATTAGGTACATTTGTCCTTGAAACAATCATGAAACCCTCTTTACATGACTGTAGGGAAGACCTGTAATTCTAAATTTATTTTGAATAAACATGTGTTCTGAGAATAGTTTCAGACTTGATTTCCTAAGCAGCAAAAAATCCCTTAAAGAAGCAAAATTACATTGTTTTCTGAAGTTTTTTTACTAAATAATTCTCTCAGGGAACAGTGGCGAGTTACAGAAATGACAGTCTATATTCCGGTGGCAGAAGTTACTTTCAATTCAAAATGGAGTTTTAGCTTCAGATATTAGCAAAATCACTATCTCATGTGAGGAGTCCCAAGATAATTTGGAATGCTCTTACTCAATCCCCTCTTTTGATCATGAATCTCATTAGAAACAGATTCTTTAAATCACATCTTAAGTATTTTGCCTTGCTGGGCTAGGAGTCTCATTTTCAGATTGAGTTGGTTTTCAGATTTTTTGATCACACAAGGAGTAACTTGTCTTCACTTAGGTTTTTTTTCTCATTGGATGGCAGTCTATCTCTATAGACATTTAAGACTGAAGGCACTGTGATTAGACAGCCAGGTACCATTGGATGTGAAACAATGGGTTGGAAGAGGAAAGAGCTGAACAGAAATAAGAGACCTCATGACATGATGAGGAGGCTGAAACTATGGTGAAAGGTTAAAATCACGTGAGTGACTATTTTTTTTCCCCTAAGTATATGAGTTTTCCACAGAATTAGATTTAGCAGTTTGTTCGAATCTATTAGATGTATATCTTATACAACATTTGTTGATACAAATTATTAGAGTAATGACAAGAGTATAATTAAACCAGTTTGTGAAATAGAATGAAGCCAAGATCCTATGCTTTTGGATAACCAACTAAAATATCTAAAGAGAGAGCCAGACATATTAGAGATAGAATGAAGCCATGTAGCTTTCTGGAAGATTTGTTTAATATTTTGTTTCACCTCTCCTGAAGAGTTTATATTAGCTACTGTCTGAACTAGCCTGACAAATACATTTTTATGCTAGGCTTCATTGGGAATTGTGTACATGAGAAAGAGAAACTCTAAGATAACCATCATAGTGTAGGAAGACTGCCCAAACATAGTATTTAAGGACAAAAAGCATGCCAATTATAGCAATAATGAAATACATTCCTTCAGTGACTGGCATATAAGAGGATACAAGAACTATTAAAAGGCAAAACACAAAACTGTTATAATACTAAAAGTTAATAGTTATATTAAAAATGCATGCAGATCACTCAACCCAGGGTGACACACCTACATACTCTATGGAAATGCATCCCTTGGAAAATCGACCACGGGTCCAGAGGGGCAACATTCGCATGGAGGAAATGTAGGACACACAGGAGTGCATAACTACGAGGGGTATGGTGTGGGATAACTGGGCAGGGAGGGGAGGAGACTGGGTTAGGGTTGGGGATGGTAAATGGGAAATGAAACTAATTGTACATGTAATGTTGAATGTAAAACAAACTATGAACTTACACCTAAAGCACAATAAAAAATAAATAAATTAAAATAAAGTTAAAAAAAGAATAATGTGTTGCACATGGGACATATGGACTGAAATATTAACAACTTTTTACCAGTCAATAAAATATAACTTACAAAATAAAGCTATTTTAAACTCTATAAATATTAGACAAAGTGTAACAATGTCAAGGGCTGACATAGGAGATTACTAAAACCATCAAGAAAAATATCAGTAGTTAGCAATGTCCAAAAAGTCCACATTTTGTGGTAACTTGTGTGGATCTTGTTCTATGATCTTGGGTTCAGCTGTCTACTTCTAGCATAATTGTCTGCTTCTGTCTGCTGGGGCAGTAAAATTTTAGTTTGAGTCCCTCAGCTGGTTAGAGAGTCCAGGGATGGTTTATCTTTTTTAAACTAAGGCGAGTGAATCAAGGTTTTAACTCTCTGTAATTTAGCAGCACAAGGGTTAGTGAGGGTACCCAAATATAGACCTTTTAGACAGTGATCGAATGAATCCTTCAGTTGAGGTTTTTCCCAATATATGTATTTTAGACAGCTATTAGAATTTTAACTTCTGGTCATCAAAGGCCTTCTGTGAAAAAAATATACTTTCAAAATGAAATTTAATAGGCAAATGCAATATTTTATAATAACAGAAGTGATGAGAAAATTCTAAAAATGGAGAATAATATAATTTAAAGGAAAACATACTTTTTTTATTTTTATTATTGTGATTTGGTTGAAGATTTACAGAGCAAATTCATTTTCCATATACCAGTTTACATATACTTTGTCTCATGACATTGACCACAGTTTACTACAATGCAACAGCTTCCCTCCCACTTCCTCGCCATAGTTACCTTTTCCCAGTGTCCATCCCTTCATGGACTCCTGCCCCCTAAGTCGTCTCCTTGTGCATAGGCAGCCATTCTTTCTCAATGATTGTTCTCTCCAAGAAGTGTATCTAATTCAGGTAAATGTTCAACTCATATGCCTGTCTTCTGTTTGGCTGGAAACCACAGGTGTGGGTTCAATTCCAGACCTGAAGGGCAGCTAGGGGCCATAGTCTCAGTGGTTCCACCAAGCTCTATCAGACCAGCAAACCTGGTCTCCCCTGACTTTTTTTTTTTTTTTCTCCAAATGATTTTGAGTTTTATTCCACATTGTTCTCCCTCTCTATCAAGGATCTCCTACATAGGTCCCCTTTCAAGTGGATGACAGTGGTACCCAGCCACCATCTAGTTCTTCTGGTCTCATAGTGGTATAGGCTGCAGATAGGATCATGTACCAGTTGCTAGGACTAATTGTTTCCATGAATTCTGGTTTTCTTCATTCTTCTTTGCTCTGGATGAGGAGAGACCCATCGTTGCATTTAGATGGCAGCTTGCTAGCTTTTAAGATCCCAGTTGCTACTTGCCAAAGTAGGAGGTGGAACAATGTTTTGTATAGTATGTTATGCCAATTGAGCTTGATGTCCCCTGTGACTATGGTCCCAAGCC
>NW_006921743.1:6598387-6602382 GCF_000298275.1 Orycteropus afer afer
GGTTTTTTCTGTGTTTTCTTTGGTCTGTCTCTCAATCTTTTTAAGATACCTAAGGATAATTCTTTTGAATTCCTTATCAGAAAATTCCAATGCTGCTTCTTCCTCAGGGATGTGTTCTGGGTCTATATCCTGCTCCCTTGTTTCTACCACTTTATCCTGCTTTTTTGTGTGGACTGTGATGGTCTGTTGTCTCTGAGGCATCATGGCAGTGTTGTATTTAGATTTCTGTTAACTGTTTGTGAAGAGTAGCCAAGGGTGATTCAGGCTCTTCTTGGTGGTTTTTTATCATTGGCCCGTTGGTGGAGAAGGAGGTAGTGGCTGTAAGTGAAATTGCAGGAGGTGCCGTGTAGTTGTGTCTTATGGGGACTGTTGTTGTCTCCCACTCAATCAGACACAAATTATAATTGAATACCTTCAAAAAACTTGTCAGTCTTGCAGTTCCTGAATGTCCTTGTGGTTGCTGGAAAGAAGAACGTGTTCTTAAGCCCCAGGAATCTGTGAGAGCACTTTCTCTTTAAATATCCAAAATAGTCAAGCCTCTTTTTAAACCTTCAAAATGGTGGCATCCTCTGGACTAGCAAAAGTCCGCAGCTCAGCCCACCTTTCTTTTCACCTTCTCCGTTTGTTCCCCAGCCATCGTGCATAGTCCTCCATGCAGTCCCTGGCTAGCAGGGTGATTTTTAGGTTAATTCTTAAGTTCTACCACCACTCGGGAATCTGCAAGCTGTCTGTGCCTTCAGGATCACTCACCACTGCTTCCAGACTGCAGCTCCGTACGTCTCCTTTTTGGTATTTTCATGCAAATTCTTCTGCTAGTTGGGGTTTAGTTCACTTCTATATCCTTCCCTTCAAGTTTCAGGGGTCCAGGATTATCTTCTGTGTCTGTGTTAATTGTTTTCCCTTTTCTTTGTTGAAGAGGGTCTGTGCAGTCTTTCTGCCTAGTCTGCCATCTTCCTAATCTCCTCTTTACTTCAGGAAAACATTCTTAAAAATCAATATTAGCAATACCAAAAAGAAACCCAAACTCACTTCCATCAAGTTAATTCTGACTCACAGCGATCTCTATTGGATTTCTGAGGTAGTAAGTCTTTATAGAAGTAGATTGTCCAGTCGTCCTTCTGTGGAATGGCTGGTGAGTTTGAATTTCTAGCCTTCTGGTTAGCAGTCAAATGCCTTAGGCACTACACCACCACAGTTCCTTAATATTATCAAAATGTGATAATAATGATATAGATGCCTTTTTTGTGCAGTGGTAAGGATATCAAGGCCATTTTATTTTGAAGAACTATTTCTCTTATAGGGGCCATGGTGGCATAGTCCCTAAGTTATTTGACTGCTAACCAGAAGGCTGGTGATTCAAACCCACCAGCCACTCCTCGAAAGGAAGGTTGGGCAATCTACTTCCATAGTGATACCACCTCAGAAACCCAAGGAGAGGTCTCTGTGAGTCAGATTCAACTCAATGGCAGTAAGTTTGTGTGTTTTTTTTTTCTGGTTTTGTTACCCTTATGACAGTTATTTCTGTATTCATTTCTTATAGTCTATGTGTGAAATAATTTAAATCATTTTCAATATATTTAGTAAGAACTTAGATATGTGTCAGAATATTTCCTAATCTACAGGGCAGTTTGTAGTTAACATAATGTTATTAGTTACTGAAATAGGTCATTCTTATATTAAAAGAGGGAAACAGAAAAAAATAGTTTCCTACATCTAGAAAGTAGAACATTCAACATCAACAATATTCTCATAAAAACATTATAGAATTCATCTAGTTTATATACTCTTGTGTAGTTAATTTTTTTTCCATGCAATTCTGGATCAAGAATAGTCTCATAATTTCTGCATAAGAGTTTTGGAAATTTTGATTTAGTCCAGCGGCATCTATGTTTGAAATATTATAGGCCTCTTCCTAAGTCTGATATAGTTTATTTTTGTTGAAATACTTTGGTTAAGCATTCTCAGTGATCATTTAAGTAAAAACTAATCTACAATCACAAACTTAATATGGCCATGATTAACTTATAATCATTTCTTAAAAGTAAAAGACTTTGTGAGGATTAATTACAAAATTATTGTAAAGCCAAATAAAGTTAATTTAGAAAAACTTTAGCAAAACATATTTCTAAACATAATGATTAACTTTATTTTCAGAGTTTTATATATAACCTATAATAATCATGTTAACCAGAAGGCTGACGGTTCAAACCCACCAGCCACTCCTCGGAAGGAAGGTTGGGCAATCCTATTTCCGTAGTGATACTGCCTCGGAAACCCAAGGAGGGGTCGCTATGAGTCAGGGCTGACTCGATGGCATATAACAACAATAACAACAACATAATAATCATGAGACATAATATTATGTAGTGAAGATATACTCCAAGATATATGAAGATTGTTGTCTCTTAACATGTGAATAGTAATAAAAAAAATTCCATGAATAAATCATGTGAATTCCCCAGTTAACCATTGGCTCTGATGATGCTAAATTTAAAAGAAATAAAGTTGCAACTAAGTCATTGCCTTGGAGTTGGATCCATCTCTTAGCAACCATTCCTTGGGTTTCTGAGGCAGTTATTTGTGGAATCAAGCTAGATTCAAAGAAGATGTGGAATGAGTGATGTCATTGCTGAAGTCAGATTGATCTTGGTTCAAAGAAAACACCAGAAAGATGTTTACTTGTGTTTCATTGACTATGCAATGGCATTTGACTGTATGATCATAACAAATTATGGATAACATTGCCAAGAATGAGAATTCCAGAACACTTAATTGTGCTTCTGAAGAAGTTGTACATAGACCAAGAAACTATTGTTTGAACAAGAACAGGAAGGTTGTGCATCAATGTTTTATCCTTTCACCATACTTATTCAATCTGTATGCTGAGCAAATGATCCTAGAAGGTGGATTATATGAAGAAGAAAGGGCATCAGAGTTGAAGGAAGTCTCATTAACAACTTACAATATGAAGATGACACAAACTTGCTTGTTGAATGTGAAGATGAGATGAAGAATATACTGATAAAAATCAAAGACTGCAGTCTTCCATATGGATTACACCTGAACATAAAGAAAATGGAAATCCTCACAACTGGACTAATAAGCAACACGATAAATGGAAAAAAAAAATTGAAATTGCCAGGGATTCCATTTTACTTGGGTCCACAACCAACACCCATGGAAGCTGTTGTTGTTGTTGTTATAGGTCCTTGAGTCAAACGTGACTCATAGCAACCCCTTCTTGGGTTTCCAAGGTGGTATCTCTATGGAAGTAGATTGTCCAACCTTTCTTCTGAGGAAAAACAGTAGTCAGTAAATCAGATATTGAATTGCACTGGACAAATCTGCAGCAAAAAGACCTCTTGAAAGTGTTAAGAAGCAATGGTGTCACTTTGAAGACTAAAGTATGCCTTACCCAAGTCATGATATTTTCATTCACTTCATATGCATGTGAAAACTGGACAAAGAATAAGGAAGACTGAAGAAGAATTGAAGCCTTTGAGTTGTGGTGTTGGTGAAGAATACTGAAAATAAAATGGACTGCCAGAAGAATGAACAAATCTGTCCCAGAAGAGGTGCAACTGGAATGCTACTTGGAAGTGAGAACGGCCAGTGCAAAAATGGCAAGGAGGCCACGTATTCTGACCTCCTCTAATCCCACAAGAGGAAGACAGGATTACCAGCAGTAACCCAAGGCCTATTACTGCCAGGCCAGACATTCTGCCTCCCTCCAGCCCTTTCTCCAACCATTCCTCCAAAAGCACCCACCACCTCTCTCCTGGGTTCGATAATTCACTGCAGTGGCTACACAGAACTCACAGATTATGGAGTTTATTAGGGAAGCACCAGGCTACAATTTGAGTTCAGGAAAAATGCTCAGTCTCTCTCCCAGTCCACTGTCCCTCAGCCAACAGTCTCTCACAGTCTCTTTCCCAGCAGTGCTGGTCCCTTGGTGTCTCACTCAGCAATGCGTGTCTCTTGCGTCTCTTTCCCAG
>NW_006921743.1:6602612-6610343 GCF_000298275.1 Orycteropus afer afer
ATGAGAGAGAGTGGGAACCTCCCAGAACATTGCATTGTGCCACACCCAACAGAAATAACCCAGGTGGATAGCTTCAGCAATCGGGAGCTCCTCAGTTGCTCATAGAAAATCCCACCTTGGAGTTTACAAAGACTTATGGGTAGAAAAGCCACACTAAGTAATTTACTACACTGCAGCCAGACATTGTCTCTTCTACTTTAGTCATGTTATCAGAGGGGACCATTCCCTGGAGAAAGATTTCATGCTTGGTCAGAGAATGGGGGAAGACCTTCAACAACATGGACTATCTAGTTCTTCTGGTCTCAGAGTAGTAGAGGCTGAGGTTCACATGGTTGATTAGTCCTTTGTTTCCATGCACCTTTTATTTTCTTGACTCTTCTTTGCTCTGAAAGGGTAGAGACCAATATTAAAATCTTAGATGCTCACTCCTTTGGCTGGTCCTAATTTGAATCCTTTAATGGAATTGGAATTTTCAGTATAGCACTTTTCCAGCGTTCTGTGACTCATACTGAAATACTGAACATGAGAGTTTTGGGAAAACTTTGCACTTGCAATTGACATTTGAAGGAAAGGTAGTTTAGTGGAAATGATTCCTTCTGACTTTGCAGTTTGGCAAACATATTGTAGTTGATGTCAGAAGTTGGCAGTGTTAAAGTCTATGCTCTTAACTTGAAGTCTGGCTAATTCCTTAGTTACCTTCTCCTCCAATACCTCCATGTTACTGAACCTGTGCCCAGTATATGCTCAACCAAGAAGTCTTGGTATTCTTATTTTCTAAGACTCTGTTCAAGGAGCTCTGGTGACACTGTGAGTAAGGCATTTGGTAGCTACCTAGAAGTTTAGCAGTTCAAACCAACTAGATGCTCCATGGAAATATGGGGCAATCTACCTTTATAAATATTTACTTCCTTGAAACCCAATGGGGTCCTAAGAGTCAGAATCAACTCAATGACAGTTAGTTTGGCTTTGGTTTTTTGAAAACCCCTAACGATCACTTGTAAAGTGAAGGTGTAATTGTAGTAGAAGCTTGTCCTCCTGACCCATTTCTGGTATAGTGGTGCATCAGTTCTGACTAGTGGAAAAGGCAGGCTTTGAGGTAGTTCGTAGCTGTCCCTGAAGGGACTGACTATAATTGGAAAATAGAGTGGAGAACTCTATGCCTAAGAGTGTTAAAGATAACAGTACAGATCTTGGTGAAAAACAATTAACGGGAGGCTGGTAGCTTTTGGAAACAGAAAATTTAACAGAACCTCAGAAAAATGTGAGACATCATTAACCACTTCCATATAAACATAAAGGGAGTACCTGAAGGAGAGGAAAGAAAGAAAGAGGCAGAAAGAACATTTGAAGAAACAATGACTGAAAATTCCCCAAATTTAGTATAAATAATAATAAAAATGATCTAGATTTCAAGCTCATTAGAACTTAAACACAAAAAGAACCACACTTGGACACATAGTAGTCTAAATGTTGACAAAGACAAAGGAACAATCTTTAAAGCAGCAAAAACAAAAACTGACTCATATATGAGAGAAACACAATTAGATTACTAATTGGCTGCATTTCAGAATCAGTGGTGGCCAAAGCAGTAGGATGACATACTGAAAATGTTGGAAGTATAAAACAAACCAAAACCAAATTAAAAAAAAAAAAAAAAAAAAAACCTCACCATAGAATAAAACTGGTCGAACACTGAGGAAAAAATGAGTAATTCCCAGATAAACAAAAACAGAGAACTTTTTGCTCATAGTCATGCCTAATAGGAAATATTAAGGGAAGTTGATTAAGCTGAAAGAAAGTTACACCAGATGGTATTTAAAATCCACATGAAGATTCAAAATGGAGTCTCATCAGTAAGCACCACACTATTTCCCTCTAGCATCTAAGTGCTTGAAAAACTAGGTACAGTAGTTTGAATTAGGGATTTTGGTGCTCTGAATAGCTTACTGAATCAGAGTGCACCAAACACAGAAAAGCAGAATTAGAGGAAAGGCACAAGGAGATTATTTAAGAAAGAGATAACTGGCTGAGGATGGGTGGGCAACCAAGAGAGGCATTAGAAACTTCCCTGGGTCAGTCACTGATGAGATGAGGGCAGCCACCTGAAATCCCCATGAGCCAAGAAAGAAGACACCCTATATCAGCATACCAGCGACCACTCCAATATCCCAGCGGGCAGCCCCAGGGATCTGCCTCCAGCACCTGATTTTGTCAGTAATTTGGGTCACCTGGGTGCAGGTGGGTGCACACAGCACCACTGAAACTCATGCGGAGAGTTCACAGTTGTGCCAGGAGGGCGAGCTTGCTCCCCTCTCAGCAAGTCACTGAGTGAGCTTGGGTTAGCCTGGGCGACATTGTGCTTATCTTTGTCACCAATATGGGGACCACAGTTCACTAGCAGTTACTCCCCCGACTCCAACACAGCTGAAATCATGCACATCTTTGGTGCTGCAGGTGGGCAGTATCACAGACAAAGCCCCAAGCCAATAGCAGTTTGGCAGGATTGAACCAGCACCGTGGGCAGACAGGGTGGGGAGAGAGAGGAAGCCACGGCTGAGTGTGGTCCCGGGAATTTGCCTTGAATCAGCTTTTTGGTGCCAAGGGGCCTCGGAAGCAGGGTCTTTGAGTGTGCCTGAGCCTGGAGGATAGTGGTGATTCCCTAACAACAGGAATCTTTCCTGAGATTGAGCCACAGTCTTGTAAATAACTATGTCATCAATAATAGCTTGCATAAAGCCCTAGAAACCAACCCTAGCAACACCAAGCTTTCCTTCTTTTGCTCCCACCTTCTCCACCAATAACTTCACTCATTCAATAGAAGAAACCATATTCAGCCAATTACCATAAAACATCCCACTTTGAACTCTAAACCCTCTTTATGACAAACAGAAACAAATATCCACATTCCACATAATGATTCCACCATCACAAAGAAAACAGCAGAGTGACCCAACATACCTGAATCAGTATAAAATAAAATACACCAGCTTCAACTTTTCAAAATATTAAACCATAAAACCAAGACAAAACAAATCAACACATAATCAGCAGCTAGAGACAACCTAAAGAAAGAGTGCTCTGCCAGATTCCAGGGGCTTAAGAAGAGGTTCTGCTATCCAGTAACCCCAAAAACTCTCTGGACCTGCATGACTGAAAAGGTCGTAGTTTACACCTTCTTTTTTTTCTTTTCCCAGTTCCTGATTAATTTTTTTCTCTTTTTTTCCCTTTTTTTATTGTGCATAAACCCGTTCCTTTTTTATTTTTTTGCCTTTTTTTTCTCATTTTTTCTTCATTATTCTCCTTCTCTACCTTTTTTCTATCAGTGTCCTATCTCAAGATATTGCAGGTTTTCTTGTTTTTCTTCTTTTTTCACATTTTTCTTTTTTTGGGGTACTGTTTCTGTGTGATTACATAGTTTATTTTTTGTCCATGTGCTTTTAGTGTTTTGATGATTATTCAATTGTAATTTTTGTCTAACTGAGTGGGAGACAGCAACAGTCCCCATAAGATACAATTACACACACACCTCCTGCAACTTCACTTACTGAGCAAGAGCCACCACCTTCTTCTCCACCAATGGGCCAACGATAAAAAGCCACCAAGAAGAGCTGAATCATCCTTGGCTGCTCTTCACAAACAATTAACAGAGACCTGAATATAATACCATGATGCCTCAGAGACAACAGATCATCACAGTCCACACAAAGAAGCAAGATAAAGTGGTAGAAAGAAGGGAACAGGATACAGACCCAGAACACATCCCTGAGGAAGAAGCAGCATTGGAACTCTCTGATAAGGAATTCAAAAGAATTATATTTAAGTATCTTCAAAGGATTGAGAAACAGACCAAAGAAAACACAGAAAAACCCTAAAAGAATTTTGGAAGAAAATACAACAACAAAATGACAAAATAAATGAAAAATTAGAAATGATTCTAATTCTACAGATAGAAATCCAGAAAATTAATAATAAATAGTTAGAAATAGATATGACATTGGAAGGGCAAAGGGGTAAAACTGATGCAATGGAAAGCAGAATTGCTGAGATTGAAGACAAATACCTGAATACCTATTTGGAAAGGGATCAATCAGAAAAAAAGTCAAAACAAAATGAAGAAAGCCTAAGGTTCATGTGGGATACCATCAAAAGAAATAATCTACGTGTCATTGGAATTCCAGAACAGGAAGAGAAAAATAAAACCACTGAGATAATTGTCCAAGATTTGCTGGAGGAGAACTTCCCTGATATGATGAAAGAGGAGAGCATATCCATTCAGGAAGTCCAACGAACCCCAAACAGGATAGACCCAAAAGAAAATCACCGAGACATATCATCATCAAACTCACAAAAACCAAGGACAAAGACAGAACCCTGAAAGTAGCATGGGAAAAACAAAAAGTTACCTACAAAGGACAGCCAGTAAGAATAAGCTCTGATTTCTCAGCAGAAAACATGCAAGCAAGAAGGCAATAGGACGGTATATATAAAACCCTGAAAGAGAAAAATTTTCAACCAAGAATTATATACCCAGCAAAATTGTCCCTCAAATATGATGGTGAAATTAGGAGATTTCCAGATAAGCAGAAACTAAGGGAATTTGTTAAAACCAGACCAACCTTACAAGACATCCTAAAGGGAGTCCTTTGAACAGAGAACCAAAAATAGCAAATAACAACTGACCATTAATATACAAGATGACACAACCCAGAAATCACAGCTATGGAGATATCCAAAGTAAAATGAGCTTACAAGATTATAAACAGGGAACCAGAGACATCAATTGGCAAGTGAGGACAACTACAAAAAAAATGAGGAAAAACACTGTGTAGTTACAAACTTCTAAATGGTGAGGAAGTTAAGAGAGTTGCAAGACAGAATGGACTAATCTAAACTTGGGGAGAAAATTACAAATCATATGGTACCGTCAAAGAAAAATGATGAACCTTCATATCGCAATAAAAAGCAGGACAAGCACAAATACTCAGCAAATACTAAAACAAAAGTAACAAAGGAAATGATAACAGGATTCATAAACATAAGGAGCTCAACAGAGAAAATAATATGGAACAAAGAAAACAGGGACACCATGAAAAAACACATACCAAAATGACAGCAACTAATTCATACTATAAATAATTACACTGAATGTTAATGGATTAAATGCACCACTCAAGAGACAGAGAGTTGTAGATTGGATAAGAAAGCAAAACCCATCAATATGCTGCCTACAAGAGACATACCTTAGAGATAAAGACAAAAATAGACTAAAAATCAAAGGTTGGAAAAAGATGCGTCAAGCAAATCGCAATCGTAAGAAAGCAGGAGTGGCAATGTTAATTTCTGATCAAATTGACTTTAAGACAAAAACCACCATATGAGACAAGGAAGGACATTATATAATGATTAAAGGATCAATGGTGCATGAAGATACAACCATAATAAATATCTATGAATCCAATGAAAAGGCCCAAAATACATAAATCAGAATTTAAAAGAGTTGAAAAGCCAAATAGATGACTCCACAGTCGTTGTTGTTGTTGTTGTTGTTGTTATGTGCCGTGGAGTTGGATCCGACTCATAGCGACCCCTCCTTGGGTTTCTGAGGCAGTATCACTACAGAAGTAGATTGCCCCATCTTCCTTCCGAGGAGTGGCTGGTGGGTTTGAACCGCCAGAGTCATAGTGGAAGATTATAATACACCACATTCTTTGAAAGATAGAACAACTGGAAAGAAACTCAACAAAGATGCAGAAAAGCTAAATAATGCAGTCCAATAACTGGGCCTTATAGACATCTACAGAGCACTTCACTGAACAGCAGCACAATATATATTTTTCTCCAGTGCACATGGAACTTTTTCAGGATAGACCATATGTTACGCCATAGAGCAAGCCTGAATAAATTTAAAAGCATTGAAATACTACAAAGCATCTTCTCAGATCATAGTGCTATTAAATTAGAAATCAACAATAGGAAAATCAACAGAAAAAGAGTAAACACATGGAAACTGAACAATACCTTCTTTGAGAAAGACTTGGTAAAAGAAGAAATAAAAATTGAAAGTAAAAAATTCTTTGACTCAAACAAGAATGAAAACACAACATACCAAAATCTATGCGACTCAGCAAAAGCAGTGATCAGAGGCTAATTTATAGCAATAAATGCACACATCAAAAAAGAAGAAAGAGCCAAAATTAACACTTTAAATCAACATCTCTAACAATTAGAAAAAGAACAGCAAGAAGAGCCTACAGTCACATAAGAAAGGAAATAATAAAGTCTTTAGCAGAAATCAATAAAACAGAAAATAGAAGGGCAATAGAAAAAATCAAGAGGACCAGAAGTTAGTTTTTAGAAAAGATCAATAAAATTGACAAACCATTGGCAAATTTAACAAAGGAAAAGAGGGAGAAAATACAAATAACATGAATAAGAATTGAAATGGGTGACATCACAACAGAACCAACTGAAATCAAAAGGATAATATCAGGATACTATGAAGAACTCTACTCCAAAAAATTTGAAAATCTGCAAGAAATGGACAGATTTCTAGAAACACATTATCTACCTAAACTAACACAGATTGATGTGGAAAAGTTGAACAGGCCCATCACAAAAGAAGAAATTGAATAGGTCATTGAAAAATTGTCAACTAAAAAAAGTACTGGCCCAGATAGTTTAACTGGAGAATTCTAGAAATCATAGGGAGAAAAAGAGATACCAATGCTAGTCAAACTATTCCAAAACATAGGAAAGGATGGAATCCTCCCTAACTCATTTTATGAAGCAAGCATAACCTTGATACCAAAACCAGGCAGACATCACTCAAAAGGAAAACTACAGCCCAATATCCCTCATGAATATAGATGCAAAAATCTTCAACAAAATCCTAACCAACAGATTCCAACAACATATCAAGAAAATCATTCATTATGACCAAGTGGGGTTCACATCAGGTATGCAAGAATGGTTCAACATTAGAAAACCCATCAATGTCATCCACCACATAAATAAAAGGAGAAGAACCACATGATCATATCAACTGATGCAGAAAAAGCATTTGATAAAATCCAACACCCATTCCTGATCAAAACTCTCAGCAAAATATAATTAGAAGGGACATTCCTCAACATAATAAAGGGCATCTATGCAAAACCAACAGCCAACATTACACTCAATGGAGAGAGACTGAAACCATTCCTCTTGTGAACAGGAATCAGACAAGGACACCCTCTATCACCACATCTATTCAACATTGTACTGAATCCTATCCAGGGCCATAAGGCAAGAAAGGGAAGTCAAAGGCATCCATATTGGTAAGGAAGAAGTCAAACTATCCCTATTTGCTGATGATATGATCCTTTACCTAGAAAACCCAAGAGACTCAGTCAAATATCTATTGGAACTAAATGAGATTTAGCATCATGACAGAATACAAGATCAACATCCAAAAATCAGTTGGATTCCTCTACACCAGCAAAGAGATTGCTGAAAAAGAAAGAAGGAAATCAATACCGTTTACAATGTTGTTGCTGTTATGTGCCGTCAAGTCGGACCCGACTCATAGTGACCCCTCCTTGGGTTTCTGAGGCATTATTACTATGGAAGTAGATTGCCCCATCTTCCTTCCGAGGAGTGACTGGTGGTTTGAACTGCCAGCCTTCTGGTTAGCAGTCAAGTGCCTTAGGCACTATGCTACCAAGGTTCCTGCCATTTACAATACCTACTAAT
>NW_006921743.1:6610853-6612304 GCF_000298275.1 Orycteropus afer afer
AAATCCATTAAATGGGGAAGAGAATGTTTGTTTAATAAATGGTGCTGGCAAAACTGGAAATCCATTTGCAGAAAAATGAAACAAGATTTATACCTCACACCATATACAAAAACGAACTCCAGATGGATCAAAGACTTAAATGTGAAACCCAAAACTATAGAGTTCCTCAAGAAAAAACTAGGGGCAAAATAAGCGGCCCTAGATGGGATAATCTACTTCCATAGTGATACTGCCTCAGAAACCCAAGGAGGTGTCGCTATGAGTCAGATCCGACTCCATGGCACATAACAACAACAACAACAACAACAATATATGGTATAAATGGACTCTCAATTATACCTCAAAATGTACAAACAGCAGAAGAGAAACCAGATGACTGGGACCTTCTAAAAATTAAATTTTTAGGTGCTTCCAAAGACTTCAAAAGAGTCACAAGAGAACCTACAGATTGGGAAAAATGTTTGGTAATGACATATCTGACAAGAGATTTATCTCTAGAATTTATAGAAAACTCCAACACCTAAATAACAAAATGACAAACAATCCAATTAAAAATGGGCAGAAGACATGACTAGACACTTCACCAAGGATGACATTCAAGCAGCCAATAAACATGAAGAAATGCTCATGATCATTAGCTATTGTTGTTGTTGTGTTTTTCTTATGTGCCGTCCAGTCAGACCTGACTCATAAGCGACCCCTCCTTGGGTTTCTGAGGCAGTATCACTACAGAAGCAGATTTCCCCATCTTCCTTCCAAGGAGTGGCTGGTGGGTTTGAACTGCCAGCATTCTGGTTGCCAGAGAGATGCAAATCAAAACAACAATGAGATACCATCTTGCTCCAGCACTAGTAGCAAAGTTCAACAAGACAGAAAATAACAAATGCTAGCGAAGATGTGGAGAGATTGGGACTCTCATACACTGCTGATGGGACTGTAAAATGGTAAAACCACTGTGGAAAGCAGTATGGCGATTCCTTCAAAAGTTGGAATTAGAAATACCATTTGCCCTAGCTATTCCATTACTAGGTATATATCCTAAAGAAGTGAGAGTCATGACAAGAACAGACATATGCACACCCATGTTCATCGCAGCACTATTTACAATAGCCAAAAGATTGAAACAACCTAGGTGTCCATCAACTGAGGAATGGATATCCAAACTATGGTACATACACACAATGGAATACTACACAACCATAAAGAATAATGTAGAATCTGCAAAACACTGTATAACGTAGATGAACTTAGAGGACATTATGCTGAGTCAAAGAAGTCAAACACAAAAGGACAAATATTCTATTAGTCCATTTTTGTAAAAGTCATAGATAGAGATAAGTTTTGAAATGGGTGAAGAGAAGGGCAATGTACCAAATATGAGTGATCAATATAGTGGCATTGAGGAAGAGAAAGACATAGAGAGGTATGTGGGAAGTACAGACAACAAAGAT
>NW_006921743.1:6612857-6622044 GCF_000298275.1 Orycteropus afer afer
GACTGGGATCTTAAAAGCTTGCAAGCTGCCATCTAGATGCAATGATGGGCCTCTCCTCATCCAGAGCCAAGAAGAATGAAGAAAACCAAAAATTCATGGAAGCAATTAGTCCTAGCGACTGGTGCACCATCCGATCATCGTATATGATGGTCTCATATATGGCTATGAGACCAGAAGAACTAGATGGTGCCCAGCTACTACTGACAACCACTTGGAAGAGGATCTATGTAGGACATCCTGGATAGACAGGGAGAACAATGTGGAACAAAACTCAAAATCATTTGGGAAAAAAGTGGGGGGGGAACCAGGTTTGCTGGCCTAATAGAGCCTGGTGGAACCACTGAGACTATGGCCCCTAGCTGCCCTTCAGGTCTGGAATTGAGCACATGCCTGTGGCTTCCAGCCAGACAATAGATAGATATTTGAGTTGAACATTTACCTGAGGTAGATACACTCCTTGGAGAGAACAAGCATGGGAGAAAGAAGGGCTGCTAATGCACAGGGAGACAGCTCAGAGGGCAAAAGTGCATGGAGGGATGGACACAGGGAAGAGGGAACTATCAGGAGGAAGTAGGAGGGAAGATGTTGCATTGTGGTAAATTGTGGTCAATATCATGAGACAAAGTGTATGTGAACTGTTGTATGGAAAGTGTATTTGCTCTGTAAATTTTCACCCAAATCACAATAAAAAGAAATAAAATAAAATGAAATCCACATGAAAAAAAAAGCAAAGAGAGCAAGTAGAAGTAATTACACAATTACAAAAGACAGTAAAGGTTCATATTTCTTCCCTTAATTAAATTTAGAAGAAATTATGTTGTTTTTGTTGTTAGGTGTTGTTGAGTTGTCTCTGTCTCATACTGACGCTATGCAAAGCAGGACAAAACATTGTCCAGTCCTGTGCCAGCCTCACAATCCTTGCTATTCTTTGGGCCCATAATTGCAGCCACTGTGCCAATTCATCTCTTTGAGGAACCTCTCATTTTTTGTTGACCCTCCACTTTACCAAGCATGATGTCCATCTCCAGAGAATGGTTCCTTCTGACAACATGACCAAAGTAGATGAGATGAAGTCTAGCCATTCTCATTTCCAAGGAGCATTCGGGCTGTACTATTTCCAGGACAAATTTGTTAGTCCTTTTAGCAGTCCATGGTACTCTTAGCATTCTTCTACAATACCACAATTCAAAAGCATCAACTCTTCTTCAGTCTTCCTTATTTGTTGTCTAGCTCTCACACGCATAAGAAGTAATCGAAAACACCATCGCTTTGGTTAGGCCCACCCTAGCCTTCAAGTAGACATCTTTGCTCTCATCATTTGAAAGAGGTCTTTTGCAGGAGATTTTCCCAGGGCAATATGTCATCTGATGTCTTAACTGCTGCTTCCATTGGTGTTAATTGTAGAACCAAGTAATATGAAGTCGTTGACAACTTCAAACTTTTCTCCATCTATTGTGAAACTCTTTGTTGGACCAATAGTGAAGATTTTTGTTTTCTTTGTATTGAGGTGTGATCCATACTGCAGAGTGTAGTCTTTAATTTTCATCAGTAAGTGCCTCAAGTCATCCTCACTTTCAGCAAGTGAAGTTGTGTCATCTGCACATTGCAGGTTGTTAATGAGTCTTCCCCCAATCCTGATGCCACTTTCTTCTTCATATAATCCAGTTGCTCAGATTATTTGCTCAGCATACAGATTGAATAAGTACGGTGAAAGGATATAATATTGATGCACAACCTTCTTGATTTTAAATCATGCAGTATCCCCTTATTCTGTTTGAACAACAGCCTCCTGATCTATGTACAGGTTCCTCATGAGTACAATTAAGTGTTCTGGAATTTCCATTCTTCTCAATGTTATCTATAATTTGTTATGATCCACACAATCAAATGTTTTGCACAGTCAGTAAAGCACAAGTAAGCATCTTTCTGGTATTCTTTACTCTCAGCTAAGATCCATCTGATATCAGCAATGATATCCCATGTTCCACGTCCTCTTGTGAATCCAGCTTGAATTTCTGGAAGTTCTCTGTCAATATACTGCTACAACCATTTTTGAGTTATCTTCAGTAAGATTTTACTTGCATGTGATATTAATTATATTATTCAATAATTTCCAAATTCTGTGGGATCACTTTTCTTTGACATGGGTACAAATATGGATCTCTTCCAGTCAGTTGACCAGGTAGCTGTCTTCCAAATTTCTTGGCATAACTAAGTGACTACCTCCAGAAGGGCATCCATTTGTTGAAACATCTCCATGGGTAGTCTGTCAATTCCTGGTGCCTTGCTCTTCACCAGTTCCTTCAGTGCAGCTTCCACTTCTTCTTTCAATACCATTGGTTCTTGATCACCACCTCCTGAAATGGATGAACATTAACCAATTCTTTTTGGTACAGTTACCCTGTGTATTCCTTCCATCTTCTTTTGATGTTTCCTGCATCATTCAATACTTTGGCCATAGAATCTTTCAATATTGCAACTCAAGGCTCAATTTTTTTCTTCAGTTCTTTCAGCTTGAGAAATGATGGGTGTGTTCTTCTGTTTTGGTTTTCTAACTCCAGGTCTTGGCACATTTCATTATAATAATTGACTTTGTCTTCTTGAGCTGCTCTTTGAAATCTTCTGTTCAGCTCTTTTATCTTGCCATTTCTTCCATTTCCTTTAGCTACTCTCCACTCAAGGGAAAATCTCAGAGTCTCTTCTGACATCCATTTTTTTTTCCTCTCTTGTCTTTTTAATGACTTCTTGTTTCCTTCATGGATGATATTCTTAATGTCATCCCACAATTCTTGTGGTTTTCAGTCATTGGTGTTCAGTGCATCAAAGTTATTCTTTAGATGGTCTGTAAATTCAGGAGGAATATAATTAAGGTCATATGTTGGCTCTTGTGGACTTATTTTAGTTGTCTTCAACTTCAACCTGAACTTGCATATGAGCAATTGATGGTCTGTTCTACAATCAACTCCTGGTCTTGTTTTGGCTGAAGATGCTGAGTTTCTCCATTACTTCTTGCCACAGATGTCAATCTGATTCCTGTGTATTCCATCTGGTAAAGTCCATTTGTATAGCCACTGTTTGTGTTGTTGAAAAAGGTTTTTGCAATGAATAAGTCATTGTTGTTGTTGTTGTTATTTGCCCTCGAGTGGGACCCGACTCATAGTGACCCCTCCTTGGGTTTCCAAGGTGGTATCACTTCAGAAGTAGATTGCCCAACCTTCCTTCTGAGGAGTGGTTGGTGGGTTTGAACTGCCAGCCTTCTGGTTAGCAGGCAAGTGCCTTAGGCACTACACTACCAATAAGTCATTGGTCTTGCAAAATTCTTTCATGCCATATCTAGTTTTCTTTCTATCATCAAGGTCATATTTTCCAACTACTGGGGACTCTCCTTTGTTTCCAACTTTTGCATTCCAGTCGTTAGTGATAATCAACACGTCTAGATTGCATGTTCAATCAATTTCAGACTGCAGAAGTTGGTAGAAATCTTCAGTTTCCTCATCTTTGGCTTTGGTGGTTGGTGCATAGATTTGAATAATAGTAGTATTAACTGGCCTTCCTTGTAGGCATATGGATATTATCCTATCACTGACAGCATTGAACTTCAGGACAGATCTTGAAACAGGCTTTGTGATGATGAATGCCTCACCATTCCTCTTTAATCTGTCATTCTCGGCATAGTAGATCATATAGATCATATGGTTGTTTGATTCAAAATGGCCCCAAACAGTCCATTTCAGCTCACTAAAGCCTAGGTTATTGATCTTTATGCATTCTGTTCCATTTTTGACAACTTCCAATTTTCCTAGATCATACTTTGTACATTTCATGTTCCAATTTTTAATGGGTATTTGCATCTGTTTCTACTCATTTTGAGTCATTCCACTTCACCCAGTGGAGGTCCCAAAAACTTTACTCCATCCATATCATTAAGGTCATCTCTACTCTGAGGAGTCAGCTCTTTTGCAGTCATATTTTGAGTGCCTTCTGACCTGGTGGACTCAGCTTCTGGCACTATATCAGACAGTTTCAGGGCTATTCATAAAGTTTTCCAATAATATATCAGACAGTGTTTCACTACTATTCATAAGGTTTTCACTGGCCAGTTGTTTAAGAAGTGGATGGCCACTTCCTTCTGAGTCTATCTTAGTCTGGAAGCTCCACTGAAACCTGTCCTCCATGGGTAACCTGCTGGCACTTTGCAACACCAGAGGCATAGCTGCTAGCCTCACAGTAATACATAAACCACCACAGGACTACAAACTGACAGGCAAGTTCATCTCCCTTAGTTGTTCCTAACCTCTGTGTGCCTGCCTATCTGGGGCCCAGCCCTAAAATAAAGCCACCTTGAAGTGAAGCAGTCCCGAGCTGTGTGCCAACCTACCAGGGGCCTGGCCTTAAAATAAAGCTGCTTCCAAGAGAAGAATATTTATATAATTGCATTTATTCCATTGTATATATGTACCACAATTTGCTAATCCATTCATCTAGTGATAGGCATTTAATTTGTTTCCACCTTTTAGCTATTGTGAATACAGTTGCAATGAACATTGGTGTATAACTCTCTGTTTGAGTCTCTGCTTCCATGTCTTCTTTCTTTTGAGTATATACTTAGGAGTAGAATTGCTGTATCTTACAGTAGTTCTATTTTTAGTTTTTTGAAGAACCACCACATTGTTTTCCAAAACAGCTATACCATTTTACTTTCCCACCAGTATTGGGTAAGAGTTCCAATTTCTTCACATCATCACCAACATTTTTTTTCTTTTTAAGTGAAAATCTTATCCATGCTAGTAGGGTAGATTGAATTGGCAAACATTGTGTGATAGACATTTTTACAACAATGCCAAAAAAAAGAAAAGAAAAAAAAAAAAAAGGAGTAGTTGATTACGTACAACCAAAAACCTCATGGGATTTGGTTTCTTGGTTTGGAGGATCATGGTTTCATGGAATATCCCAGTTAATTAGCCTAATAACATGTTTAGTGCCTGTTTTACCTTCTAGCAGGAGCTATGTTGCTAGGGTCTTAAAAATTTGCAAGTAGCCATCAAAGTCACAATTTTTCTCTATTCACTTAGAACAACAGAGGAAGAAGGATCATCAGGAATAGAACGAGTTTATGGAATATGTGGCTAACTACCTCAATGAACAACTGCCTCCTTTACCATGAGTACTGGATGGTGCTCAGCTACCATTACCAAACATTTTGATCAAAGATTCTATAGACAAATCCCAATCAAAAGCAGGAAAATGAAGAACAGAATTTCAAATTCTCATTGACTTCAGACTTCCTGGAGTGATGACAGTTGTATGAACACCTGAAAATATTGCTCTAATATAACATATAAATTTTAACCAAAAATATTTCTTGAAGTCTTCTTAAAACCAAACAATATTTTATCTTACCTAATAAAAAATATCTGTGTGGAGCATTATTCTCCTTTTATTTCCCCCTCACAGCTGTAAATCTTTTTTTTGTGTGTGTGTTATATGAGTGAAAATTTACAGAGCAAATTCACTTTTCATACAGCAATTCACGTACACTTTGTCTCATGTCATTGACCACACTTTACTACAATGCAACAGCTCCCCTGCCACTTCCTCCCCATAGTTACCTCTTCCCAGTGTCCATCCCTCCATGGAGTGTATCTACCTCGGGTAAATGTTCAACTCATATGCCTGTCTTTTGTTTGGCTGGAAACCACAGGTGTGGATTCAATTCCAGACTTGAAGGGCAGCTAGTGGCCATACTCTCAGTGGTTCCACCAGGCTCTATCAGACCAGAAAATCTGGTGCCTCCCCTCCACCCCAGTGATTTTTAGTTTTGTTCCACATTGTTCTCCCTCTCTATCCAGGATCTCCTACACAGATCCCTCTCCAAGGGTTGACAGTGGTAGCTGGGCACATCTAGTTCTTCTGGTCTCATAGTCATATAGGCTGCAGATTACATAGTGTGCCAGTCTCTAGGACTAATTCTTTCCATGAATCTTTGGTTTTCTTCATTCTTCTTTGCTCTGAATGAGGGGAGACATATTGTTGCACCTACATGGCTGCTTGCAAGCTTTTAAGATCCCAGTCGATACTCACCTAAGTAGGGGTGGAAAAATGTTTTGTGTAGTATGTTATGCCAATTGAGCTTGATGTCCCCCGTGGCTATGATTCCGAGCCCACAGGTTCAACTACTTGGTCCCTCTGGGTTATTGTCTGTGACCAAGAAGTGCCTACAAACTTGTCCCTTGCTAGCTCTACTATACATCTGGGAATTCAGATCATATAAATATACTTACAGGACCACTGTCTGCCAACCCTATACATGGTCTTGGGTGAACTCCTTGCTTCATAGACATACCTAACAGTTCAGCCTGTCCATCCATCTATCCACTCATATACCCATGTTTGCCTTCACTGACAACACAGTACTGTATGTGCAAAGGGGTTTGTCTTTGTTGTTGTACCTCCCATGTACCTCCCTATGTCTTTCTCTTCCTCAATGCCACCATGTTGATCACTCATATTTAGTATATTGCCCTTCTTTTCACCCCAATCAGTACTTATCTCTACCTATATAACAGTGTTACCTCCCCTCCCCTCCTATCCTTGGTAACCAACAAAGAAATTCCTTCCATATCTAAACCTTTCCTTTACTTTTACAATTATGGACTAATACCATATTTGTCCTTCTGTGATTGACTTATTTCACTCAGCATGTCTTCCAAGTTCATCCACATTATGTGGTGTTTTGCAGATTCTAGATTATTCTTTAGTGTTGCATACTATTTCATTTTGTGTATGTACAATAGTTTGGTTATCCATTCCTCAGTTGATGGACTTCTAGGTTGTTTCCACCTTTTGGCTATTGTAAATAGTGCTGCCATGAACATGGGTGTCCATATGTCTGTTCTTGTCATGGCTATCATTTCTTTAGGATATATACCTAGCAATGGAATGCCTGGGTGAAATGGAATTTCTAATTCCAACTTTTTAAGGAATCACCATACTGCTTTCCACAGTGGTCGTACCATTTTATAGTCTCACCATCAGTGTATGAGAGTCCCAATCTCTCCACATCCTCACCAGCCTTTGTTATTTTCTGTTTGTTGAACTTTGCTACTAGTGCTAGAGCAAGATGATATCTCATTGTTGTTTTGATTTGCATCTCTCCACAGGCTAATGATCATGAGTATTTCTTCAAATAATTGTTGGCTGCCTCAATATCCTCCTGGGTGAAGTGTCTATTCATGTATTCTGCCCATTTTTTAATTGCATTATTTGTCTTTCTGTTATTGAGGTGTTGGAGTTTTCTATAAATTCTAGAGATAAGTCCGTTGTCAGATATGTCATTGCCAAACATTTTTTCCCAATCTGTAGGCTCTCTTTTGACTCTTTTGGAGAAGTCTTTGGAAGCACATAAAAATTTAGTTTTTAGAATGTCCCATTCATCTAGTTCTCTTCTACTGTTTGTGTATTTTTTCTTATGCTTGATAGTCTATTTATGCCCTATATTAAGGCCTTTAAATTTGCCCCTAAGTTTTCCTTGAGGAACTTTATAGTTTTAGGTTTCACATGTAAGTCTTTGATCCATGTGGAGTTAGTTTTGTGTATGGTTTGAGGTAGAGATCTTGCTTCATTTTTCTACAAATGGATATCTAATGTTGCCAGCACCATTTATTAAACAAACATTCTCTTTCACATTTAGTGGATTTTGGCCCTTTGTCAAAAATCAGCTGACCATAAGCCAATGGATCTATTTCTGGGTTCTCAATTCTATTCCATTTTTCTATGTGTCTGTCCTTATAACAATACCAGGCAGTTTTGACTACTGTGGCTGAATAGTAGGTTTTGAGATCCAGCAGTGTGAGACCTCCTATGTTCTTCTTCTTCTTCAATAGCGCTTTGCATATCTGAGGTGTCTTTTCTTTCCACATGAAGTCAGTGACTGGTTTTTCCATATCCTTAAAAAATGTTGATGGGAATCTAGATTGGGATTTCATTGAATGTATAGATTGCTTTGGGTAGAACTGACATTTTCACAAAGTTCAATCTTCCTATCCATGAGCATGGGATGTTCTTCCATTTATGTAGATCTCTTATGATTTCCTGAAGTAGTTTTTTATAGTTTTCTTTGTACGGGTCTTTTGTGACCCTGGTAAGATTTACTTCCAAGTATTTTATATTTTTTGGTAGCTATTGTAAATGGTATTGATTTCCTTATTTCTTTTTCAGCAATCTCTTTGCTGGTGTAGAGGAATCCAACTGATTTTTGGATGTTGATCTTGTATCCTGCCACGATGCTAAATCTCTCAATTAGTTCCAGTAGATTTTTGACTGAGTCTCTTGGGTTTTCTAGGTATAGGATCATATCATCAGCAAATAGGGATAGTTTGACTTTTTCCTTACCAATTTGGATGCCTTTGATTTCCCTTTCTTGCCTTATGGCCCTGGCTAGGACTTTAAGTACAGTGTTGAATTGATGTGCTGATAGAGGACATCCTTGTCTGATTCCTGTTCACAAGAGGAATGGTTTCAGTCTCTCTCTATTGACTGTAATGTTCACTGTTGGTTTTGCATAGATGCCCTTTATTATGTTGAGGAATGTCCCTTCTATTTACTTTTTGCTGAGAGTTTTGATCAGGAATGGGTGTTGGATTTTATCAAATGCCTTTTCTGCATCAATTTATATGATCATGTCATTCTTCTCCTTTGTTTTATTTATGTGATGGGTGACGTTGATTGTTTTTCTAATGTTGAACCATTCTTGCATACCTGATGTGAACCCCACTTGGTCATAATGAATGATTTTCTTGTTATGTTGTTGGAGTCTGTTGGCTAGGATTTTGTTGAAGATTTTTGCATTTATATTCATGAGGGATATTGGTCTGTAGTTTTCCTTATGAGTGATGTCTTTTTCTGGTTTTGGTATCAAGTTATGCTTGCTTCATAAAATGCGTTAGGGAGGACTCCATCCTTTTCTATGTTTTGGAATAGTTTGAGTAGGAATGGTGTCATTTCTTCTCTGAATGTTTGTAGAATTCTCCAGTGAAACCATCTGGCAAGGAATTTTTTTGTTGGTAATTTTTTGATGATCTGTTCAATTTCTTCTTTTGTTATGGATCTGTTCAACTTTTCCACATCAGTCTGTGTTACTTTAGGTAAGTGGTGTGTTTCTAGAAATCTGTCCATTTCTTCCAGATTT
>NW_006921743.1:6622924-6631251 GCF_000298275.1 Orycteropus afer afer
GTATTAAAGTCTCCCACTATGACTGTGGAGTCATCTATTTGGCTTTTCAACTCTTTTAAAGTCTGATTTATGTATTTTGGGGCTCTTTCATTGGGTCCATTGGTAATTATTATGGTTATATCTTCTTGTTCAATTGATCCTTTAAACATTGCATAATGTCCTTCCTTGTCCTGTATGGTGGTTTTTGTCTTAAAGTCAATTTGATCAGAAAATTATATTGCCACTCCTGCTCTTTTCTGGTTGCCATTTGCTTGATACATCTCTTTCCAACCTTTGATTTTTAGTCAATTTTTGTCTTTGTCTCTGAGGTGTGTCTCTCATAGATGGCATATTGATGGGTTTTGCTTTCTTATTGAACCAGCAACTCTCTGTCTCTTCAGTGGTGCATTTAATCCATTAACATTCAGTGTAATTATCAACAAGCATGAATTGGTCGTTGTCCTTTTGTTATGTGTTTTTTCAAGGTGTCCCTGGTTTCTTTGTTCCACGTTATCTTCTGTGCTGAGCTCATTATGTTTATGAATTGTGTTCTTATTTCCTTTGCTGATGTTATTGTAGTATTTGCTGAATATTTTTACTTGTCCTCTTTTTTATTGTGATGTGAAGGTCCATCATTTTTCTTTGATGTTACCCTGTGATTTATAATTTTCTCCCCAAGATTAAAAAGTCAATTATATCTTGCAACACTCTTGACTGCCTCATCATTTAGAAGTTCTGCACCTACACAGTATTTTCCCTGTTTTTGGTCTGTAGTTGTCCTCACTTGCCAATTGACGTCTCTGGTTCCCTGTTTACAATCTTGTAAGCTCATTTTAATTTGGATGTGTCCATAGCTGTGGTTTCTGTGTTATGTCATCTCCTGTATTAATAGTCAGTTGTTATTTGCTGTTTATTGGTTCTCTGTTGAAAGGACTCCTTTTAGTATCTCTTGAAAGGTTGGCCTGGTTTTAACTAATTCCTTAGTTTCTGCTTATCTGAAAATCTCCTAATCTCACCATCACATTTGAGGAACAATTTTGCCATGTATATAATTCTTGTTTGAAAATTTTTCTCTTTCAGGGTTTTATATATACCATCCCATTGGCTTCTCACTTGCATAGTTTCTGCTCAGAAGTCAGAGTTTATTCTTACTGGTTGTCTTTATAAGTAACATTTTTCCCCCCTGCTGCCTTCAGGATTCTTTCTTTGTTTTTGGTTTTGATGAGTTTGATGATGACATGTCTTGGTGATTTTCTTTTGGGGTCTAACCTGTTTGGGGTTCATTGGACTTCCTGAATGGATATATTCTCATCTTTCATCATATCAGGGAAGTTCTCCAACAAATCTTGGACAATTTTCTCAGTGGTTTTATTTTTCTCTTCCTGTTCTGAAATTCCAATGACACACAGGTTATTCTTTTTGATGCTATCCGTCATGAACCTTAAGCTTTCTTCATTTTGTTAAATATTTTTTCTGATTGATCCCTTTCAAAAGATGTATTCAGGTATTTTTCTTCAATCTCAATTCTGTCTTCCATTGCATCAATTCTACTGCTTTGCCCTTCAATGTGTTATCTATTTCTGGCAATTTAATATTAATCTTTTGGATTTCTATCTGTAGATTTAGAATCATTTCTAATTTTTCATTTATTTTGCCAGTTTTTTCTTGTATTTTCTTTCAGAATTCTTCTAGGGTTTTGTCTGTGTTTTCCTTCATCTGTTTCTCAATCCTTTGAAGATATCTAACTATAATTCTTTTGAATTCCTTATCAGAAAGTTCCAATGCTGCTTCTTCCTCAAGAATGTGCTCTGGGTCTGTATCCTGCTCCCTTGTTTCTACCACTTTATCTTGCTTCTTTGTGTGGACTGTGATGGTCTGTTGTCCCTGAGACATTGTATCATTGTTGTATTCAGATCCCTGTTAACTGTTTGTGAGGAGCAGCCAAGGGTGACTCAGGCTCTTCTTGGTGATTATTTATCATTGGCCTGTTGTTGGAAAAGGAAGTGGTGGCTCTAACTCAGTAAGTGAAGCTGCAGGAAGTTTGGGTATAGTTGTGTCATACAGGGACTGCTGCTGTCTTCCACTCAGTTAGACAAAAATGACAATTGAATAACCATCAAAAAAGTAAAAGCAAATGGACAAAAAAACACACTGTGTAATCACACAAGAAGAGTACCCAAAAAAGGAAAAAAGAAAAAAAAACTATCAATATCTGGGGAGAGGAAAATAAGAGAAATAAGGTAGAGTAGGAGAATAATGAAGAAAAAAATGGGAAAAAAGAAAAACAAGGAATGGGGTTAACCATGAGAAAGAAAAAAAAAAATTGCAACAAGGAACAGGGAAAAGAAAAAAATTTGAAAACTAGAATCTGGGAGGAGAAGAATAAAGAGTAATAAAAAAAAGAAAAAAAAGTAATAATAATAGTAAGAGTTTTAAAAGACAAAAACAAACAAACTAAAAAACAGAATACAGGAAAAAAAAATCAGGGTAGCACAGGGTAGGGCACCAGGATCCATCTGAGCACACAAACTACAATGGAATTCCTCCTAGCATAGAAGGTAGGTGGGAGTGAGGGATGGCTGCACCTCTGTTCACCAAGAGGTTGTGGGGTTTAAGAGTAATAAGGGGAATGTTGCACCTTTCCAGTCATCTGGGTCCAGAATGTCCTTGGGGTTCCTGTCAAGTGGAGCCTGTTCTTAAGTCCTTGGAATCTGGAAGAATGCTGTTGCTTTAAATATTCAAAATTGTCAAGCTGCTTGTAAACATTCAAAATGGCTGCACCCTCCAGACAGTCAAAAGTCCACAGCTCAGCCCACCTTCATCTTTGCTGCTTCCACTTTTATTCCCAGTCACCAGAGCAGTCTTCTGTGTAGTCCCTGGCTAGCAGGGCTGATTATTAGGTTAATTCTTAGGTCTTACCACCACTCGGAAATATCCAAGCTTTCTGTGTCATCAGGATTGCTGCCAGACCACAGCTCCATATGTCTCCTTTTTTGGTGTTTTCATGCAAATTCTTCTGCTGGTTGCAGAGCAGTCCACTTCTATATCCTTCCCTTCAAGGCTCAGGGGTCCAGGATTATCTTCTGTATCTGTGTTAATTGGTTCCCCTTTTCTTTGTTGAAGAGGGTCTGTGCAGTCTTTCTGCCTATTCTGCCATCTTTCCAGAACTCCCCATTATGCTCTTTTAAGAACTATCTATATGGGATCAAATTGACAATAGCAACTCTCATGATTAGATATTAAACCTAGGCAGCAATGGATTTATGTTAATGAAAGAGGAACAATTCAGAAAAGGAGGTTGAGAATGGTTGTACAAGACAAAGAATGTACTCAATGCCACTAAATGGTACATGCAGAAAGTTGAATTGGTGTACATTTTGCTGTGTATGTTCTCAACAACAACCACAACAACAAAATAAATAAAAGTTCAAGTCCAATTCAGGAGAAGATATAGAAATAGGGACATCATTACTGTTTTCTGATGGATCTTAGTTGAATAAAGAGCATACTAGAAATATGCTTACTTGTGTTGTATTGACTACACAGAAGCATTCAATTGTGTCATCCATAACAAATTACAAATAATATTATTATAAATAATTGGATTCCAATACACTTAATTGTGGTCATATTTAAACTTTCAGTGGATCAAGAGGCAAGGGGATACAGAATTGGAAATTTGTCATGTGTGATTGTATTCTTTCACTTTACTTATTCAATCTGTATGCTAAAAAAAAAAAATCTGGTACCTTGGTTCTCTAGTGCTGCTATAATAGGGATACCACAAGTGGATGGCTTTAACAAACATTGATTTTTCCCCCTTGGGCAATCTACTTCCGTAGTGATACTGCCTCGGAAACCCAAGGAGGGGTCGCTATGAGTCGGGGCTGACTCGACAGCAAATAACAACATAACAATAACATTTTAAAAGGCTACAAATCAGAGTCCAGAGTGTCAGCTCTAGGGTCTGGATGAAAGCCCCTCAGCCTTGGGCTTCAGCTCTGCCTCCTGTTCCAGGCCCACTAGAGCTGGAGGCTTATTCTGACTCATGTAGCTGCTCACTGCTGAGCTTGACAAACCCAAGACTGACAAGTAAGATGGCACAACCCTGAGAATAGTGACAGCACAACAGGCCACTTGCTCGAGTCTAGGAACAATCTCAAGATTGGCAGGCAACATGACAGCCCACCAAGATGAAGACTCAGCCAAATGTAACATCCAGATGTACCCCAAACTGGGGACCTTCCTCAAAGATTCTTCTTACATACTGGAGTCAGGCCACACCCCAAAGGCAGCTACTTAGCTGCTCATAGCAGATTCCACCTTGGAGGTGATCACCAATCTCATCAAGGGGAATAAGTACATTCAGCTGCCCAGGCACTCAAAACCAGGCCCAGCCAAGTTGGCACACAACTTTAACTACCACATCTCGGAAGCTGGAGTATATGAAAAACAATGCAGCATCAGGTTTGGAGGAAGACTCATTAACAACTTGAAATATATAGATGACACAAACTTGCTTGCTGAAAATGAAAATATCTGAAAGCACTTAATGATGAAGATCAAAGACTACATCCTTCAGTATGGATTACACTTAAATGAAGAAAACAAAAATCCTCACAACTGGACCTATAAACGGAATCATGATAAATGAAGAAGAAAATTGAAATTGTCAATGATTTCATTGCACATGGATCAACAATTGACATCCATGGGAGCAGCACTCAAGAAACAAAATATATGTAGTGCATTGGGAAAATCTGCTGCAAAAGACCTCTTAAAAGTTTTGAAAAATAAAGATGTTACTTTGATGGCAGTCTTAGAGTCCTAGTTTTGTTGTAACAGAAATACCACAAATGGGTGCCTTTAAAGAATAGAAATTTATTTTCCCACACATTAGAAGGTTTGAAGTCTGAATTATGCATGTGCCTCTAGATCTTCTTTTGTCTATTTCAGCTTCTAGTAGTTAATAATCCCTGGAGTTTAGGCTTGTAGCTTTAACTGCCTCCACCATTTCTCAGATAGCATCTGTTGTCCCTCAAATATGCTTGCTTATCTCTGTGTGGATACTACTCCTTATAACTCAGAAGTGATTAAGTTTACCATATAATTATATGATCTCATTAACATAAAAAGAAAACCTATTTATAATTGAGATTGCATCCATATATATAAAAGTTAGCATTTACAACATATAATAATGGTGGGTGCAACTCAATTCATAACATTCCACTTTTAACCCCTCAAAATTTGTATCCTTCCCATGTGCAAAACCCTTTCATGTCATCCTAAAGTCCTTATCCCATTCCAGCATAAATTCTAAATCCAAAATTTCATGATCTGTACCATCTAAATCAAGTATGACTCTAGATGTGTTCTGTTCTGAGACAAAATTCCTTTTCATCACTGCACTTGTAAAAACTAGAATACAAGTTATCTTCTTCTAAAGCATAATGGTAGAGTAAGCTCAAGATAGGCATATCCATAACAAATACAAGAAATTGGAGGGAAAGATGGTGTCATGGGTATCAAGCAAATTCAAAATCTAGCAGGGTAGATTTCATTAGTTCTCAGGTCTTGAAAATAATCTGTTCTCTGGGATCATCTTTTCAATGGCTCTACTGTACAGACTCTGGACATGGGCCACACTGTATGGATTCTGGGTAGAGGTCCCCTGGCCCTGAGCATCACTCCTACGTTCCAGGCCCAGTGGGGCAGCATCTCATCTCCCTCAACTTTGGGTGACCCCATTCTTCTCATCCACCAGAGTCGTGATCCCAGTCCCATGGCCCTGAGCAACTTCATTCTCTAGGCCCTTCTGACATGACAGCTTTTTTCCCTTCAGCTTTGAGTAACAGCCTCTTTCTTCTGACCATTGAACAGGACAGCAACACTCCCTTAATTTTTGGTAGCAACTCCATGCCCCTGGCCCACAGGCATGGCAGCTCCACCTCATCAATTTTGAATGTTGACACTATTCTCTTGGCACACCTGAATGGCAGCCCCAATTTCTAGAACCAAGGTGGTGGAGACATGACTCTTTCAAATCTAAACCAAAATCCAAAGCAAATTCACTGCCATCAAGTTGATTCTGACTCACAGAAACTCTGTAGGACAGGGTTGGTAAAGTAGAATGCCAGTGAAAACAGGGCCAAACCTTAATGAGAGGGAATGACACAATAACCACACAATGAGCTCAAACACACCAATGATCCTGAAGCTGGTGCAGGATCAGCAATGCTTTATTTTGTTTTATATAAGGCTGCCATGAGTTGGAGTCTGCTTGATGGTAACTAATAACAACAACAATTAAATGTAAAACACAATACATTTGTCAATAACAGCATAAAATAGGCAGATGGGGATAAAATTTTACTGATGAAAGAAAATCACACAAATGGAAATAAAAATACCACAAATAGTAAGAAACAAAGTTAACAAACTCTAAAAATATACATTTGCTCTCCTTCTATTGTTAGTAAGTTATGAAATTATATAAAGCAATAATTATACAATGCTGTATTGGGTTTTAAATATATGTAGACATAATATGTATAACCATAATAACACAAAAAGGAGAACATTATATACGTTGCTAGAATTAAGTTAGTAACGATCTGAAGTAGATTGTGATACATTAAGATGTATATTGCAAGATCAAATTGTTAAGAAAATAACTGAAAAAAGTGAAAAAAATAATTAAAAGAATTAAAATGTTATACTAGAAAATACTAAATTAAAAAAAAAAAATTCACAAAGGAGAAACAGAGTAACAAAAAAGCACAAATGTATAAACAAGAAGTAAAATGTCAGATATAAATCCAACCACATCAATAATAAATTAAATGTGAGGAGATTAAACAATACAATCAAAAGGCAGATATTGTCCAATGGAAAGTAAAATCCAAATATGTGATGTCTATGGGATACAAATTTTGGATTCAAAAGTTCAAATAGGTTGGAAGCAAAACGATTGAAAAATAAATGTTTTAGAAACAATAATTCTAATAGAGGTAGAGTGGATTTCCAAATAGCATATAAAATAAGCTTTTCTAAAAAAAAAAAAAAAAATTCTTACTATATATAAAGAAAACCATCAAACCAAACTCACTGCCATGGAGCTGATTCAACTCATAGTGATCCTTCCTTGGGTTTCCAAAGCAGTATCTCTATGGAAGTAGATTGCCCAATCTTCCTTCTAAGAAGTGGCTGGTGAGTTTGAACCTCCAGGCTTCAGGTTAGCAGTCAAATGCTTTAGCCACAATGCCACCAGAACTCCCACTTTATGAGGATAAAGGATCAGTTCATCTGGAAGATATAACAATTATAATCATATTTGCACCTAACAATAGAGCTGCAAAATACAGGAAACAAAAACTGACAAAATTGAAGGGAGAAAAAGACAATTCAACAATGAGAACTGGAAACTTTAATAAAATACTTTCTATAATGGCTAGGAAAATTATACAGAAATGGAAGACTTGAACAGCACTATAAACTATAAAAGAGCTAAGCAGCCTCTGAGAGCTCTGGTAGCATAGTGCCTAAGGCACTTGACTGCTAACCAGAAGGCTGGCGGTTCAAACTCACCAGCCACTCCTTGGAAGGAAGATGAGGCAATCTACTTCAGTAGTGATATTGTCTTGGAAACCCAAGGAGGGGTTGCTATGAGTCAGGTCTGACTTGACAGCATATAACAACAACAAAGCAGCCTCTATAAAACATTCCACAGACCAGTTGGAGAATATATATTCTTTTCAAGTACACATGGAACATTCTCTAGGATAGAACACATGCAAGGCCATAAAGTAAGCTTTAATAAATTTAGAAGGAATGAACAGTTACAAAGTATGTTCTCTGATCACAATGGAATAAAATTAAAAATATATTATAGAAGGAAAATTGGGAAATACTGTGGAAATTAAGCAAACATACTTCAAAATAAGATAATGATTCATAGAAAAAAATCAGAGAATAAATTAGGAAATTATTGAGAGGAATGAAAATGAAGACATAAAATATTCTAACACGTATTGAATGTAAGTAAAGCAGGGAATGGGGGCATTTATAGTTGTAAACATGTATATTAAAAAAAAGAAAAACGATTTCAAATTAGTGTCCTATCCTTCCACCTTAAGCCACTGGAGGTAAAAACAAACAGACAAACAAAAAGAGCAACCTAAACCTAAAACATACAGAAGAAGAAAAAGACACAATAAAGAGTAAAGCAGAAATCGAGTGAGCAGAGGCGGGGCAAGATGGCGGGTTAGGCAGAAGGATTGCACAGACCCTCTTCAACAAAGAAAAGGGAAACCAATTAACACAGACACAGAAGATAATCTTGGACC
>NW_006921743.1:6640062-6643143 GCF_000298275.1 Orycteropus afer afer
AAATCAATAAAATACCGGAAAGTAAAACAATAGAGAAAATTAATAAAAGTTAAAGAAATGAATGAAAATTAATGAAAGTAATGAAATGGATTTTAAAAGAATTTACCAAATTTAGTAATAACCAAGAAAAAAAGAGAGAAGACATGACTTCACAGAAGTAAAGAGGATTAGAAGGGAATACTATGAATAAGTGTTGCTGTAGTGAGGTGTTGAGTCATTTCTGACACGTCCTAACCCAATATGACAGATAGAACTTCCCTAGGCTGTAATCTTTACAGGAGTAGATCACAAGGTATTTTCTCCAGCAGTGTATCTGATGAATTTGAATCATGAATATTTTGGTTAGCAGGTCAGCATTTAACCATGTGCCACCAGGGCTCTTTAAAAACTTGGGGGCTCTGGCAGTGTTGTGCCTAAGGCATTTGGCTACTAACCAGAAGGCTGGTGGTTCAAACCCACTAGCAACTCCTCAGAAGGAAGATTGGGCAATCTACTCCCATAGCGATACAACCTCAGAAACTTCTTTATGAGCAGCTAGATGCCAGCAAATTAGGTAATTTAGACGAAATGGACAAATTCCTAGAAAGATACAAATTATAGAAATTGACTCCAAAATAAGTAGAAAATCTGAATAGACCTATAACAAATAAATAAAATTAATAATTGAATCCACTTATAAAAATAAGCCTGAGCCCAGATAGTTTCACTAATGAATTCCACTAAGCATTTAATGAAAAACTAATACCAGTCCTTCACAAATTCCTCCACAAATTACAAGAAGAAAAAACACTTTTAAACTCACTTTATAAAGCAAATACCAAATACCCTAATACCAAAACCATGCAAGGACAGCACAAGGCAAATATACTACAGAACACTGTCCTATATGAATAGGGATGCAAAAACCCTCAATAAAAAACTAGGAAACTGAATCTAGCAATATATTAAAAATATTGTATTATCTCAGTAAAAGGGACTCTGGTCATGTAGCAGTTAAAACATTCAGCTGCTAACTGAAAGATTTCCAGCCTTGGATACCTTATGAGAGAGTTCTACTCTATCTTCAAGGTTCTCTATGAGTCAGAATTGACTGGATGGTGCTGGACTTTTTTTTCTTTTTTTAAATCCCAGTGTTCTCCTAGGAATACAAAGTTAGTGTCAGGAAGCTGCATTGGGAGAGCTGAGCTGAGCTGCTAGGTGTCAGAAGTAGCCAATTAAGACATCTAGCCATGATGGAAATAACAGTCCAGCCCTTAATCACTTGCTATGATCCCAAAACCAAACTCACTGCCATTGAGTCAATTCTGACTCATAGCAGCCCTTTAGGACACAGCAGAACTGCCCCATAGGGTCCATAGGGTCTCAAAGGACTTAAATCTTTATGGCAACAGACCACCTCTTCTTGCATGGCTTGGTTGGTGAGTTCAAACCACTGACCTTTTGGTTGGCAGCCAAATATCTTAACCACTGCACTTCCAGAGCTCCTTACTTACTATGATAGTGTAAGCATAATGTGAGCAAGAGATAGTAGAATAAAGAGATGAAAATCAGAGAATGGTGTCTGGTTTGACTATTCCACATTTCCCCAGGATTTTCCCCTAGGTAAGGGTCAGGTGGATAAACACAAACGTGCAAACCTGTCTCACTACTAGGAAGCCCTGAACCAAAGGTTCTTGCAGTTTTACAGATGAGAGTCAAGGGGAGAGGGTGAGGTGGAAGGGCTAGTTGTAGAAAAATACTGCATACTGTGTCAGAGTGAAGTGTCTTTAATATTCCCCGCCTTTCCCCTGATAAGGAGACTTCAGCAGAGGTGACTGAAGAAGGCCTCTTTAGAAGGCCCCTGTACAAAGGCTTTCATGTGTAGGCACCTGGGCTTGGAATGTAGATATGTGAAAGAGCATGTTTTGACAAGAGGGCTGAGTCCTTGGCTGACTCCATTAGGAGACTTCAACGCATGAACTGTGCACCAAGTCTGTTGTGGGAGGGCAGCTTTCTCCCTGAGGCCTGCCATGTGAAAGCTTTGTTAATTGCCTCTTGTCAGGCCTGAAATATTACATAAAGGTTTTTAGTCAGGAATAGTCTACACAGTTGGTATATCATCTAAAAATCAATTAATGTAATATACCATACTATTAAAACAAAAAGAAAAATTTTATCATATCAATATATGTAGAAAAATCACTTAACAAAATATAAAATTCTTTCATAATACAATCCATCAGCAAACTAAAATAGACAGGAAATTCTTCAACCTGGTACTGAAAATCTATGCAAAATCCAGATCTAATATCTATCATACTTAATGGTGAAACACTGAATCCTTTTTCCTTATGATCAAGAATAAAATAGGAATGTCCATTCTCACTACTTATATTCAAGTTTGTTATGGGAGGTTTAGCCAGAACAATTAGGCAAAGTACAAAACAAAGAAATCCAGATCGAAAAAGGGGTAAAACTATTTTTATTAACAGTTGACTTCATCTTGTAGATACAAAATTCTAAAGAATTCATTAATAAAATTACAAGTAGAACTAATAAATAAGTTCATCAAGGTCTCAGGATATAAGATAAATGTATAAAAATCTACTGCATTTCTATGCTCTAGCAATGAACAACTTGAAAAAATATTAAGGAAACAATTTTATTTACATTAGCATCAAAAAGAATAACATTCATAAGAAGAAATTTAACAAAAAAGGGCAAAAGTTTTACTTTGAAAAATACAAAATATTGTCAAAAGAAATGAAAGAATATCTAAATGAATGGAAAGACAGCCATATTTATGGATTGTAAGAGTTAATATTATTAAGATGGCAATGCTCTCCAAAAAGATCTACAGATTCATTGAAATCCTTATCAAACTCCAAGTTGGCTTTTTTTTTTCCAGAAATTGACAAGATGATCATGAACCCATATAGAAATACAAGGGACCCAAAATAGGCAAAACAATTTTGAGAATGAATACAAGTTAGAAAATTCACATATCCTAATATCAAAATTTATGCCCCAACCACCAAAGCCACAGATGAGGAAATTGAAGAATTTTATCAGCTTCTACAGTCTGAAATTGACCAAACATGC
>NW_006921743.1:6645508-6646261 GCF_000298275.1 Orycteropus afer afer
GCTATGAGTCGGAAACGACTCGACGGCACTTAACAACAACAACAACAACAATATCAAAACTTAACTGCAAATCTGCCATAATCAAGACTATGAATATAAAGTCATAGTATACTACATACTGCTATGAAGATAAACTTATAGACTAATGGATAGAATTGTGAAAAATAAATAAACACTCACATTTATGGTAAACTCATTTATGACAAGAGGGCCAACTCAATTCAATGAAGGAAAGAATACCCTCTTCAACAAATGGTGCTGGGACAACTGGCTATCCACATGCAAAAGAATGAAGTTGGTGCCTTACACCAAAATCAATTATAGATGATGATATGTAATAGATACATGATAGAAAGATAGATGATAGATAGATAAAGTCATAGATACATAATCAATTCAGAATAGATCATCAACCTAAATATAAGAGCTAAATCTGTAAAACTCTTAGAAGAGAATATAAGAACAAAATTTTCATGATGTCCAGCTAGGCAATGATTTCTTAGACAATGACACCAAAAGCACAACTGAGAGAAGAAAAAATGAGATAAAGTGGACTTCATCAAAACTTAAAACTTTTGTGTTGTGAAAGATATGTCAAAAAATCAAAAGACAACCTATAGGATGGGAGAAAATATTTCCAGTCATATCTGATAAGGAACTTGTCTCCAGAACATACATAAAAAAAATTTACAATCCAATATTGAAACAAACAAAAAAAAAATATTATTGTGATTTGGGTGAAGATTTACAGAG
>NW_006921743.1:6647342-6655374 GCF_000298275.1 Orycteropus afer afer
CTTATCTCTATCTATCTAACGGCATTCCCTCCCCTTCCCTCCCACCCCTGGTAACCAACAAAGAAAATTTCCTTCTATAAATAAACCTTTCCTTAACTTTTACAATAACAGACTAATACAATATTTGTCCTTTTGTGATTTACTTTTGTCCCTCAGCATAATGTCCTCCAAGTTCATCCACGTTATACGGTGTTTTGCAGATTCTACATTATTCTTTGGCGTTGCATAGTATTCCATTGTGTGTATATACCATAGTTGGTTATCCATTCCTCAGCTGATGGATATCTAGGTTGTTTCCATCTTTTGGCTATTTTATAGTCTATTTATGCCAGAAACAAAAATTTTTTAAATGGGAAAAATATTTGAACAGATATTTCTCCAAAAAGCTATACAAATAACTTTTACACACATGAAAAGATACTTGATATCATAAAAAAAAAAAAAAAAAAAACTCACCATTGTCAAGTCAGTTCCAACTCATAACAACCCCACAGAAGTTGATTGCCCAGTCTTCCTTCCAAAGATTGGCTGGTGGACTTGAACTGCTAGCCTTCTGGTTAGCAGTCAAATGCCTTAGGCCCTACATAAATAAAAATTGAAACCACAATGAGATACCAATTCACACCTACTAGAATGGTTAGAATCAGCAGGATGGAAAATAACAAATACAGGTTAACTACCCCCCCCAAAAAAAAAAAAAAAAACTCACTACCATTGTAATTCTGACTTATAGAGACCCTCACTTGGTTTCCAAGACTGTAAATCTTTACAGAAGTAGATTGTCCCATCTTTCTTCCACAAAGCGGCTAGTGGGTTTGAACCTCTGATCTTCTAGTTAGTAGCCAAATGCCTATGTCACCAGAGCTCCTTAAATATAGGCTATAATGTGAAAATTTTGGACCTTTGTACCTGGTGATGGGAGTGTAAAAAGATTCAGACACTTTGGAAAACAGTCTGGCAATTCCTTAAATAGTTAAACATAGAGTTATTATATGACATAGAAATTACATATGTAAACATATGCCAAACACAAATTTATACAGGAATAGCAGCATTATTCATAATAGTCAAAAAGTGGAAACAACTAAAATATCCATCAATTTATGAATGCATGAATAAAATGTGGTATATTCATACTGCAGGGATCCAAGTGAGTGGAGGGAACCCAGGCCATGCCCTACAAGCGGCAAGGTGGAAAGCAGGGGAAGGACAGAAAAAGACCAGGAGACAGAGACAGAGTGAGGAGTCAGCCACAGGGATCCAAGTGAGGGGAGGGAACCGGGGCCATGCCCCACAAGTGACAAGACAGAAAAGTGAGGGAACACAGGCCACGGCCCAAAGCAGAAAGGTGAGAAAGTGGGGGAAAGGACAGAAAAAGGCCAGAGGGACCAGGACAGAGCAAGGAGGCAGCAGTAGTGTTCCAGGTAAGGGGAAATTGGAGAGGTTTCCATTCGAACAGCTAAGGGAGACAAACTTGTCTGTCAGTTTGTTCTACTGTGGTGACATGTTGCTGTGAGTCTTGAGGCTGGGCCACTCGTGTTTCAAATCCAGCAGGGTGCACATGGTGCAGAGGTATGCAGATGGAGACGGACTAGGAAGAAGGAAGAGGCCATCCACTTTTCAAAGAATTGGCCAGGGAAAGCCTTATTAATAGCAGAGAAACATCGTGTGATACATTACTGTGCTTTATGAATAATCTGGAAAATTTGTCCAATATAAAGGAAGAGGATGAGTCACTTAGGTTAGAAGGGTCTCCAAATAGGACTGGGAAAGAGCTGCATCTTCACAGTAAAACCAGCCTTACACATATGGATAAGGTAAAGTTTCCAGACCTCCATTTGCTGATGTGGAATAACTAAAATTGAGGAGAAACAGCTATAAACACCCATTAATAATTGGAACATGGAATGTACAAAGCATGAATCTAGGAAAATTGGAAATTGTCAAAAATGAAATGGAACACATAAAGATTGATATCTTAGGCATTAGTGAGCTGAAATGGACTGGTTTTGGCCAATTTGAATCAGACAAACATATGATCTACTATGATGGGAATGACAAATTGAAAAGGAATGGCATGGCATTCATCATCACAAGGATTTTCAAGATCTATCCTGAAGTACACTGCAGTCAGTGATAGGGTAACATTCATACACCTGCAAGGAAGACCTGTTAATATTGCTATTATTCAAATTTATGCACCAACCACCAAAGCCAAACATGAGGAAAATGAAGATTTTTATCAACTACTGTAGTCTGAAATTGACCAAACATGAAATCAGGATGTGTTTATTATCACTGATGACTGGAATGCAAAAGTTGGAAACAAAAAACTACAGTAGTTGGAAAATTTGGTCTTGGTGACAGAAATAATGCTGGAACATGCATGGTAGAATTTTGCAAGACCAATGACTTATTCTCGCAGATACCTTTTTCCAGCAACACAAATGGCAGCTGTACACATGGACTTTGCCAGCTGGAACACACAGGAATCAGACTGACTACATCTGTGGCAAGAGATGATGGAAAACTCAATATCTTCAACCAAAACCAGGGCAGGAGCTGATTGTGGAACAGATCATCAACTGCCCATATGAAAGTTCAACTTGAAGTTAAAGACAATTAAAACAAGTCCAGGAGAGCCAAAATATGATCTTGAATATATTCCTCCTGAATTTAGAAACCACCTAACGAATAGATTTGATGCACTGAACACCAATGATCGAAAACCAGAAGCATTGTGGGATGACATCAAGGAAATCATCCATGAAGAAAGTAAGAGGTCACCAAAAAGATAAGAAAAGAAGAAAGGACCAAAATGGATGGCAGAAGAGATTCTGAAACTTGCCCTTGAGTGGAGAGTGGCTAAAGCAAATGGAAAAAATGACAAGGTAAAAGAGCTGAATCGAATATTTCAAAGAGCATCTCAAGAAAACAAAGCCAATTACTATAATGAAATGTACAAAAATTTGGAGTTAGAAAATGAAAAGGGAAGAACATGCTTGGCATTTCTCAAGGTGAAAGAACTGAGGAAAAATTTTAAGCCTCGAATTGCAATACTGAAAAATTCTATGGGCAAAATATTGAATGATTCAGGAAACATCAAAGAAGATGGAAGGAATACAGAGAGTCACTGTACCAAAAAGAATTGGTCGATCTTCATCCATTTCAGGAGGTGGCATATGATCTAGAACCAATGGTACTGAAGGAGGAAGTCAAAGCTGCAATGAAGGAATTGGCGAAGAACAAGGCTCCAGGAATTGACAGAATACCCATTGAGATATTTCAACAAATGGATGCTCCACTGGAGGCACTCACTCAGTTATGCCAAGAGATTTGGAAGACAGCTACCTGGCCAACTGACTGGAAGAGATCCATATTTGTACCCATTCCAAAGAAAGGTGATCTCAAAGAATGTGGAGATTATAGAACAATATCATTAATATTGCACTCAAGTAAGACCTTACTGAAGATAATTCAAAAACGGTTGCAACTGTATATTAACAGAGAACTTCCAGAGGAGCAAGCTGGATTCAGAAGAGGATGTGGAACAAGGGATATCATAGCTGCTGTCAGATGGATCTTGGCTCAAGGCAAAGAATACCAGAAAGATGTTTACTTGTGTTTCGTTGATTATGCAAAGGCATTTGATTGTGTGGTTCACAACAAATTGTGGATAACATTGAGAGAAGAATAGGAATTCCCAAACACTTGATTGTACTCATGAGGAACCTGTACATTGACCAGGAGGCTGTCATTCGAACAGAACAAGGGGCACTGCATGGTTTAAAATCAAGAAGGGAGTGCATCAGGTTGTGTCCTTTCCCCATACTTATTCAATCTATATGATGAGCAAATAATCTGAGAAGCTGGACTATATATGAAGAATAACGTGGCATCAGGATCGGAGGAAGAATCATTAACAACCTGAGATACACTGATGACACAACTTTGCTTGCTGAAAGTGAGGATGACTTGAGGCACTTAGTGATGAAGATTGAAGAATACAGTCTGCAGTATTCTGTATGCAGTATTCAGTATCTCAATATAAAGAAAACAAAAATCCTCACAACTGGACCAATAAACAGTATCACGATAAATGGAGAAAAGATTGAGGTTGTCAAAGAATTCACATTGCTTGGTTCTACAATTAACGCCAATGGAAGCAGCAGTCAGGACAGGGCAAGTAATCTGCAAAGCAACTCTTTCAAGTGTTGAGGAGGAAGGATGTCTCCTTGAGGTCTAAGTTGGCCTAACACAAGCTATGATATTTTCAGCTACCTCATATGCACATGAGAGCTGGACAATGAATAAGGAAGACCAAAGAACAGTTGATGCTTTTGAGTTGTGGTGTTGGAGAAGAATATAAAGTATCATGTACTGCTAAAAGAATAACAGATCTGTCCTGGAGAAAGTGCATCCAAAATGCTCCTTGGTAGCGAGAATGGCCAGACTTTGTCTCACCCACTTTAGTCACCATCTCATAATGGACCATTCCCTGGAGAAGTATGTCATGCTTGGTAAAGTGGAGGGTTGACAAAAGAGGGGAAGGCTTTCAACGAAATGAATTGACATGGTGGCTGTGACGATTGGCCCAAGTATAGCATGAATCATGGAGCTGGCACGGGATCAGGTGGTTTCATTCTTCTGTGCATAAGGTCACTATGAGTCCAAAATGACTCAATGGCACCTAACAACAACAGCAACAACATATTCATACAATGTAATATTATTTATCCATAAATAGGAATGACATATAGATACATACTACAACATGAATAAACCATAAAAATATATACTATGCAAAAGTGACTAGCCAGTTACTGTCTAATCAACTCCGATTCATGACAACCCAATATGTGTCAGAGTATAACTATATTTCATAGGATTTTCATTGACTGACTTGTTTGAAGTAGATTACAAAACCTTTCTTCTGAAACACCTTTGGGTGGACTGTAACCTCCAATCTTTTGCTTAACAGCTGAGCATGTTAAGTGTTTACATCACTCAAGGACTCCAGACAGTCACTAAATATGCCATACTCCATTTATATGGAATGTCCAGAAGAGGTAGAAACTTCATTAATCATTATTTTATTTTCATTAATGATTGCTTAGGTCTGGGCAGGCAATGGTAGTGGGGGGAATAGGAAGTAACAGCTAATGGGTCCAGGGAATATCTTTTAGGAGGAATGAAAATGTTCTAACTCAGGAAGAGATGGGAAGATGGTGTCTTACCTGTAGCACACACATTAGGTCCCTCTAGCATCTTAATGCCTGAAAAACTAGGTGTAGCAGTTTGAAGTGGGGATTCTGGTGCTCTGAACAGCTAATTAAGTTAGAGTACACCAAACTCAGGACAGTAGGATTAGAAAGGAGAGAAGAGCAGTGAAATTTCCTGCAAAGAGTGAAATCCTGCAGAGCAGAGCACTGACTGGCCAGCAAGATGCAGCATTGGAGGGCTCCCTGGGGCAGTGTAGAGAATACACCAGAGGACCTGCAGCCACTCCAAGGATCTATCTTCAGTACCCACTTTCATCAGTAAGCTTGGGACCTCTGGGAGGGAGCAGAGACCTCTCTGGATCCAAGTGTCGCTGAATCGGGAGGAGGGAGGGAAACATGCCACTAGTGGGTGGGTCCTGGAGTGAACTCACAGCCTGGATCAAGGCAACTATTCTAAAATAGGTTTTTGGCTCAGAGGGGACTGGAGTGCAGGGTTTTTGTGGCTGTCTAAAACTGGTGGAAAGTGGTGGGCCCCTAACAATTGAAGTCTTTGCTGAACTTGAGCTGTGGGCTTGTGAGTAACCCTACAATGTCATCATTAGCAGCCTACACAAAGCTCTGGAAATGGATACTGGTGCCTTGGAGCTTTTCTTTCTTTCTCTCTTTCTCTTTTCTTCCTCCTTTCCCTGCCTCTCCCCTGTCTCATCCAATAGAAAACCTACATTAAGCCACTACACACCTGCTGGCTCAAATCCTATACCACTTTCACGACGAACAGAGACTTGTATTCACATTCCACACAGTGATTCCATCATCACGAAGAAAACTCTAGAGCAACTCAACACACCTGAATTAATAACCAAAAATTAAAATACATGAGCTCCACCTTTTCCAAAATATTAAATCATAAAACCAAGGCAAAACAAATCAGTATATAAATAACAGTTAAGACAACTTCAAATTGTCTAGGAAACAACAGGCAACCTCCAATCAAACAAAAAAAGAGAATAATAAAATATAAATAAAATCCCAAACAAAAGTCTCATTAAGCATGGAGGAAAAGGAGGCAATAGAATTATCTGAGAAGAAATTTAGAAAGTATGCTTATAGACCTCTACAAGAGCTTAAGGAAACCCCAAACAGAATCAAGGATAATACAGACAGTACCCTGGAAAAACTCAGCAAAACCATTCAAGAACAAAATAACAAGATTAATGCACAATCAGAACTCATACAAAAACAGCAGTTAGAAATCCAGAAGACGAATACCAAAATTACAGAATTACATAACAGTGGAAGCACAAAAGAATATGCTAGAACTGGCTGAAGAATGCATTTCCAAACTAGAAGATAAGTCACTGGACACCAGCCTATATGAAGAAATATCAGAACAAAGATTTAAGAGAAATGAAGAGAACATAAGGTGAAATGAAAATAAACAATATATCTCTCATGGAATTCCAGAACAAGAAGAGATGGGGGGAAAAAAAAACACTGAGAAAGTTGTGGAACCCTTGCTAATAGAAAACTTCCCCCATATCATGAAGGAAGAAAAGATATTTGTCCAAGAAGCTCAAAGAGCCCCATACTGGATAGATTCCAAGAGAAAATCACCGAGGCATATCATAATCAAACTCTACAAAACCAAACACAAAGAAAGACTCTTGTGAGCTGCACAGGACAAAAGAAATATTACTTACAATAATCAAACAGTTAGGTTGAGTTCTGATTACTCAGCAGAAACCATGAAGGCAAGAAGGCAAAGGGACAACATATAAAAACACTGAAAGGAAAGAACTTCCAACCAAGAATCCTATATCCAGCCAAATTGTCCATCAAATTTGAGGGAGCAATCAAGACATTCTTACACATGACATCAACACTAAAATCAAATCAGAAAAAGATGCCCAAAATAAGACCATAAAACATTGTACACCAAAACACAAGGAAGTGAATCTAAACACAACAACAACTAAGCAAATAGAGGGAATAAAAGTTTTAGGTACAAACTTCCAAAAGGAGAGGAAAACAAGACAATGTCCTCATAGAACAGACTGTTCCAAAAATATAGAGAAAAGAATTCACTCTAAGGTAACCACAGAGACAGTTGACAATCCATCTAAGCACACACAGAAGGAAGGAAAACACATGGGTTTTGTAAGCACAAAACCAACAATAAAGAAGCAAAGAGCGGAAACACTTGACAACAAAACAAACTCAACATAGAAAAGTATACGGACCAAGTAAACTTTGACAACATGACAAAAACCCACAATATAAAGACAGCAATCAATTCATACCTATCAACTAATTACACTCAATATGAATGGACTAAATGTACCAATTAAGAGAAAAAGAGTGGCAGACGGGATAAGAAAAGAAGACCCATAGATGTGCTGCCTACAAGAAACCCGCCTTAGACACAAAGATAAGAACAAATAAGAGTTAAAGGGTAGGAAAAAAAAAATATACCAAAGCAACGGTATCCAAAAAAAAGCAGGACTGGCAATATTAATTTCTGATAAAATAGACTTTAGGGTGAAAAATAATATAAGAGACAAAGAAGGACACTATATGATGCTGCTGTCAGCCCCAGGGTTACAGGTGAGGAGAGACAACTCAGGGATGCCCGAAGTAGCAAGCAGGAACAGCAGGAGAAAGGGGATTAAAAGCCAGGAAGCCAGAGAGAAGAGCAGTCAGCCGAAGGAATTAGGTGAGGAGAGGCAACTCAGGCCCGCCCAGAGTACCAGGCCAGAAGAGCAGGAGAAAGGGGATAAAAAGCCAGGAACCCAGATAGAGGAGCAGTCAGC
>NW_006921743.1:6658534-6695399 GCF_000298275.1 Orycteropus afer afer
ACAAAAGAGGGGGAGGCCTTCAACGAGATGGATTGACACGGTGGCTGCGATGATGGGCTCAAGTATAGCAGGGATTGTGGGGCTGGCACGGGATCGAGCAGTGTTTCGTTCTGCTGTGCATGGGGTCGCTATGAGTTGGAAATGACTCGATGGCATTTAACAACAACAACAACATATGATGCTGAAAGGGTCATTTGACAATGAAGACATTACAATAATAAATATCTATGCATTGTTGAAAATACTCCAAAATATATGAACCAAATAGTAATTGAATTAACAGGGAAAATAGACTACTCTAAGTAGTAGTAGGAGACTTTAATACACCACTTTTAAGGAGGGAAGATCAACTAGAAAAAAACTCAAGAAAGATAGAGAAGAACTCAACAACATAAACAATCAACTCGACCTCATAGACATATACAGAGCATTCCAACCAAGAAAAGTACAATTCACATTCCTCTCCAGTGCACATGGATCCTTCTCCAGAATAGATCGTACTTTAGGACATAATACAAGCCTCAAGAAATTCAAAAACATTGAAACACTACAACGTATCTTCTCAGAACACAATCCTATAAAATTAGAAACTAATAATAGGAAGATCAAGGTAAAAATATCAAACATGTGGAAGTTGAACAGCACACTGCACAAAAACTACTGGGTAATAGAAGAAATAAAAACAGAAATAAAAAAAATTCCTAGAAACAAACAAGAATGAAGATACCTCATACCAAAACCTATGGGACACTGAGAAAGCAGTACTCAAAAGTCAGTTTATAGCAATAATTGCATACATCATAAAAGAAGAAAGAAACAAAATCAACAACACCAACAATTAGAAAAAGAACAACAAAAGAATCCTACAGTATCCAGAAGAAAGGAAATAATAAAGATCAGAGCAGAAATAAATGAAACAGAAAACATAGAAACAAAAACACAATAGAGAAAATAAAAAAAACAAAAAGCTGGTTCTTCAAAAAGATTAACAAAATTGATAAACCACTGGCAAATCTAACAAAAGAAAGAAAGAGAAGATGCAAGTTACAAGAATAGTAAATGAAAAGGTTGTCATCACAACAAAATCAACTCAAATACAAAAGATACTGAAATAATATTAGGAAAAACCATACTCCAACAGATTTGAGAACCTATAAGAGATGGACAAGTATCTGGAATCACAAGATCTACCTAAACTATCCCCCTCAGAGATAGAATACTTGAACAGACCCATAACAAAGGAAGAAATTGAACAGGTCATAAAAAAATAAAAAATCCCACAAGAAAAAGTCCTGGCACTAATGGGTTCACTGGAGGATTTTCCATAATATTCAGGGAAGAGTTGTCACCTATACTACTCAAGCTATTCCAGAACATAAAAAAAGATAGAATGTGCCCAAACTCATTTTATGAAGCAACCAGAACACTAATACCAAAACCAGGGAAAGACATCACTAAAAAGAAAAACTACAGATAAATATCTCTCATGAATATAGATGCAAAAATCTTCAACAAAATCCTAGCCACCAGAATCCAACAATATATATAAAAAAATAATACATCCTGACCAAGTGGGATTCATACCTGGTATGCAAGGATGGTTCAACATCAGAAAAACAATCAATGTAATCTACCACATAAACAAACAAAAGAAAAGAATATATGATTATATCAATCAACACAGAAAAAGTGTTTGATAAAATCCAACTCTCGTTCCTGTTCTGAACTCTCAGCAAAATAGGGATAGAAGGGAACTTCCTCAAAGTATTAAAGGGCATATATTCAAAGCTAATGGCCAACATCATTATTAATGGAGAAAGACTCAAAGCACTCCCCTTACAAACAGGAAATAGACAGGTATGCCTTCTATCACCACTCCTATTTAACATTGTATTGGAAGTCCTGGCCAGGGTAATAAGGCAACAAAGAGAAATAAAAAGCTACAAATTGGCAAAGAGGAAGTAACAGTATTTCTATTTGTGGATAATATGGTTCTGTACATAGAAAACCCAAGAGAATCAGCAAAAAAACTGCTGGAACTAATAGAGAGGTTCAGCAAAGTGGCAAAATACAAGATTAGCACACAAAAATCAGTTGGATTCCTCTACACCAACAAAAAGACCTCTGAAAAAGAAATAAGGGAAACAATACCATTTACAATTGTTGCTGTTGTTGTTGTTGTTATGTGCCATCGAGTCAGCCCCAACTCATAGCGACCCCTCCTTGGGTTTCTGAGGCAGTATCACTATGGAAGTAGGATTGCCCAACCTTCCTTCTTCTAAAAAGGTAAAATATCTAGGAATAAACTTTACCAGAGACACAAAAGACCTATACAAAGAAAACTATAAAATGTTACTACAGGAAACAAGAAGGAATCTACATAAATGGAATAAAATAACCTGCCTTATTCATGGATAGGTAGACTGAATATTGTGAAAATGTCAATACTACCTAAAGTAATCTACACATTTAATGAAATCCCAATCCAGATACCAACAAAATTTTTTAAAGACATGGAAAAATTTATTACTAACTTTATATGGAAAGGAAAGAGACTTCAGATAAGTAGAGCACTACTGAAGAAGAACAAAGTGGGAGGTCTCATATTTCTGGATCTTAAAACCTACTCTACAGCCACAGTAGTCAAAACAGTGTGGTACAGGTATAATGATAGACAGCTAGACCAATGGAACAGAATTGAAAACTCAGAAATAGACCCATCTATTTATGGATAGCTGATCTTTGATAAATGTCCAAAACCCATCAAATGGGGAAGAGACAGCCTTTTTAACAAATGGTGCTGGTAGAATTGGATATCCACTTGCCAAAAAATGAAACAAGACCTGTACCTCACCCATACACAAACACAAACTCAAGTTGGATCAAAGACTTAAGTGTTAAACCCAAAACTATAAAATTCATCAAAGATAAAATAGAGGCAAGTCTAGGATCCCTAATTTATGTCACAAATAGGCTATCAAACATAACCCAGAATGCACAGGTGGTAGAAGAGAAGCTAGATGACTGGGACCTTTTAAAAATTAAATTCTTACATGCATTGAAAGACTTTGTCAAAAGGGTAAAAAGAAAACCTAAAGATTGGGAGAAAATATTTGTCTATTACATATCTGACAAAGGATTTATCTTCAAAATCTAAAAAACTTCAACACCTCAACTCTAAAAAGACAAGCAATCCAATTCAAAAATGGGCAAGAAACATGAACAGACACTTCATGATATCCTGGCAGCCAACAAACACATGAGGAATTGCTTATGATCTTTAGTCATTAGAGAGATGCAAATCAAAACAATGATGAGATGTCATCTCACCCCAGCAATAATAGCAAATTTCAACAGGACAGAAAATAACAAATGCTGGCAAGGTTGTGGAGCAATCAGAACCCTTATACACTGTTGGTAGGATTGTAAAATGGTACAACCATTGTGGCAAATGGTATGGTGTTTCCTTACAAAATTGAAAATAGAAATACCATTTGACCCAGCAATTCCATTACTAGGAATATATCCTAAAGAGGTGAGAGGCAGGACATGAAAACACATATGGACACCTATGTTCATTGCAGCACAATTCACTATAGCAAAGAGATGGAAACAACCTAAATGCTCATTAATAGATAACCAAATTATGGTACATTCATACGTTGGAATACTATGCTACATTAAAAGAACAATGAAGGATATGTGAATCATCTCACAATGTGGATGAGCCTGGAAGACATTATGCTGAGTGAAATGAGTCAATCGCAGAAGGACAAATATTGTATGAACCCATTACTATAAAAAGACAAAGAAGGGTTTGCTTAAGTAAGGGAACTCACTTTGTAGGTTACCAGGGTGGGGAGGAATGGGGAGGGAATATTTTCAAGCTAGTTGGGGGCCACACGCTGAGGTGGATAAGGGGAGGGATGTTACTGAAAGAGTCTGACCACCATGATAACATTAGGGAAAGGGAGGACAACGAATTGTGCACGTAAGATACATACTACAGAGTCTAATACCAGTATATCCACAATACTGCATTACCCTTAACACCAAACACCAGGGTACAAATAAACACATAAATATCTGAGAAGATCAGATGAGGGTCAGTGAACAGGATTATACTCTAGACCAATCTAGAGGGTAATCTTGCACAGATAGCAGTGATACAAAATACCCACAATTCTTACAGAAACAATAGAAGACAGACATAGAGCAATCCCTCACAGACAGCCAGACACTGTGGCAGAGAGATCCAATGGATCTAACAACTCAGGATTATAGTATTGGGGGACACCAGAGTCAATTGGCACAATAAAATAAATAAAAATTTTGTTCCACAACCTACGTTGGTGAATAGCAACTGGAGTCTTAAATGCTTTCAAGCTGCCACCTAAGATGCAGCTAATGGTCTCCTATCATCAGAGATGAATAAGAGTGAAAAAAAAAAGGGGGGCATTTGCATTTGGAAGCAATCAGCCCTAGGACATGATGGGCATTGAGACCAGAAGAACTTGGTGGTGGTCACCTACTAATATCAACCACTTGTGAAAGGATCAAAACTGGAAATCCTGTATAGAGTGGGAGAAAAAACATGGAACAAAATCCAAAAACACAATAATGACCAGAAATACTGGTCCAATGGACTCTGGTGGGACCCCCAATACTATGGCCCTGGGATATACTTCGGGCCTGAAATAAAACTCACACCTGGGGCTGGCTCTTAGCCCAATAGTAAAAAAGATGTACACGAAGACCACTCAACCCAGGATGACACACCTACATACGCTATGGAGATGCATCTTTTAGAGCAATCAACCACAGAACACCAGAGGAGCAACGTTTGCATGGAAAGAAATTCAGGACACACAGGAGTGCATAACTATGAGGGGTGGAGGGTGGGATGTTACTGGGCAGGGAGCAGAGGAGAGTGGGTTAGGTTTAAGGATGGTAATTGGGGAGTGAAACCAAATGTACAGGAAATGTTGAATGTAAAACGAACTCTGCTCTTAAAACTGCACCTAAAGGACACACACACACACAAAAGTTCTAACTTATATAGTGCTGATGATTGCACACCTTGTAAATATACTCTAAGATAAATTGACCTGTACACTTCAATGGGAGAATTTTATGGTATTTGTATTATGTATCAATGACCAAACCAAGCCAAACTTACTGCCCTCAACTTGATTCTGCCTCACAGTGACCCTCACTGGGTTTTCAGGGCTATAAATGTTTATGGAAGCAGACTGGCTCATCTGTCTTCCTAGCTGTTGGTGTGTTTGAAGCACATACTTTTTGGATAGTTGCCAAATGCTTTTATACCACCAGCAATGAAACACAACGTACTGCCATCTAGTCAGATCCGACTCATAGCAACCCCTCCTTGGGTTTCTGAGGCAGTATCACTATTGAAGTAGATTGCCCAACCTTCCTTCCTTCTGAGAAGTGGCTACTGAGTTTGAAATGCCAGCTTTCTGGTTAGCAGTCAAATGCCTTAGGCACTATGTCACCAGAGCTCCTTATATATCAATAAACCTTTTTCAAAAACCAAAACAAAGCATCCATTTATTATCTCATGGTTTCTGTAGATAAGTAATCCAGGCATGGCTTAGTTGGGTCCTCTCCTCTGCTCAAGATATCACGATTGCAGTCAAGGTTTCTATCAGGCTGCATTTTCATCTGATGCTTGGTTACTGGCAAAATTTAGTTTCCTATGTGTAGGATTGATGCTCTCAGCTTCTAGAGCTACTGAATTTCTCTGCCAAGTGACCCTGTCTATGGACAGTTTGTAAAATAGCAATTTGCTTCTTCAAGTTCAGTGGAAGTGTCTCTTTTATTCATATGTGCAAGATGAAGTCTTATACAAGCATATTGTAAGCTAATCACAGGAGTGACATCTTATCACCTTTGCCATGTTTGGTTAGAAACAGGTCACAAATCCCACCTCCCTCAAGGAGTGAGAATTCTACAGGATGTAATATCATGGAGCAGAAATCATGGGGACCATCTTAGAATTCTGCTTGCTAGAATACCCATCTTGTAGACATCCACACTGCAGGGATTTTTTTTTTTTCCTTTTCTGAAATGAGCAAATAGTCTGATTTTCTGAAACTTTTTAAAGGAACCAACTTATCTCTTTCTCTCACCTCTTCCCTTGCCTTCCATTCCATTCTCTTCCCTTCCTCTCCCCCAACCCTCCTCTTTGTTGGGTCCTTTTGGTTAGCAGTCTCCTTCCCTCCCCCTCCTTTGCCCTCCCCAATTCTCCCTTCCTCTCCCCCCATCTCCTCTTCTCTTTTCTCTTTTATTCTTTCTTCATATCTATCTTCTTTTCTTCCCTTCCCTTTCTCTGTCTTTTTCAATTCAACTCTCTCTTTCAATATTTTAAGGAGCTCTGGTGGTGTTGTGGTTAAGGCATTTAGCTGCTAACCAAAAAGTCTGCAGTTAGAACCCACCAGCTGCTCCGTGGAAGAAAGATGAGACAATCTGCTTCTGTAAAGATTTACAGCTTTGGAAATCCAACGGGGGTCACTGTGACTTGGAATCAATTTGATGGCAGTGGGTTTGTTTTTTGGAGAGTTTTCAATATTTTAAGTCCTTTAAAATAAAATAGACTCATTTTAAACGGCTACACCATGAACAATCCATAATAGCTAATTTAGAATATATTGAATTATAAACATTTTGGAGTAGAAGTAGCATGCTGAGAGACCAGTATATTTAAAACTCTAATGGCTGTGGAAAAATAAGATTTCTCCAAAGCATTGTCCACTGTGTGTGCCAAAAAAAAAAAAAAAAAAAAAACTTCCTCCACTGCCTTTAAATGCTTGAAATTAATTTGAAAATGTTTTTATGTAGATTCTTTTAGTTTATGAAGACCTAAAGTGATTTTGTTAGTTTTGGGAGACTTGGAGAAGCTTTTTTCTTTGTCCTTTTTCACAGCAAATCCTGACACACAGCTTGCTTTAACATATGTTTCTCATTCTTATCCCATAGTCCATGTCTGGGTTCGGCAGTCACCTCTGATATACATTTGTCCTTCTAGAAGATACAATTCCACATTAGGAATGCTACCAAGTCTGCCAAACTCTGAATCAGCAATTTTACGAAGTTTGTATGAAGTTACTATTTGTTTCTGAGAATTTGCTTATGAAATTCCCAATTTTAGTGACTCATAGATGCTCCAGATTGAACCACCACATATTAGATCAGCATTTAGTGGGAGTAAGAGCAAAATGAAATACCCTTCTGAAACTCTTGCACTAGAACTGCCTACTTGATAGGAAATAGACTCAAGCCCAGGAAGGTGGTTCACTCTCTTGGAATCCTGGCATGGACACTTTCTTTCATGCTTGGAATCATTTGGTGCACATTTGCTGCATGTTCACAGCAGGGTTCTTTCCTTCTCAGTTAAGGAAAGATTCTGGGGAAAAAAAAAATGGAATGGATGTCAGATATATCCAGGAAAAATGCTCTCACTTGGAGGCCATTGCCCTCGGACAGCGTAGTCTGTCAAGAGTGGAAGGAACATCTAGGCAGTAGGTGGGTTCAGCTGTGAGTGAGTGTCTTCAAAAGGAGCTAATCCTCTTAGCAATTAACTCCAGTCACCTGCCTTCATCCTAGAAGAGGCTGATTTGTTGAGGTGCAGTAGAAATGAGGAGCACTTGGGATATAATCCACGTGCTCAGATCAGAGATTTTGAAAGACTGAGAATTTGGTAAATAGCAATTCTGTCTTAATTAAAAAGATGAGATGGGCAATTGAACAAATTGGTTCCTCAGAAGGAAGACTGGGCAATGTACTTCCATAGAGATGCTGCCTCGGAAATCCAAGGAGGGGTCATATGTATATGTGTGTGTGTATGTGTGTGTACGTTAACAGAGAGAGAGAGATTTATTTCAAGGAATTAACTCGTGCAATTGTGAGGTCTGGGAAATCCGAAGAAAGTGACAGATTGGAAACTCCTGCTTAGGCTCTCATCCCCAAAATCTATAAGTCAGGGTATGGAAAGAATGCAGAGTGAAGAAAGAGAGTTCTACCAAAACACCTCTTCAGAGTTTGGAAGTAGAACACACCACAAACTCCCTTTTCAACTGATTGACCACATTACATTAGATTATATTGTGGAAAGTGATTACATCAAGTTACATTACATTACATTACTTTAGACAGCAACTAGACTAGTGTTTGGCTAAACCACTGAGAATATAGCCTAGCCAAGTTGACACATAAAATTAACCATCACAACTATCTTTGGCTGGATTCTGTAGAGAAGCACAATGATTGAAGCTTATATATACATGTAATTTAGAGAGAGAGAGTGAGAGTGATCTCAAGGAAATGGCTCACATAGTTGTAGAAGGTGACAAGTCCCAAAGCCGTGAATCAGAAGCTGAAGTCTTCTCCTGACATATTAAGCTACAGGGGCTGATGAACACAAGATCAGCAGGCAATACAGCTGGTTTGAGAGGCTGAAGCATCCAAGACAAGCAGGTAAGATGCAGGTTGTGGGCTCACAAACTGCAAAAACAACAATCCCAAGATCAGCAGGCAATATAGCAGGTAACTTGTTCAAGTCCAGGAATGAGAAATGATGATAAGCCAGATGCAGGATCCAGATCTAGCATAAAGCCAGAGATCTTTGCCAGGATGTTCATGCATACTGGAAGCAGGCCATATCCCTGAGGAAATCCCATTTCACTGATTGGCAGCTCATAGCAGATCTTATCATGGGTATCATACATTTTATTAGATCTCATCATGGACGATGACTACATCATAACTGATAAATCACTGAGAATCATGGCCCAGCCACATTGACACACAACCAAAACTATCACAACAGGTTTAACTCTTTCCAATAGAAGAATGAAGTTATCTGATTTAGGATATGGAGGAACGGTTAGTGCTCCCATCTTTCAACATCATCTAAGAATATTCCAACAAGGAATCTTCTCACACAGAGCACATAACAACTGTACCAGTTGAATCACATTGAATATGCTTCTAAAAGTGTTTTGTCAAAGGCTACTTGAGCTTATTTATCTATATGGTTTAAAGAATTCTACTGACCCAGATGTTATTGGCCATGATAAACATTTGGTTTAAACTTTAAATAAAAGCAAAAGCTGAATTATTGGAGATCTGAAACTGGTTTTTCAGCAGAAGAACATGATGGGAAGGACTGCAGGTCAGGGCTAGATGGAAGATCAGATTCTGGGGTCATTTATTCAAGAGCCTGGAATGAAGCCCCATGCTGGGGAGTTGGAGAATTGTGGGCTTGGAACCAAAGGCCTGACAAGGAGTCCCCTGCCATGGAGAATCATAGGTCCCTTAGAGTTTCAGTTCTACAGTGAATGAGATGATGAATGTGACAATTCTTTATAAACTCGAATACTCATGGACTCTAACACTTGAAAATCATGTGAAACATCCCAAACAGTCTGTCAGCCTAGGAAGTTGTTCTCAAAGACACCAACACACAGTTTCTCTGAGGGGTCAGAAAAGGAAAATGCATCACCTGGGGGAGGATTTTCAGAAACACAGGCCTGCTATCAGCATCCCTACTGCTTCAAAGAGACATTGAGCTGGGCCCACTTGCCTATTGGACCTGTAAAGGAGCTGGAGGCTAACATGGCTACTTTGCTTCTAGGCCAGTGAACAACCATTGTTCAAGATAGAGCCTGGTTTGAGGCCATTTGCAACTTGTCATTCTCCTCTATTTTTATATTTACCCTTTTTATTTCTTGTTTTCTGAACCAAAGGGAAAATTGCACGTCTTCTAAGTAATTCGTATCAGTATCTAAGTGGTTTTTCCAATATGGCACTGTGTAAGACCTACTTCTGTGTGGTTTGTGGAACCTCACACAGGGAATCCTACAGAGCAGTGTGTGGGCCAGGTCTGCACACCCTTGGCCCCAGAAGCTCCATTAAGATATCCAGGTAAGCCACTGAACTACTCTGTTACTCTGTCTACACAGTAATAATGGGTCAGTTTAAAATCCATTTATTCATGATTTATCAATCAAGTGCCTCCTGACTGTGATTTAGCTTCTCATCTAGAATAGCTTTGAGGAGAAAATGCATCAAAGAAGCTGATGTGAATGGTCCATGGGGAAATTAATACCCTGAGTCTATGGTATACGCTTCAGGCCCATAAGCATTTTTGGGTGTAGGAGTTCCCTTCATATACTGGCTAACACTGGACTCTGGTGGCATAAGTGCAGTTGGCCACCTCACTGCCCTATCCATATAAGTCTGTTCTGATTGTCAGATATTGTGTGCACTCAGAGTATGACTCCTCAGTCATGTCCCAATACCTCCTTGCTGCTGAGAACCAAGAAACCATATCAGCTGGACTCAGCAGCCTGGGACTTAGCATGCTGCACTAGTTACAAACCAGGACACATATGATTAAACACCCAGCCTAGCTAGCCAGCCAACTGGACAGTCAACAAAGCACATATGGAGAGGCCCAGCCTGTCCTTTTGGTCTGTGATGAATGGATGGTAAGAAAGCCAGGGTTATTCTCAAATTCCTGAGGACAGATAAATCTGCTCTCTGCATACAATTAAGGAGAGAAAAATAGAGAAGATTGAAATATGTGAGGGAAAAGTGAAAAGGAACACTGCTGCTTTGGACCGCATTGTTAATAAATTAGAAATTGGTATGAAATTAGAAATCACCTGAATGATGGAAAGTTTGGCAGTTCTTTTGTTGAACAAAATAAAGATCAGGATTTTCATAGGCAGAGTTCTGCTTTTTGATTGTAGGCATAACATTGAAACGCACACATATATTATTGAACTTAGTAGATTGTATGTAAAAGAGACAATTAGAAGATGAAATTTTTTATTTACTTTAAAAAGTTTTCTAGTTTGTCAGATAGGTATGAGACATAAAAGAGAAAAAAGGTGACCTCCATCAGTAAGCTCTAATGTCCACAGAGGCCTCCATAAGAAGATAAAAACAAATCTTGGCTATTAGCATCTTGATGTGCCACAAACTTTCGTGACTCTTGCTTGTGGATTTTTCTGGCCTATAAATTTGCAGATAAATCTGAAAGATCAAAGTTCAACGCCCTGTGTTGGAGTCAAATGGTCATTTTACCATCTACTACTCAATTAAGTTCTTGTGGTTTCATTTATTCTGCTGTGGTAGCAGGAGTGAAAGAAGGGTCTGGTTGTGCAGGTGGTCACAACAGAGCTTCCTGGTTGCACATGAGGCAGTCTTTCTTCTGGTTTTGAAAGCTCATATTATGCACTATCTCTATGCTAACCCCTGAACTATGTATGTGTTTTGGGCCAGAGAGGGCCTATGGTAAGGGCTGTATAATGGCAGAGCCCAGCACTCTGTTTTCCTGTATCCCATGTACATCTCCTTCCACTTACGTGGGAATCACTTTAGGAAATTTATAAGTAGAAGTATAGATTTCCAGCACCCCACCTATGCTTGCTAAATCAGATTGTCTTGAGGTGGCCCTCACATCACTTGAGATCCTGTTACAATGCCAATTTGGATTAGTGTATCTGGGTGGGCATGAATAATTCTGAGGCTACCCGTCTATTGTCAGTTTTGGGATTCAAAGGTTTTAACCTTGTTACTGAAAGCATTGTTTGTAGACCATTAGCACAGGCTCACTTGCAAGCTTTTTAGATGTGCAATGTCAGGCCACATTTCAGACCTACTAAACAGGATTCTACCCTTAACAGGATGCTTGGATGGTTTACATGCATATTAACTTTTGAGAAGCACTGTCCTTAGAACACAAGGAGAGACTGAGTTTCCCAAGCAACTATTCTGCTATTAATTTAACAAGAGTGGAACTCTTTGCTCTAAGGAAGCAACTGAATTCCAGGGAATCTCTAGGGCCTTGAAGCTACCATTATTTTATTTTGTATAAAGAACCATAGTCAGATTTTGCCTCTTACTCATCAAGATCATTTTGTTATTCAGACAAATATACATTGCATTAGAGTAAATTTTATATTTGATGTGGTGACTTTAAGGCACATTTGGTGAGAGTTTGCTTGAAATGGATTATTTCCCATTGATATTTCCCTTTTGCCGATTGTAGTAGTTCTAAACCTTGCAGATATGTATGGGTACGGATGATTGACAGTGTTAAAAAATGTGGTCAACTTGAAACATTGAAAATATATGTTTCTCTTTTAGTCAAAGCAATCAGGGATCTCTCTCTTCTTGGTCATCTCAGGATCTGGCTCTCTGTGCTGCTTATAGAATTAACCCAAGTGTACTGGGGAAGTGTCCGTGTCACACCTTCCATGAAACTGCAAATTAGTTTCCTGTCTTGTATCTCTGATCTTCTTAGGGGTGTTTCCAAGTGGGAGCTGTGGTAGCATAGTGCCTAAGGCATTTGACTGCTAACCAAAAGGCTGGCAGTTCAACCCACCAGCCATTCCCTGGAAGGAAGATTGGGCAATCTACTTCCATAGTGATACTATCTCAGAAACCAAAGCAGAGGTTGCTATGAGTTGGATCCAACTCCACGGCAGTGAGTTTGTTTGTTTGTTTGTTCCAAGTGCCTGATAAGATCAAGCTTAAGAAAGGATCAAGTAAAAGTCAGTAAGAAATACAAGGGATGATTTCAGGTACCTCAGGAATGAGTATTTACTTGCTCCCACCCACGACACTGGGCAGTTCTTCAGCACAAGAGAAGACATTTAAATTCATTATTTTAATGTAGACTAAATTAAAGTGGGCTGTGTTACATTGCAGACCTCAGGAAGGTGGAAATGACTGATATTCCCAAAAGCGGGACTGGGTATGCAGGAGTTGGATAATGACATGTGGCTTCCTGCAGTGATTGGAGTGGTCCTCATGAAGGTGTCAAGGGCTGGCCTCATAACTTCCTTAACTGTGTTAGGCCCAAGTGTAATTTTCCTATTTGTTTTAGAGATTTCTGTCAGCTCAGAGACTCACAGTCTTCCTCTGAGTGGTGTCATCTCATAAGAGTGGTCTGTTTAAAATTTTGCACACTTAAGTTAGATCAGGACATTTGCTGGACCTTAATCCCTTCTTCCTTCACTTTAGGCTTTAGCAAACTCAGCCTCCCCAAGTCCTGATTTCCCAGTCAATGATTTACAAATGCTCACACCTGTAATTGGATTTACAATCTGCAGAGCAACTCCATGAAATATCTAGATATTCCAAAATGCACTCTAGAATAGCACTAGAATTTCCCAGCAATACAGACTCCAGGAGATCAGTTAGCTTGGGTTGCCCAGGATAATACAGACTCTTTGGTACCATGAGAGAAAAAAAAAAAAATAGAGTGAGTTTACTTAGGAGGAAGAATGTGAGAGGTAAAGTTTAGAAATAAAAATAATTTAAACAATGTTTCTACAAGTGTATTTGTAAAGGGACAAGGTTGTAGTCACTTCTTGGCTTTAACCAGCTACCCAGAGAGAGCAAGTAGTTGGACCTGTGGGCTCAGGACTATGGTCTCAGGGGACATCAAGCTCAATTGGCATAACATACTATATAAAAACATTGTTCCACATTCTACTTTGTCAAGTAGTGCCTGGGAGCTTAAAAGCTTGCAAACAGCCATCCAGATGCAATGATGGGTATCTCCTCGCCCAGAGCAAAGAAGAATGAAGAAAGCCAAAGATGCATGGAAACAATCAGTCCAAGTAACTGGCATACCATGCGATCCTCAGTCTATATGACTATGAGACCAGAAGAGCTAGATGGTGCCCGGCCAGCACTATCAACCACTTGGAGGGGGATCTATGTAGGAGATTCTGGATAGAGTGGGAGAATAATGAGGAACAAAACTCAAAATCATATAAAAGGGGGGAAGACCAGGTTTGCTTGTCTGATAGAGCTTGGTGGCACCCCTAAGACTATGCCCCTTAGCTGGCCTTCACGTCTGGAATTGAACCCACTTTAATGGCCTCCAACCAAACAAAAGACAGGCATATAAGCTGAACATTTACATTAGGTAGGTAGACTCCTTGAAGAGATCAATCATGGGAGAACAGAAGGGCTGTGTATGCACAGGGAGACAGCTCAGGGGGCAAGAGTACATGGGAGAGAAGGACACAGGGAAGAGGTAACTATGGGGAAGAAGTGGGAGGGGAGCTGTTGCATTGTGGGAAAATGTAGTAAATGTCATGAGACAAAGTATGTGAGCTGCTGTATGGAAAGTAATTTGCTCTGTAAACTTTCACCTAAATCACAATATTTTTTTTAAAAAAATAAATGCATAATTTAAACAAAAATTCCTGAAAGACTATATGTAGTACAGAGCTGGCCAACTCTCCGTATATACACAATTTTAAAATTGCTGAACTTACCACTGTAGGTACCATTTGTGAAACCCATGAGCTTCAAATTTTGCATCCATTTAAAGGGGATATTAATACCACTTGGGCTCAAACAGATGGTCATCATTATCATTACTACTCATCAAGGAGGGGTATGGGCAAGAGTACCCCAAAGCCATCTTGGAGTCCTCATGAGCTAAGTAACTCCCTGTCAGTGTCCATACAGCCATGAGGCTCTGGTCCTTGATTAATGCAATGACTGATCCCTATGCCAGGAGAAGGAAGGGAACCCACAGTTAGCAATTTCAGCACCTTTTTTTTTTTTTTTTTTTTTTTGACAATGTTCCTTCCCCTCCCATCCTAACCCTGGTAACCAACAAAGAAAGTTTCCTTCCATATATAAACCTTTCCTTGACTTTTTACATTATGAACTAATATTGTATTTGTCCTTCTGTGATTGACTTATTTCACTCACCATAAAGTCCTCCAAGTTCATCCACGTTATGCAGTGTTTTGCAGATTCTACATTATTCTTTAGTGTTGCATATTATTCCATTGTGTGTCTGTACCATAGTTTGGTTACTCATTCTTCTGTTGATGGGCATGTAGGTTGTTTCCATCTTTTTGCTATTATAAATAATGCTGTGATGAACATGGGTGTGCATACATCTGTTCTTGTCCTGACTCTCACTTCTTTAGGATATATACCTAGTAATGGGATTTCTGGGTCAAATGATATTTCTAATTCCAGCTTTTTAAGGAATCATCATACTGCTTTCTACAGTAGTTGTTCATTTTATAGTCCCACCAGCGGTATATGAGGGTCACAGTCTCTCCACATCTTCACCACCATTTGTTATTTTCTGTCTTGTTGAACTTCCAACACTTAATCTTAATGGAGATCCTATGTATGTAACTGCTTCTCTCACTTCTTTCAGAATTCTCTCTTCGTCTTTAACTGTTGAGAGCCTGACTATGATGTGTCATGATGTAGACCTCTTTGGATTTATCCTGCTTGGAATTATTTGAGCTTTTTTGGTTTTGTAGACTCATATACTTCATTAGGGTGAGGAAATTTTCTGTCATTATTTCTTCAAATATTCTTTCTGACTTTTTCCCTCATCTTCTGGAATTCTCATGATGGGTGGATTTGGTCTTTTGTTGTCCCATAATTCCAGTAAAATATGCTCAGCCTTTTTGCACCTCCATTCTTTTTGCTCTTTAATATCTGTAATTTTAACTATCTTATCATTTAATTCCTTGATTCATTTTAAATTCAATGTCTTTTATTAACAACATGTTTCACTCTGAAGTTCTATAAGAGTGCAGAAATATGGGGAATCTGAAGAGGTTTCCCATTACCCAGGCTCTCTCAGTGATTGCTAGAAATTCTCAGGACTTAGGAGTCCCTAGTCACCCTTGGCTCAGGCTTATTCCTGGAGGAGCCATTTCATTTTATGGGAAGGTTTTAGTTTTCCCTTATGGTGTGAGATGATCCCAGCAGACACTGCACTGATTATGAGAAAGAACCTAAGAACTACTCATTGTTGGGCTTCCCAGAAGGCAGGCCTGGCCTGGAGGAAGCAGGTATTGGGGCTGAATGGGAAGAGTTGGTGTTTTTCCCTCCATCACTCCTGCCTGATGCCTGGGTGCTTCCTCAGAATGAAAGCAGTTCCAATATATAGTTTGTAAGTTGTAAAGCTACAGAATTGTGCCCAAGGCTCAGATCAAAGTGTGACATACCTCTGGTTCCTGTAGTACTAAGGTATTTCTCCCAAGTATTTCTTTAAGGTCCTATATCAGCTCCCTTGCTTTCACCTGCTTACCTCTTTGAGATGGTCATGATTAGATATGAATGAGAATGTGTCTTAATTTCCTAATCCTGTTGTAACAAAAATGCCAGAAATAATAGCTTTAAAGGAGCTCTGATGGCATAGTGCCTCAGCCATTTGACTGCTAACCAGAAGGCTGGTGGTTCAAACAAAACAGCCACTCCTCAGAAGGAAGACTGGCCAATCTACTTCTGTAGAGATATTGCCTTGGAAACCCAAGGAGGGGTCACTTCACTGTAAGTCAGAATCGACTCAATGGCATTGAGTTTGTTTGTATTTGTTTTGTAATGGCTTTAAAGAACAGAAAACTATTTCCTCACAGTTTAGGAGACTAGATGTCTGAATTCAGTGCACTGGCTCTAGGGATATCTCATTCTGTCAGCTCTGGGGGAAGATACTTGTAACAGCTTCTGTAGACCCAGTGTTCCTTGGTTCCTTGACATTTTCACATGTGCTTCTGTCTTACCCAGTTTGTGCTGGCTTGTCTCTGTGCCTAATCATTTTTTTTTTTTTACCTCAGAAGTGATTAGGTTTAGGACACATCTTACACTGATATGGTCTCATTGTATAAAATAGAAAACCCTATTCCTAAATGGGATCACATCCACAAATATAGGGTTAGGATTCCAATATGTATCTTGAGGGGACACAATTCTATCCATAACAGAGTCCTTCAGTCTTACCTATTTTAGGACCAATTTTGGACCCTGTAAATAAACATCATTTCTTTGGTTTTGAAGGAGTAGAAATGAGGTAGTTTATTCTAAGACATGGGTGTTAACTTATTTAGGCAATGATTTCCAAAATTTTGCTTCTTTGTGGAATGTGGGTGTAGGTACCATCTAGCCTGGTAATGGGTATTGATGGATGTACAGTATGTTTTGGTTACCTAGTGCCACTCTAACAGAAAATACCACAAATGGGATGGCTTTAACAAACAGGAGTTTATTCTCTTACAGTTTGGGAGGCTAAAAGTCTGAGTTCAAACTGTCAGGCTTTAGAGTCTGGGTGAAAACTCCTCAAACTTGGGCTTCAGCTCTGCCTTTTGCTCCCAGCCCACTGAAGGTAGAGGCATCTTTTCACTGAGGCAGCTGCTGGCTGCTGAAGCTGACAAACCCAAAGTCAAAAAGCGAAAAGTCACAGTCTCAAGCTTACCATACAACACTAATTCAAGTCCAGAGAAAGTCTCAACATCAGTAGGGCATGGCAGGCTGCTGAACAAGAAGTTGGCTACTTGCAGGGTTCAAACATGCCAACAAGGTAAAAACCTTCCTCAAAGCTGATTCTTATATACTGGAAACAGATCACATCTCTAAAGCAGCTACTCAGCTGCTCCAGTAGATTCCACCATGGAATTGATTGCTAATGTCTCCATGGGGAATAACTACATCCAGTTGCCCAGCCACTCAACAAAGCCCAGCTAAGTTGACAGACAACCTTAACTTCCACACAATATTTCACATACCTCCTGATGAGAACCATGTTGGGAGAGAGGAAAGGAAGGTTCATTGGATATGCATTACAACGCACATGTGTCCAAAATAACATGAACCTCTTGGAGCCGCACAGCTCAGCCAGAAAGCTCTTAAATGAGTTTTTCTGTGGAACTCCTAGAACCTTATCTTTTTTCCTTTGGCAGTAACAGTGTCAAGAAGTCTTTTCACAGGACTTGGCTATTTGAAATTCTGCTTCCACCTGCAACAGGGCAACAAAAATGAAAAACATAAAAAGCACAGAAGAAAAAAATTTAAAATTAATAGAATTAAATTTTAAGCTTTTGATTTGATTTGGATTTCCAAATGAACAGGAAAAATTCAGTGGCTCCATCTCACTAGCAAAGATAATAATTCTAATTAAAATGTACTACATAAAGTTGTAGGCAATGGAGGATATTTCCAATGTTGATAGACTATGAAACATGAGAGCAAAGGCTGTTTGTTCCATTTCAGGAAAATCATGAGACTATTTGAGATCTTTTGGAGAATTTACCCACTGAAAGCTAATACTTTCCCAAATCAGGTGGAGAAATAGCAGTTTGATTGAACTGAGGACTTCGGCCTGCCCTGAAAATGAGCTGATAATCAAGTGGCAGCTTCTTCCACTTCTCTTCCTCCTCCTCCACCTCACCTCTCTCCTCTTCCTTCTTCTTATAAATTGTATGTTTCAAAAATATTTTAAGATTTACAGAACAATTGCAAAACTAGTACAAAGGGTTCCCACATACCCTTCACCCAGTTTCATGCATTGTTAATATCTTACATCATTAGAGTACCTTTGTCAAAAATAGGAAACTTACATTGGTACATTATTGTTAACTAAAATCCACAGTTTATTTGGATTTCACCAGTTTTTCCATTGACATCCTCTTTCAGTTAAGTGACCCATTCCAAGATATCACATTGCATTTAGTTGTCATGTCTTCCAGTTTCCTCTGGTCTGTGATAGTTTCTCCCACTACAATTTTTTCATAATCTTGACAGTCTTGAAGAAGATAGGCTAGGTATACTTTAGAATGTTTCTCAAACAAAGTTAATATAATATTTATTTTTCTCTCATGATTAGACTGGGTTATGGGTTTTAGAAATAATACCACAGAAGTGAAGTGCCCTTCTCAACACATCATGTTGTTGTTGATGTTGTTTGCCATTGAGTCAGGCCTGACACATAGTGACCCCTCCTTGGGTTTCTGAGGTGGTATCACTATCGAAGTAGATTGCCCAACTTTCCTTTTGAGGAGTGGCTGGTGGGTTTTAACTGCCAGCCTTCTGGTTAGCAATAAAGTGCCTTAGGCACTATGCTACCAACACATCATATCAGAGGGTATATAGTATTTACTCAATATCATCAGTGATCTTAACTCTCATCACTGGATTTAGGTGGTGTTTCCCAGATTTCTCCACCATAAAATTAACTATTTTCCCCTTTGCCTACTCTATTTGTAAACAAATTACTAAATCTAGCCCATTCTCAAGGGGGGAAACAGATGAAATTAACCTTCACCTCCTGGAGGGAAATCTCCACATTTATTATTTGGGATTCTTTGGGCAGCTACAGATTTTGAGAGTTTTTTAATCCCTCAATTACATTAAACTAACTTTGGATGAGCTGTGACTCCAGGGTCACAAACCTTTAAACATAGAATTGATTGATCTCATGCAGAATATGTTTTCTGGCCACAGTGAAATTAGGTGTAAAAATGGCATGGTATAGTATTATGGGGAGAAAAGGATCAATATCAACAGCCCAAGGCTGATCTCTATGAGGCAGATGTCAGACATGCCTCCATCTTCTCATCTTTTTACCAAGTCTCACACAAACTATTCCTCTTACAGTACTCTCCACTTCTCTACTGGGTTCAAAAATTCATTGTAAAGTCACACAATTCACAGACCATACTCAGGGTTATGGGCTTTATTAGGGAAGTATCAGGATACAATTTAAGACCAGAATCAACTTAGAAGTAAAAAGAATAACTCAGAAGACAATTCTTAACTAGGTTAGCTTCTTGTTGTCCACTACCACTTGGCCCTGCTTGGGGAATTCTTGGGCAAATGTTACAGCTCTCAGATCTGTGGATCAGCAAGCCCCAGCCCAGCCATCTCAATCCAATGTCCTGGTTCTTCCTATCTCATGTCATTACACTTTTGCTACTACTGCACCATCTGTGCCATCATCTCTGGCTGTCTTCCATTTTATAGTCCAATCTCTATTGCCCACTGTTTCCCTTTAGGTTTTATTATGGCAAATCTGACCAATCCACTCATTAGCATTCTATATACCTTATTAGAATGGTACCACCCCCAAGGATGCCAAACACTATATTTGCATTTTTTAGAAAGCTAACCAATCCCCTGGATGGGCCAAAATCACTTTTTTCTATAATCTCACTAAGTCATTTTGTGGAAATTAGAAAGATTATGTTTAGAGAGCCAAATTAAATAATTCCCTGCACCACAGGTCATCCACTGGCTCTTTTAGCCATTGGGCCTTTCATGCTTGAAGGGTTAACTTCCCTCTTCCAATCATTTTACCTTGAAAAAAGTCTTTAACAATTAGTCCTTCAGTATGCCAAAGTGTTCTCAAGGTTAGGTAACTCAGGTATCAGCCATTTAGATCTACTGAAAATATCCATTAGATTTTGTTACATTCTCTAAAGGTTGTGTTGACCTCAGATTCTCTGGCCTCTGATAAAATTTAACTGACAGAGGATTATTCCCTTGCTCTGAGCCTCAGAAGGTATCAATCAGCATGGCAAAACTTTTAAGAGACTTTAGGTTTGGCCACTGTGCTCCAGTTCAGCAGTGCTTTACCCTTTAGTACACTCTTTGGCAGTTACTGCTGCTACAATTACAGTTTTACAATCATAATTAACTCTGTTAACAATCAACATTCACAACCAAATCATATAATCCTATCAGCATCGTTCTCCATCCTCACTTTCCCAGACACATCAGAAAAAGAGGAAACTATTCAATGAGGGATTCTTCCTTGTCTCCCTCATTTTGAGTCTAAACATTCTTGTGAAACAATGCCATTCAGTCAGTTCATACATTTATCTTCCCCACTACCTTTCTTACACATGTTAGATAGACAATTTCTAAATTGTCAATTCCCATCAAACCAGTATTGAGGAGTCAAGCATGTTATTTGCCTGAAGTATCTTCTGTTCCAATAAAAATGGAATATCTGCATCCATAAGCAAAGTTCAGTTCATAGAAAGCCATCAAATTGCAACAATTTATAACAGTTCATGGTGTCAGGAGCCAGGGATGAGCCAGAGCCGTGGGAACCCAGGTAAGGAGAGGCAGACAGGCCCCACACCCAGATGTGAGAAGTGGAGAAAGAGCAGTGATGAGACAGAACCAAGGGGTCCAGGTAAGGGGAGGGAGACAGACCCCACACCAAAGAGGCAGAAAGTGGGGGGAAACTTTGGGACCACAGATCTGCAGAATCCAGGTAAAGAGAGGGTGGAGAAGTTTCAAACAGCTAAGAGAGACAAATTTGTCTGTCAGTTTGTGGTTGTGTGGTGGATTGTGTGTTGCTGTGAGATGTGAGGCTGTGTCACTGGTGTCTCTAATGCCAGCAGGGTTGCACATGGTGCACAGTTTCAATGCATCTTACACACTGACACAGACTAGGAAGAAGCAAGGGGCCATCCAATTCTCAAAGAATTGGCCAGGGAAAACCTTATGAATAGCAGAGAAACATTATCTGATATATTACTGGTTAACTTTATGAATAACCCTGAAACATTGACCAATAGAGTGCGGGAAGACCAGCCCCTTAGGCCAGAAAGCATTCAAAATATGAGTGGGAAAGAGCTGCTCTGCTATCCCTGCTATACTTGAGCTCATCACTGCAGCCACTGTGTGAATTGATCTTCTTTTCTCATCTTTTTAATGACCTCTTGCTTTCTTCTTGGATGATGCTCTTGATATCATCCTACAATTATTCTGGTTTCGGTCACTGGTGTTCAATGCATCAAATCTATTCATTAGATGGTCTCCAAATCTGGGAGAGATTTATTCAAGATCATATTTTGGCTCTCATGGACTTGTTTTAATTGTCTTCAACTTCATGTTGAATGAGCCTATGAGCAGTTCATAGTCTGTTCCACAATCAGCTCCTGGCCTTGTATTGGCTGAAGATATTGAGCTTTTCCATCACCTCTTGTCACAGATGTAGTCAATCTGATTCTGTGTATTCCATCTGGCAAAGTCAACATGTATAGCAGCTGTTTGTGTTGTTGAAAAAAGGTATTTGCAATGAATAAGTCATTGGTCTTGCAAAATTCTATCATGAAATCTTCAGTGTTATTTCTGACACCAATGCCAAATTTTCCAAGCCAGTGATTCTTCTTTGTTTCCAACTTTTGCATTCCAGCCAACTGTGATAATTAACACATCTTGATTGCATGTTTGGTCAATTTCAGACTGCAGAAGTTTATAAAAATCTTCAATTTCCTCATCTTTGTCTTTGGTGGTAGGTGCATAAATTTGAATAATAGTTGTATTAACTGGTCTTCCTTGTAGGTGTATGGATATTATCCTATCACTGACAGCATCGTACTTCGGGACAGATCTTGAAACATCCTTTGTGATGATGAATGCCACGCCATTCCTCTTCAAACTGTCATTCCCAGCATAGTAGATCATATGGTTGTCTGATTCAAAATAGCCAAAACCGGCCCATTTCAAATCACTAATACCTAGGACATCAATCTTTATGCATTTCATTTCATTTTTATCAACTTCCAATTTTCCTAGATTCATACTTTGTACATTTCATGTTCCTATTATTAATGGATGTTAGCAGCTGTTTGTCCTCAATTTGAGTTTTGTCACATCAGCAAATGGGGGTCTCGAAAGCTTTACTTTATCCATATCAGTAAGCTTGGTTCTACTCTGATGATGCAGCTCCTTTCTAGTCATATTTTGAAAGCCTTCTGGCCTAAGGCACTCATCCTCCTGCACTGTACTGGATAATTTTCTGGGCTATTCATAAAGCTGCACAGTAATGTATCAGACAGTGTTTCTCTGCTATTCATAATTTTTTCCTGGCCAATTCTTTGAGAAGTGGATGGCCTCTTCATTCTTCCATTCAGTCTCAGTCTGTAAGCTACATTGAAACCTGTGTACCATGTGCAACCCACCCAACAGTTGAAACACCAGTTACACAGCCTCAAGCCTCATAGCAACATGCAAGTCACCACAGTACAACAAACTGACAGACAAGTTTGTCTAGCTTAGCTGTTTGAAACCTCTTCACCCTCCCCTTACCTGGATCCCTTGTACTGCTCTGCTCTGTTGTCCCCTCTGGCTTCTATTTTCTCCACTTTCATGACTGGTGGGGATGGGGACTGGGACCTTCCCCTTACCTGGATCCCTGGCTGCTGCTCTTCTCTTCCTAGGCATTAGTGATCTGAAATGGATCTGTTTTGGTCATTTTGAATCAGACAACCATATGATCTACTATGCTGGGAATGATAGTTTGAAGAGGAATGGCATGGCATTCATCATCACAAAGGGTGTTTCAAGATCTGTCTTGAAGTACAATGCTGTCAGTGATAGGATAATATCCTTACACCTACAAGGAAGACCAGTTAACACTACTATTATTCAAATTTACACAACAACCACAAAAGCCAAAGATGAAGAAATTGAAGATCTTATCAATATCTGCAGTGTGAAATTGACAAAGCATGCAATCAAGATGTGCTAATTATCACTGGTGACTGGAATGCAAAAATCAGAAACAAATAATTACCAGTAGTTGGAAAATTTGGCCTTGGTGACAGAAACAACACTGGAGATTGCATGATGGAATTTTGCAAGACCAATGCCTTATTCATTGCAAATACCTTTTTTCAACAACACAAACAGCTGCTATGCACATTGAATTCACCGGATGTAATACACAGGAATCAGACTGACTACATATGTGTCAAGAAGTGATGGAAAAGCTCAATATCTTCAGCCAATACAAAGGCCAGGAGCTGATTGTGGAACAGATCATCAACTGCTCATAGGCATGTTTAAGACAATTAAAACAAGTCCATAAGAGCCAAAATATGACCTTGAATATATCTCTCCTGAATTTGTTGTTGTTGTTGTTATGTGCTGTCAAGTCGGCTCTGACTCATAGAGACCCCTCCTTAGGTTTCCGAGGCAGTATCACTACAGAGGTAAATTTCCCAACCTTCCTTCCACCTCCTGGATATAGAGACCATATAACAAATAGATTTGATGTATTGAACACCAGTGACCAAAAACCAGAAGAATCTTGGGATGACAACAAGAACATCATCCATTAAGTAAGCAAAAAGTCATTAAAAAGAGGAAAAAGGAAGAAAAGACCAAAATGGATGTCAGAAGAGACTCTGAAAATTGCCCTTGAGTGGAGAGTAGCTGAAAGAAATGAGAGAAATGACAAGATAAAAGAGATGAATAGAAGATTTCAAACAGCAGCTCAAGCAGAGAAAGCCAATTACTATAATGAAATGTGCAAAGACTTGGAGTTAGAAAACAAAAAGAGAAGAACATCCTGGACATTTCTCAAGCTGAAAGAAGTGTGAAAAAAAATTAAGCCTCGAATTGCAATATTGAAAGATTCTATGGGCAAAACATTGAATGATGCAGGAAACATCAAAAGAAGATGAAAGAAATACACTGTCATTGTACCAAAAATATCTGGTCAGTCTTCATCCATTTTAGGAGGTGGCACATGATAAAGAACTAATGATATTGAAGGAAGAAGTTGAAGCTGCACTGAAGGAATTGGAGAAGAACAAGGCACCAGGAATTGATGGATCCATTGAGATGTTTCAACAAACAGATACCCTGCTACAGGCACTCACTCAGTTGTGCCAAGAGATTTGGAAGACAGCTACCTGGTCAACTGACTGGAAGAGATCTATATTTGTGCCCATTTCAAAGAAAGGTGATCCCACAGAATGTGGAAATTATTGAATAATATCATTAATATCACATGCAAGTAAAAATCTTACTGAAGATAATTCAAAAATGGTTACAGCAATATATTGACAGAGAACTTCTAGAAATGCAAGCTAGAATCAGAAGAGGATGTGTAATGAGGGATATCATTGCTGATGTCAGATGAATCTTGGCTCAAAGCAAATAATATCAGAAAGATGTTTATATTTTATTGACTATGGAAAAGCATTTGACTGTGTGGATCACAACAAATTGTGAATAACATTGATAAGAATGGGAATTCCAGAACACTTAATTGTACTCATGCAGAACCTGTACCTAGATCAGGAAGCTGTAATTCAAACAGAACAAGGGGACACTCCATGGTTGAAAATAAAGAAGAGAGTGTATCAGGGTTGTATCTATTCACAATACTTATTCAATCTATATTCTGAGCAAATAATCTGAGAAGCTGGACTATATGAAAAAGAATCAGACAACCATCAAGATTGGAGGAAGACTCATTAACAACCTGCAATATGCTGATGACCCAACTGTGCTTGCTGAAAGTGAGGATGACTTGAAGCAGTTACTGATGAAGACTTAATAATACAGTCTTCAGTATGGATTACATCTCAATATAAAGAAAACAAAATTCCTCACAGTTGGACCTATAAGCAACATCATGATAAATGGAGAAAAGATTGAAGTTGTCAAAGACTTCACATTGCTTGGTTCTACAATTTATGCCAATGGAAGCAGCAGTCAAGACATCAGACAACATACAGTACTAGGCAGGTTGGCTGCAGAAGATCTCTTTCAAGTGCGGAGGAGCAAAAATGTCTCCTTGAGGATTAGGTGTGCCTGACACAAGCCTTGATATTTTCAATCTCCTCATTTGTATGTGAGAGCTGGACAATGAATAAGGAAGACCAAAGAAGAATTGATGCTTTTGAGTTGTTGTGCTTGCAAAGAATGCCAAAAGTACCATGGACTGCTAAAAGAAATAACAAATCTGTCCTGAAGGAAGTGCAGCTGGAATGCTCCTTGGAAGTGAGAATGGCCAGACTTTGTCTCACCTACTTTGATCATGTTGTAAGAAGGGACCATTCCCTGGAGAAGGTTGTCATGCTTGGTAAGGTGGTGGGTTTGACAAAAGTGGGGAAGGCCTTCAATGAGATGATTGACAGTGTGGCAGTAGCAATGGGCTCAAGTATAGCAGGGATCATGGAGCTGGTGCAGCACCGAGTGTTTTTTCATTCTACTGTGTATAGGGTGGCTATGAGTCAGAGACAACTCTACGAAACCTAACAAAATCAACATATGCATGTGAGAGCTGGACAATGAATAAGGAAGACTGATGAAAAGTTGATGCTTTTGAGCTGTGCTGGCAAAGAATATTGAAAGTACCATGGACTGCTAAAAAATCCAACAAATCTGTCCTGGAGGAAATGCAGCCAGAATGCTCCTTGGAAGTGAGAATGACCAGACTTTGTCTCACCTACTTCAGTCATGTTATCAGAAGGAACCATTCTTTGGAGAAGGACATCATGCTTGGTAAGATGGAGGGTCAATGAAAGAGGGGAAGGCCCCTAACGAGACGGATTGACACAGTGGCTGCAGCGATGGGCTCAAGTATAGCAAGGATCATGGAGCTGGCACAGGGCCAAGAAGGGTTTCGTTCTGCTGTGCATAAGGTTGCTATGAGTCAGAAATGACTCGACGGCACCTAATAACAACAACAACAACAGGATGGTTTCAAACATCTTTCTCTTCATTTGGTTGAGTGCTGGTCAGCTCACTCTTAGCCCTCATGAGTTAGGTAAATGGGTACCAGCTAAAAGTTTGGAGTCCACACATTTCCCTGACCTTGAGGTCAGCCAGCCCCTTCTCTCTCTTTTATGCCTAGCCTTTGTGGGCTAAGTCATTGGGTGACAATGAAAAATGTCCTAACTCAATCTCTCTTCATTGCTTCATCTTCCTCACTTCCATTCATCAATTGAGCCCAATTGATCACAACAAATGAGCATACAAGGCTACCTACTCACTAGTTCCCTTTAACTTCCAGTTCTGGAAAGTTTTTCTGGTGAGCACATACTTTTCCTGCCTCAATGTACCCAAAGGCTAATCACTTGCTTGAAATTCAAAAAATAAGAGTCATTTTCTTCTCTTTTGCATCCTTCCTTCAAAGGCACATTTCCTATTCTCTCAGTAGGTCTGCCTGTCTTTTCAAGTGCAAATTTAATGGGTGGGTCTTAGGTTGAAAACCTATAATCTATACACAGGTGTTCTGCATTCAAACCATTGGCCTGTGTTTCTTTAAGGCAATTCCTAGTTCACTTTTAGTATATCCAATCATATATTGGCTGAAGGCAGAGTTACTGGCTCTGTTATCTATAATAACCAATATTCATTTCCATCATACATGCATGTCTGTTTCATAACACTATAGTTGTTGTTGTGGTTAGGTGCTGTTGAATCAACTTCAACTCCTAGTGACCCAATGTACAACAGAACAAAGTCCTTCCCATCATGCATCACCCTCACAATCCTTGCTATATTTGAGCCCATTGTTGCAGGCATTGTGTCAATGTGTCTTATTGAGGGTCTTCTCCTTTTTCACTGACCCTCTATATTACCAATTGTGGTAGTTAAAGTTGTATGTCAACTTAGCTGGGCCTGGGTAAGCAGCTGGGCAGCTGGATGTAGTATTTCTCATGATGAGACTGGTAATCAAATCCATTGTGGAATCTACTGTGAGTAGCTGAATAGTTGCTTCAGGTATGTGGTCTGCTTCCTGTACATAAGAAACAGCTTTGGGAATGGTCTCTAGCTTCTGGTACACTTGAGCCCTGCATGTAGCCATGCCATTGTTCAGCAGCCTGCCATGCTCTGCCAACCTTGGGACCTTTAATGGACTTGAATTAATGGCCTGGTTTGGTAACATTGATACTGTGCCTTATTACTTGCCAACCTTGAGCTTGTCAGTCTCAGCAGCCAGTAGCTGTCTGAGTGAGGAAAAGCCTCCAGTTTCAGTGGGCTGGGGGCAGGAGGCAGAGTTGAAGCCCAAGGTTGAGGGACTTTCACTCAGCCCCTTGAGCCTGGCACTTTGAACTCAGACTTAAAGCCTCCAAACTGTAAACGAATAAACTCCTGTTTGTTCAAGCCATCCCATTTTTGATATTTTCTCGTCAGAGTAGCAGCACTAGGTAACCAGAGCACCAATCATGATATCCTTCTCCAGGGAATAGTCCTTTCTTACAAAATTGCCTAAGTAGGTAAGACAAAGTCTGGCCATTCTTGCTTCCAAGGACCATTCTGGCTGCACTTCTTCCAGGACAGATTTGTTTATTCTTCTGGCAGTCCATGGTATTTTCACTACTCTTCACCAACACCATAATTCAAAGGCATCAACTTTTCTTCAGCCTTCCTTATTCATTGTCCAATTTTTACATACATATGAGGTGATTGAAAATACCATGGCTTGGCTTAGGTGCACATTAGACTTCAAAGTGACATCTTTACTTCTTAACACTTTAAAGAGGTCTTTTGCAGCAGATTTTCCCAGTCCAATACAATGTCTGATTTCTTGACTGCTGCTTCTTTGGATGTTGATTGTAGACCCAAGTTAAATTAAGACATTGACAACTTCAGTATGTTCTCCATTTACTGTGATATTGCTTATTGGTCCACTTGTAAGAATTTTTCTTTTTAAGTTTTTATTGTGCTTTAGGTGAAAGTTTACAGAGCAAATTCACTTTTCATACAGTGGTTCACATGCACTTTTTCTCATGATATAGACTGCAATTTCCCACAGTGAAATAGCCCTCTTCCCATTTCCTCCCCATAGTTACCTCTTTCCTATGTCCTTCTCTCCCATGCACTCCTGCCCCACCCCAAACTGTCTCCCTGTGCATACATAACCCTTCTATTCTCCCATGATTGGTCTCTCCAAGGAGAGTAGCTACCTACTATAACTATTCAGCTCATATGCCTGTCTTTTGTTTGGCTGTAAACCACAGAGGAGTGGGTTCAATTCCAGACCTGAAGGGTAGCTAGGGGCCATAGTCTCAGGGATTCCATGAGGCTCTATCAGACTGGCAAAACTGGTTTCCCTCCTCTTTTTTTTTTAATGATTTTGAGTTATGTTCCTCATTGTTCTCCCACCCTATCCAGGATCTCCTACATAGATCCCCCTTCAAGTGGGCTGTGATAACTGGGCACTATCTAGTTCTTCTGGTCTCATAGTCACATAGGCTGAGGATTGCATAGTATACAAGTCACTTGGACTAATTGTTTCCATGTGTGTTTGATTTTCTTCATTCTCCTTCGCTCTGGATCAAGAGAGATCCAACATTGCATCTAGATGGCTGTTTGCAAGTTTTTAAGGTCCCAGTCGCTAGTCGACAAAGTAGGCTGTGGAACAATATTTTTGTGTAGTATATTATGCCAATAGAGCTTGATGTTCACTATGACCATGGTCCCAAGCCCACAGATTCAACTACTCACTCCCTCTAAGAAACTGCTGTAGTTAAGAATGACAACCTTGTCCTTTGTCAGTTCTACTATATACCAGGGAATTCTTACAGAATACACAAATACACTTGTAGAAGCATTGTCTGCCAACCCTGTCCATGGTCATGGGTACTCCCCCCCCTGCATAGACATACCTAATAGTTCAGGCTGTCTACCAATCTGTCCACCCATAGATCAATGTTTGTCATCACTGAAAATGCAGTACTATATGTTCATCTTTGTTGTCTGTACCTCCCATGCACCTCTCCATGTCTTCCTCCTTCTCAGTGCAACCATGTTGATCCCTCACACTTGAGCTTTCCTTTACTCAAATCAGTACTTGTCTCTGCCTATCTAACAATGTTCCCTCCCCTCCCCTCCTACCCTTGGTAACCAACAAAGAAAATTTCCTTCCATATATAAAACTTCCCTTGACTTTTTACAATAACAGACAATACAATATTTCTTCTGTAACTGACTTATTTCACTCAGCATAATGTCCTCCAAGTTCAACCATGTTATGTGGTGTTTTGCAGATTCTGCATCATTCTTTACAATTGCGTAGTATTCCAATGTGTGTGTGTACCATAGTTTGGTTACCTGTTCTTCAGATGATGGACACCTAGATTATTTCCACCTTTTTGCTATTGTAAATAGTGTTGCTATGAACATGGGTGTGCACATACCTATTCTTGTCCTGGCTCTCACTTCTTTAGGATATATACCTCATAATGGGATTACTGGGTCAAATGGCTTTTCTAATTCTAACTTTTTAAAACTCACCATACTGCTTTCCACAGTGGGTGTATCATTTTATTGTCCCACCATCAGTGTATGAGAGTCCCAATCTCTCCACTTCCTTGCCAGCATTTGTTATTTTCTGTCTTGTTGAACTTTGTTACTAGTGCTGGTGCAAAATGGTATCTCATTTTTGTTTTGATTTGCATCTCTTTAATGTCTGATGATTTTGAACATGTCTTCATGTGTTTGTTGCCCATCTGAATATCCTCTTTGGTGAAGTGTGAATTCATGTCTTCGGCCAATATTTTAACTGGATTATTTGTCTTTTTGTTATTGAGATGTTTGAGTTTTCTATAAATTTTAGAGATAAGTCCCTTGTCAGATATGTCATTGCCAAATTTTTTTTTTTTTCCCCCCAATCTATAGGTTCTCTTTTTACTCTTTTGGAGAAGTTTTTGGAAGCACATAAATATTTAATTTTTAGAAGTTTCCATTTATCTAGTTTATCGTCTGCTGCTTGTGTATTTTGGCTTGATAGTTTACTTTTGTCATATATTAATAAAAACCAAAACCAAACTCACTGCCATAGAGTCAATTTGACTCATAAAGACCCCTCCTTGAGTTTCTAAGGTGGTATGTCTATGGAAGTAGTTTGCCAATGTTCCTTCTGATGCCATATATTTGTTGTTGTTATGTGCCCTCCAGTTGGACCCGACTCAAAGCAACCCCTCCTTTGGTTTCCAAGGCGGTATCACTATGGAAGTAGATTGCCCAACCTTCCTTCTGAGGAGTGGCTGGTGGGTTTGAACTGCCAGCCTTCTGGTTAGCAGTCAAGTGCCTTAAGCACTAAGCTACCAGAGCTCCCCTAAGTTTGTCCCAATTTTTCCTTGAGGAACTTTATAATTTTAGGTTTCACATTTAAGTCCTTGATTCATCTAGAGTTAGTTTTTGTATATGGTGTGAGTTACAGATCTTGTTTCATTTTTATGCAGTTGGATATCCAGTTTTGCTAGCACCATTTGTTAAACAAACAATCTCTTTTCCATTTAATGGATTTTAGCCCTTTGTCAAAGATCAGCTGACCATAGCTCGATGGATCTATTTCTGGGTTCTCAATTCTATTCCATTGGTCTATGTGTCTGTTGTACCAATACCAGACAGTTTTGACTACTGTGGCTGTACAGTAGGTTTTGAGATCCAGTAGTATGAGACCTCCTACTTTGTTCTTTTTCTTCAATAGTGCTTTGCTTATTTGAGGTCTCTTTCTTTTCCATATAAAGTTAGTGATTGATTTTTCCATATCCTTAAAGAATGTAGATGGGTTCTGGATTGGGATTTCATTGACTTTATAGATTGGGCAGAATGGACATGTTCACAATGTTCAGTCTTCTTATCTATGAGCATGGTATGTTCTCCTGTTTATGAAGATCTCTTATGGTTTATTGAAGTAGTCTTTTGTAGTTGTCTTTGTACTGGTTGTTCTGGTTACTTAGTGCCACTCTGACAGGACTATAACACAAACACAACAGCTTGAACAAACAGAAGTTTATTCTCTTACAACTTTGGAGGCTTTAAGTCCAAGTTCAAAGTGCTGGGCTCTAGGGGCTGTGTGGAAGTCCCTCGACTTTGAGCTTCAGCTCTGTCTCTTGCTCTTGGCCCAATGAAGCTAGAGGAATCTTTTCACTCAGGCAGCTACTGGCTGTGCAGGCTAACAAGCCCAATGTTCACAAATAAAATGGCACGGTCCTGATGTTACCAAACCACATGGCAGGTCATTAATTCAACTTCACTGAAAATCCCAACATCAGTAGAGCATGGCATGCTGCTGAACAACAACACAGCTACATGTAGGGTTCAAGCATTCCATAAGCTGGAGACTATTCCCAAAGCTGCTTCTTATATATGGGAAGTAGACCACATCCCTAAAGCAGCCACTCAGCTACTTGTAGTAGAGCCCACCATGGAGTTGATTGCCAGTCTCATCATGAGGAATAACTACCACCAGCTGCCCAGCCACTCAACCAGGCCCAGCCAAGTTGACACACAACCTTAACTACCACACAGGTCTATTGTGTCCCTGGTAAGATTTATTCCCAAGTGTTTTATTTTTTTGGTAGCTATTGTAAATAGTTTTGATTTCCTTATTTCTTTTTCAGCAATATTTTTGCTAGTATAGAGCAATCCAACTGATTTTTGGATGTTAATCTTGTATCCTGCCACCATGGTAAATCTCTCAATGAGTTCCAGTAGTTTTGTTTTGTTTTTTTTTGTTTTGTTTTGTTTTTAGTGAGTCTCTTGGGTTTTCTAGGTATAGGATCATATCATCAGCAAATAGGGATAGTTTTACTTCTTCCTTATCAATTTGGATGCCTTTGATTTCCCTTTCTTGCCTTATTGCCCTGCCTAGGACTTCCAATACAATGTTGAATAGAAGTGGTGATAGAGAGCATCATTGTCTGGTTCCTGTTCGCAAGGGGAATGGTTTCAGTCTCTCTCAATTAAGAATACTGTTGTCTATTGGTTTTGCATATACACCCTTCATTATGTTCAGGAATATCCCTTCTATTCTTATTTTACTGAGAGGTTTTTTTTTTTTTTTATCAGGAATTGGTGTTGGGTTTTATCAAGTGCCTTTTCTGCATCGATTGATATAATCATGAGATTCTTTTCCTTTGTTTTATCTATGTGGTGGATGATGTTGATTATTTTTCTAATGTTGAATCATCCTTGCATACCTGATATGAACCCCTTTGGTATTAATGTATTATTTTTTTGATGTGTTGTTGGAGTCTATTGGCTACGATTTTGTTGAAGATTGTTGCATCTATATTCAGAGGAATATTGGTCTGTAGTTTTCCTTTCTAGTGATGTCTTTGCCTGGCTTTGGTATCAAGGTTATGCCTGCTTTATAAAACGAATTTGAGAGGATTCCATACTTTTTTATGTTCTGGAATAGTTTGAGTAGGATTGGTGCTAGTTCTCTGAATGTTCAGTAGAATTCTCCATTGAAACTTTCTTGACCAGGTCTCTTGTTGTTTTTTGATGACCTGTTTCATTTCTTCTTTTGTTATGTGTCTGTTCAACTTTTCCACTTCAGTCTGTGTTAGTTTAGGTAAGTAGTGTGTTTCTAGAAATCTGTCTATTTCTTCTAGGTTTTCACATTTGCTGGAGTACAGTTCTTCATAATATCCTGATATTATCTTTTTTATTTCAGTTGGTTCTGTTGTGATGTTGCCAATTTGTGTCTTATTTGTGTTATTTGTATTCTCTCCCTCTTTTCCTTTGTTAAATTTTCCAGTGATTTATTGATTTTATTAATCATTTCAAAAAAACAACTTCTAGTCTTGTTGATTTTTTTCTGTTTTCTTTTTCATTTATTTCTGCTCAAATCTTTATTATTTCCTTTGTTCTGGTGACTATAGGCTTTTCTTGCTGTTCTTTTTCTAAGTGTTGGAGATGGTTTAAGGTGTTGATTTTGGCTCTTTCTTCTTCTTCTAATTCTTTTTAAATTTTATTCAACAAGTATTTATTGAATGCCTATTATGTGCTAGATATTGTTCCAGGTTCTTGGGACACATCAGAGAGCAAACAGAGATCCCTACCCTCACAGAGCTTACAGTCTAGCATTTATCACCACTTTACCTGCAAACTGACCCTGGGTGAGTCTGCACTTCTCTGTGTCTCAGCTGCCCAATAAGAGAACAAGTAGGTATGGCACAGACATGGGCAATGCGTTTGGTGTCCTGTCAATGCCAACAGGGCTCCTGCCCCCACCTCACCCCACCTGCCCAGACAATAGATAGGGCTTGAAATTGATTTTTAATAAGAAAGTACACTAGGTATAGGGCAAAGGGGTTGGAGCCAGATTGTCTGCTGTGTGGTGGTGGTGGTAAGGGCCAGGTTCACAGGGCCTGGGCTGACTACACGAACTGTTGCTGCTGCTGCTGCTGTTTCTTGGTGGTTCCCTTGCTGGCAAGGTCTTTGGCTTTCTCTGTAGCTGCCCTTGCTGTCTCCTTTTTTGATATGTGCATTACTGCTATAAATTGGCCTATGATCACTGCTTTTGCTAATTCCCAAATATTTTGGTATGTGGTATTGTCATTCTCATTTGATTCAAAGATTTTTTTTTAATTTCATTTTTTATTTCTTTTATTACCCAGCCATTCTTAAGGAGGATGTTGTTCCATTTCCATGTATTTACTCTTTTTCCATTGATCTTCCAAATGTTGATTTCTAATTTGATAGCATTGTGATGTGAGAAGATGCTTCACAGTATTGTTATGTTTTTAAATTTATTAAGGCTTGCTTTGCGACCTAAAATATGGTCTATCCTGGAGAATGTTCAATGTGCACTGGAAAAGAATATATATTGTGCTGTTTTTGGGTGAAGTGTTCTGTAGTTGTCTATAAGGTCAAGATGGTGGATTGTATTGTTTAGTTCTTCTGCATCTTTGTTGAGTTTCTTTCCAGTTGTTCTATCTTTCCTTGAAAGTGGTGTATTAAAATCTCCTACTATGACTGTAGATTCATCTATTTGCCTTTGCAATTCTGTTAAAGTCTGATTTATGTATTTTGGGGCTCTTTCATTGGGTCCATAGATATTTATTATGGTTATATCTTCTTGTTTGATTGATCTTTTAATCATTATATAATGGCCTTCCTTGTCTCTTATCTTTGTTAAATGAATTTTATTGAAATATAATTTCTGTACAGTGAAATACATAAAACTAAAGTGACATGGGTCAATGTATTTTTTTTTTTGTGCAGTGTTCCATCCTCTCCCTTCCATATATAAATCTTTCCTTGACCCTCCACAACAACAAACTAATACTATATTTGTCCCTCTGTGATTGACTTATTTCATTCAGCATAATATCCTCCAAGTTCATCCATGTTATGCAATGTTTTGCAGACTCTACATTATTCTTTAGTGCTGCATAGCATTCCATTGTGTCTATGTACCATAGTTTGGTCATCCGTTCTTCTGTTGATGGGCACATAGCTTGTTTCCATCTTTTTGCTATTGTAAATAATGCTGCAATGAACATTGGTGTGCATATATCTGTTCCTGTCCTGGCTCTCACCTCTCTAGGATATATACCTAGTAATGGGATTGCTGGGTCAAATGGTATATCCAATTCCAGCTTTCTAAGGAATTGCCATACTGCTTTCCACAGGGGTTGTATCACTTCACAGTTCCACCAGCAGTGTATAAGAGTCCCAATCTCTCCACATCCTTGCCAGCATTTGGTATTTTCTGTCTCGTTGAACCTTGCCATCAGTGTTGGGGTGATATGGTATCTCATTGTTGTTTTGATTTGCAATTCTCTGATGCCAATGATCGTGAGCATCTCTTCATGTATTTGCTGGCCATCCTAACATCCTCTTTGGTGAAGTATCTATTCATGTTTTGTGCCAATTTTTCAATTGGATTGCTAATCCCTTTGCTGTTGAAGCATTAGAGTTTTCTATAAATCTTAGAGATAAGTCCCTTCTCAGATATGTAATTATCAACAAATATAAATTTGTTCCTGTCATTTTGTTATGTGCTTTTTCTTGGTGTTGATTTCTTTTTCCATATAATTTTCTGTGCTGAGCTCATTTTGTTTATGAATTGTGTTATCACTTCTTTCTTTGCTATTGTTTTAGGATTTGCTAAATATTTGTGCTAGTCTTCTTTTTTATTTTGGTGTGAAGGTTTATCATTTTTCTTTGAGATTATGCTGTGATTTATAATTTTCTTCCCAAGTTTAGAACAGTCCATTCTATCTTGTATTTGTTTTGACTTCCCTACTGTTTAGAAGTTCTGTAACTACACTATTTTTCTCCTCTTTTTGCTTTGTTGTGCTCATTTGTCAATTGATGTCTCTGGTTCCCTGTTTACAATCTTGTAGGCTTATTTACTTTGGTAACTTCTGTAACTGGGTTGGTTTATGGGTTATGTCATCATGTGTGTTAATGGTTAGTTGTTGTTTGCTATTGTTGGTTCTCTGTCCAATGGACTCCCTTTAGCCTCTCTTGTAATGTTGATCTGGTTTTAACAAATTCCTTAATTTCTGCTTATCTGAAAATGTCCTAACTTCACTATCATATTTGAGGGGCAATTTCCTGGGTATATAATTCTTGGTTGGAAATTTTTCTCTTTCAGGGTTTTATTTATACAATCCCATTGTCTTCTTGCTTGAATGGTTTCTGCCTAGAAATCCAAGCTTAGTCTTTTTGGTTGCCACTTGTAGGTAACTTTTAATTTTTCCCCTGATGCTTTCAGGATTCTGTTTTTGTCTTTGGTTTTGGTGAGCTTGATGATGATATGTATTGGTGATATTCTTTCAGGGTTTATCCTGTTTGGGGTTCGTTGGACTTCCTGAATGGCTATATTCTCATCTTTCATCATAACAGGGAAATTATCTTCCAACAAATCTTGGACAATTTTCTCAGTGGTTTTCTTTTTCTCTTCCTGTTCTGGAATTCCGATTACACATAGATTATTCCTTTTGATTGTCTCCCACATGAAGCCTAGGCTCTTGTTTTGATCTTTTTTCTGATTGATCCCTTTCCAAAGAAATATTGAGGAATTTGTCTTCAATCTCACTAATTCTGTCTTCCATTGGTTCAATTCTGCTCCTTTGCCCATTCAATGTGTTATTTGGGGAGTTCTGGTGATATATGCCTAAGGCATCTGAGTCCTAAGCAAAATGCTAGTAGTTCAAATCCACCAGCCACTCCTCAGAAGGAAGATTGGGCAATCTACTTCCATAATGAGGGGTTGCAATGAGTCGGATTTGACCCAATGGCAGTGAGTTTGTTTTTTTGGTTTTTATGTGTTATCTATTTCTGAAAATTTATTTATGAAAATTAACACACATTTTTTTAAAAATTTTATTTATTTATTTATTTATTTAAATTTATTGTGATTTGGGTGAAGATTTACAGAGCGAATTCACTTTCCATACAGCAGTTCACATATACTTTGTCTCATGTCATTGACCACAATTTACAATGCAACAGCTCCCCTCCCACTTCCTCCCCATAGTTACCTCTTCCCAGTGAC
>NW_006921743.1:6713159-6717617 GCF_000298275.1 Orycteropus afer afer
GGGTCCAAGATTATCTTCTGTGTCTGTGTTAATTGGTTTCCCTTTTCTTAGTTGAAGAGGGTCTGTGCAATCCTTCTGCCTAGTCCGCCATCTTGCCCCGCCTCTCTCCGATTCAAGGAATTTTTGAATTTCAATTTTATTTTCTTCTCTTACCCAGTGTTTCTCTAGGAGGGTACTGTTCAGTTTCCATGTATTTACTTGTTTTCTGTTGATCTTCCTATTGTTGATTTCTAATTTGATAGCGTTATGGTCTGAGAAAATCCTTTGCAATATTTCAAGGTTTTTAAATTCATTAAGGCTTGCTTTATGGTCTAACATATGGTCTATCATGGAGAAAGTTCCATGTGCACTGGAGAAGAATGTATATTGTGCTGCTGTTAGGTGAAATGCTCTGTAGATGTGTATAAGGCCCAGTTGGTGTAGTGTATTATTTAGCTCTTCTGCATCTTTATTGAGTTTCTTTCCAGTTGTTCTATCTTTCAAAGAAAGTGGTGTATTAAAATCTTCCACTTTGACTGTGGAGTCATCTATTTGGCTTTTCAACTCTTAAAATCTGATATATGTATTTTGGGGCTCTTTCATTGGGTCCATAGATATATATTATGATTATATCTTCATGATCAATTGATCCTTCAATCATTATATAATGTCCTTCCTTGTTTCATATGGTGGTTTTTGTCTTAAAGTCAATTTGATCAGATATTAATATTGCCACTCTTGCTCTCTTACAGTTGCCATTTGCTTGATATATCTTTTTCCAACCTTTGATTTTTAGTCTACTTTTGTCTTTATCTCTAAGGCATGTCTCTTGTAGGCAGCATATTGTTGGCTTTTGTTTTCTTATCCGATCTGCAACTCTCCATCTCTTGAGTGGTGCATTTAATCCATTAACATTCAGTGTCATTATTGACAAGTATGATTTTGTTGCTGTCATTTTGGTATGTGTTTTTTCATGGTGTCCCTGGTTCTTTGTTCCATATTATTTTCTGTGCTGAGCTCATTGTGCTTATGAATCATATTATCATTTCCTTTGTTGCTGTTGTTTTAGTATTTGCTGGGTATTTGTGCTTTTCCTCTTTTTTATTGTGATATGAAAGTTTATCATTTTTCTTTGAGGGTACCCTATGATTTATAATTTTCTCCCTGAGTTTAGAACAGTTCATTCTCTCTTGCAACTCTCTTACCTTCCTCACCATTCAGAAGTTCTGTAGCTACACAGTCTTTTCCCTCTTTTTGTTTGTAGTTGTCCTCACTTGCCAATTGATGTCTCTGGTTCCCACTTTACAATCCTGTAAGCTCATTTTATTTTGGCTATGTCCATAGCTGTGGTTTCTGGGATATGTCATCTTGTGTATTAATGGTCGGTTGTTACTTTTTATTTTTGGTTCTCTGTTCAAAGTACTCCCTTTAGCATCTCTTGTAAGGTTGGTCTGGTTTTAACAAATTCCCTTAGTTTCTGCTTATCTGGAAATCTCCTAATTTCACCATCATATTTGAGGAACAATTTTGCTGGGTATATAATTCTTGGTTGAAAAGTTTTCTCTTTCAAGGTTTTATATATATCCCATCCTGTTGTCTTCTCGCTTGCATTGTCTCTGCTGAGAAATCAGTGGTTATTTTACTGGCTGTCCTTTGTAAGTAACTTTTTGTTTTTCCCATCCTGCTCTCAGGATTCTGTCTTTGTCCTTGGTTTTTGTGAGTTTGATGATGATATGTGTCAGTGATTTTCTTTTGGGGTGTTTCCTGTTTGGGGTTCATTGGACTTCCTGCATGGATATATTCTCCTCTTTCATCATATCAGGGAAGTTCTCCTCCAGCAAATCTTGGATGATTTTCTCAGTGGTTTTATTTTTCTCTTCCTGTTCTGGAATTCCAATGACACGTAGATTATTTTTTTTGATGGTATCCCACATGATCCTTAGGCTTTCTTCATTTTGTTTTGATTTTTTTTTTTCTGACTGATCCCTTTCCAAGGAAGTATTCAGGTATTTGTCTTCAATCTCATTAATTTTGTCTTCCATTGCATCAGTTCTACTCCTTTGCCCTTCTAATGTGTTATCTATTTCTAACAATTTAGCATTAATCTGCTGGATTTTTATCTGTAGATTTAGAATCATTTCTAATTTTTCATTTATTTTGTCATTTTGTTCTTGTATTTTCTTCCAAAATTCTTCTAAGTTTTTTTCTGTGTTTTCTTTGGTCTGTCTCTCAATCCTTTTAAGATACTTAAAAATTTAATTATTTTGAATTCCTTATCAGAGAGTTCCAATGCTGCTTCTTTCTCAGGGATGTGTTCTGGGTCTGTAACCTGTTCTCTTATTTCTACCACTTTATCTTGCTTCATTGTGTGGACTGTGATGGGCTGTTGTCTCCGAGGCATCCTGGTATTGTATTAAGATCTCTGTTAATTGATCGTGAAGAGCAGTCAAGGGTAATTCAGGCTCTTCTTGGTGGTTTTTTATCATTGATCCATTGGTGGAGAAAGAGTTGCTGGCTCTTGCTCAGTAAGTGAAGTTGCAGGAGGTGTGGGTGTGCTTGTATCTTATCTGGACTGTTCTTGTCTCCCACTCAGTTAGGCAAAAATTACAATTGAATAACCATTGAAAAAACTAAAAGCACATGGACAAAAAATACACCCTGAAATCACACAGGATCAGTAACCCAAGAAAAGAAAAAGCGGACAAAAAAGAAGAAAACAGGTAAACCTGCAACATCTGGGGATAGGTCAGTAAGAGAAAAAAGGTAGAGAAGGAGAGTAATGAAGAAGGAAAACAAACAAACAAACAAACAAAAAGAACAACAAGGAACAGGGTTAACCATGAGAGAAAGAGAAAAAAAGGTGTAAACTAGGACCTTTTCATTCTTGTAGTGTAGGTCCAGAGATTTCTTGGGGTTACTGGAAAGCAAAACTTCTTCTTAAGCCCCTGGAATCTGGTAGAGAGCTGTCTCTTTAGGTTGTCTCTAGCTGCTGGTTACATGTTGATTTGTTTTGTCTTGGTTTTAGGGTTTAGTATTTTGAAAAGGTGAAGCTGGTGTGTTTATTTTATTATTGGTTCAGGAGTGTTGGGTTGCTCTGTTGTTTTCTTTGTGATGGTGGAATCACTGTGTGTAGATTGGATTATGTGTTTCTGTTTTTCGTAAAGAGGATTTAGAGTTCAAAGTGGGAGGTTTTATGGTAATTGGCTGAATATGGTTTCTTCTACTGAATGAGTGAAATTATTGATGGAGAAGGTGGGAGCAGAAGAAAGAATGCTTGGTGTTGCTAGGGTCGGTTTCTAGGGCTTTGAACAGGCTATCATTGCTGATGTATTTATTTGCAAGACCATGTCTCAACCTCAGGAAAGATTCTTATTGTTAGGGCATCACAACTTTCCACCAATTTCAGGCACACTCAAAGACCCCACCTCTACGGCCTCACAGTGCCAAAGAACGGCTCCAAGGCAAAATTACCAGACCACACTCAGCTGCGTTTTTTTTGCTCTCCCTGTCCCGTCTGCCCGTGGTGTTGATGCAATCACTCCAGACTGCTAATGGCTGGCTCTGGAGTTTGTCTGTGATACTGCCCACCTGCGGCACCAAAGATGTGCGCAATTTCAGCTGTGTTGGAGCTGCTAGTGACCTGCGGTCCCAATATCCATGGGAAAGAAAAGCACAATGTCTCCCAGTCTGACCCAAGCCCATTCTGTGACCCGCTAGGAGGGGAGGGAGCTAGCCTTTGTGGTGCAACAGTGAGTTCTCCGCCTGAATCTCAGCAGTATTGCCTGTGCCTGCCTGCACCCAGACCATCCAAATTACTGACAAAATCAGCTGCTGGAGGCAGATCTCTGCCACTGTTCACTGGAATATTGGAGTAGTCACTGGTATGCTGCTGTAAGGTGACTTCCTTCTTGGCTCTGGGATCTCAGGTGGCTTCCCTCACCCGGCAGACAGTGACTGTCCTAGAGAAGATTCCAATGGTCTCTCTCAGGTGCCTGCCCATCCTCTGCCAGTAGCTCTTTCCTAAATAATCTCCCTGTGCCTTTCCTCTAATTCTGCTCTTCTGTGTTTGGTGCACTCTGATTCAGCAAGGTGTTCAGAGGACCAAAGTTCCTAATTCAAACTGTTGTAGCTAGTTTTCCAAGTTCTTAGATGCCAGAGGGAAAAAACAGTGTGTTGCCCACTGGAGAGACTCCATTTTGAATCTAAAGAAATGCTTTTAAAAACCAAAGGAAATATAGATTGAAAGATGGGAAAAAACAATCTGCAATATCTGGGAAGTGGGGAATAAGAGAAAAGAGGTAGAGTAGGACAATAATTGAGAACAAATTGGGAAAAATGCAAAAAACAAAATAAGGAATGAGGAGAACCACAAGAAAGAAAAAACTGGGAACAAGGAAAAGAAAAGAGAGAAAAAGCCAAAAGTTAGAACCTGGGAAAAGAAGAGGAAAGAATAATAAGAAAAATAAATAATAATAATAA
>NW_006921743.1:6717717-6723654 GCF_000298275.1 Orycteropus afer afer
TAATAAGAAAAATAAATAATAATAATAATAATAATAGTATGAAAACAAACAAACTTAAAAAAAAAAAAATCTGGGTAACATGGGGCAGTGCACCTATGCTTCATAAGAGCACACACATTAGGATGGAATTCCTGCCAGCCCAGAAGGTGGGTGGGAGTGAGTGATCATTGGACCTCCATTCACCAAACAGGTGTGGATATAAGAGTAACAAGGGGAAGTGTCTCACCTTTCCAGTCCTCAGTGTCTAGTATATCCTTGCAGTCTTTGGCAAATGGAGCCCATTCTTAGGTCCCTGGAATCTGAGAGACTCCTGATGCTTTAAATGTCCAAAAAGACATTGTGAAAATTCAAAATGGCTGTGCCCTCCAAACAGCCAAAAGTCCACATCTCAGCCTCTCTACCTCTCTGCTGCTTCCCATTTTATTCACCAGCCACAAGTGCAGTCCATGCAAGCCCTGGCCAGCAGGGCTGATTTTCAGGTTAATTCTTCAGTCCTAACACCACTGGGCAATATCCAAGCTGTCCATGCCTTCAGGATTGCTGACAGTCCACAGCTCTGTATATCCTTTTTTTTTTTTTTTTTTTGGTATTTTCATTCATGTTCTTCTACTAGTTGGAGCTTAGTCCACTTCTGTACCCTTTCTTTCAATGATCAGGGCTCCAGGATTATCTTTTGTATCTGTGTCAGTTGGTCTCTTTTTTCTTTGCTGAAGACGGTCTGTGTAGTTTCTCTGCCTATTCCACCATCTTACCAGGATTCTGTCATTTTCTTTATGTTGAGATGTAATCCATACTGCAGACTGGTGTCTTTAATCTTCATCAGTAAGTGCTTCAAGTCATCTTCACTTTCAGCAAGAAGGTTTTGTCATCTGCATATCACAGGTTGTTATTGAGTCTTCCTCTAATCCTGATGCCACATTCTTCTTCATATAGTCCAGCTTTTAGGATTATTTACTCAGCATACAGATTGTCTAAGTATGGTGAAAGGATCCAACCTTGACATACATCCTTCCTGATTTTAAACCATGCCATAATTCCTTGTTCTGTTTGAATGTCAGCTCTTGGTATACTTAGGTGTTCTTCATGAGTACAATGAAGTGTTCTTGAATTCCCATTTTTCACAATGTTATCCATAGTCTGCGATGATCCTCACCGTCAAATACCTTTGTATAGTCAATAAGACAAAGATAAACATTTTTTCTGAAATTCTCTGCTTTCAGCCAAGATTCATCAGGCATCAGCAATGATATCCCTCATTCTGCATCCTCTTCTGACTTCAGCTTGAATTTCTGGAAATTCCCTGTCAATATACTGCTGCAACCATTTTAAAATTATCTCCAGCAAAATTTTACTTGTATTTGATACTATTTAGAATAATAGATAAAAGAAATATTCAATATTCTTAGTATATTTAGATAAACACATGATCCTTTTTGCAACACTCCAGATACCTCTCTCCACCCCTTACCTGTTTAACAAGTAATATGCACATGGCCTGGGACCAGCAGACCCCAGATAGACTCCAGATACAGTCTTTTTCCTCCTCAGCTGCAGCATGACATCTCTTGCTTTCTTTTCAGCCATTACAATGCAGATAACAAAGTATGAATCAAAAGTTTCACTTGCCATGCCCTTTCTTTCTTTTTCTTATGAAATTCCAGTCTTCTATAAGTCTGTATTGTCCACAATGAATCCCACTCTGACACCAACTATAAAAATGGTATGGAGAAGGTGCCATAGCCTGGCCTCCACTAACTTCACAAGGTGGGAGGAAGATTGAGATCAATAACTCAAGTCTAATTCTTATGAGGCAGAGGTTAGACATGCCTCCACCCTCCAAAGTTGTTTTTTTTTTTTTTTTTTTTACCAATTATCATACCAACCCCCTCCTCGACAATCTCTACTTCTCTGTTGGGTTCAAAAACTGTTGCAATGGCAACAAAGAACTTACAGACCATGCTTACAATTACGAGGTTTGTTAGGGAAGTCACAGGATACAGCTCAGGATCAAGGTCAGCTAATAAGTCAAAGAAACAACTCAGAATACAGTTCTTAATGAAGACAGCTTCTTCTTTTCCTCTACCTGGATCTTGCTTGAGCCTTCTGCTACTGGTCCCTGCTTGGTGTCTTCTGTGGTTAGGCCCTGCTTGGGACCTTCTCAGTCAAGTGTTACACTTCTCACCTCATGAGTTGGCAGATCCCACAACAGTCATTTCACACCAATCTCCTGGTTCCTCTGGCCTCATGTTGCTATTGCTCTTTTTACTGCTGCACCATATGGAACATTATCTCTGCCTATCTTCATGTTACAGCTCCTTCCTCTCTCTCCCCATCTCTCCCTTTAAGCTTAGTGGTACAGCAAAACTTACCAACTCATTTGTTAGGATTATACACATCTTATTTACATCTGCTACAAGGGTATCATGCACTTATGGATATTGTTAGCAAAATCTCTAATCTCCTTGGTGTGCCAAAAGCACCTCATTTGCATAGTCCTACTCAGTCATTTCTTCAGGAAAAGCCATGGTAAGTAGAAAAATAACTAGAAAATCACTAAATGATTTAATACTAATCAATACATTTGTAACTAACCTATTGGTCAAAAAATGTCAATGGATATTTTTAAATGTTTTAGAATAATGTTAATGAAAATATATCATACCAAGATTTGTTAGATGAAGATAAAGCAGTCTTAGAAAGATTATTTAAGAAAGAATAAAAACTGAAGTTAATTACTCTTGAATATCTCTCAGAAAGCTAGCAAAAGGATACCAAATTCAATTCAAAGAGAATTGATGAAAAATTAATGATAAGAGCACAGTTCACTGAAATAGAAAACAAACATGCAATAAAGAAAATCAATAATTCCAAAACATTTCAAATAAAATTGAATGAAAGGGAATTTTAAAAAGGTCAAAAGAGAAGAAAGAAGAGAGAGGAGAGGAGAGGAGAAATAACCAATAACAGGATTTTAAAAACAGCTGTAAGTATAGATTTTGTTCATTAAAACACAATATTAAAAATATAAAAAGGTAAACTAGAGAATAAGAAAATATTTGCTATTTATACAAATATCCAACACAAGGGTAATATTTAGACTATATAAATAACTCCTACAAATCAATACCACCACCTATCTCTCAGCTTGTTCTACTTTGGTGGCTTATGTGTTGCTGTTATGCTAGCCAGTATGCCACTTGTGTTTCAAATACTCATGGAGGACAAATTTCAACAAAGCTCTCAGACTAAGACAGACTAGGAAGAAGCCTGGTGATCTCCTTCCGAAAATTACCCTATGAAAACTATGGATCACAACAGAATATTGTCTGCTATGATGGTGCTTAAAGGGGGAGCCCCCCCCCTAGATTGGAAGTCACTCAAAATACACAGTGGACTCAACAATGGACTTGAGTATACCAGTAATCATTATGTGGTGCAAGACTGGGCAATGTTTCATTCTGTTGTACATTGGATCACCATGAGTTGTAATCAACTCGACAGCAGCTAATAACAATAGCAAGAAGTAAACAAAGAGGAGTACTAATGAAGACTAACCATCTGGGACAGTCACATATTGCTCATGGAATTGGCACAACTACTTTGGAAAACCAATTGGCAACCTGTACAAAAACTGAACATAAGCCTACTCTATAACCCAAAAGACAAGTGTGTGTATGAAAGGTTTATTTGGAAGAGCTGCAAAGCTGATCTACAGTAGAATCTTACACCAATGGTACTCTATTCACCCAAAGAAACACCACACAGCATGAGAATGAATGAGCCACTGCTACACACAACATCGTGGATGAACCTCACAGATGTATTGCTGAGTAAAGAAATCAGGCAAAAATGAGTGCATATGATATAGTTTCATTTACATACATCTAAAAACTAGGGAAACTAATCCATGGGAATAGAAATCAGCATACCAGATTTCTTTTTGGTGGATAGTGACTGTGAAGGAGCACAAGGGGACATTTACAAAGCTGGTCATGTTTTATTTCATGGTCAGGATGCTGGGTACATGAGTGTGTTCATTTTGTGAATATTAATTAACTTATTTGTTAATTTGTGCACTTTTGCAGTTTACGTTGTACTTCAGTAAAACTAAACCAAACCAAATAAAACCAAAGGAAGGCAAAAAATTCTCTTCCTGTGACATATATATGATTCTGGAACCTCAGGAGTCCAAATCTTCTTGATGTCCTAAAAATCTATAGGTGGTGTAAACAGTTAACATGCTCAGGCTGCTAACTGAAAAGTTGGAGGTTCAAGTCACGCAGATATATCTCAGAAGAAAGATGTGGAAATTTACTTTTTAAAAAATCAGCCATTGAAAATCCTATAGAGTACAGTTCAACTCTGACACACATGGAGTCACATGTACTGGAACCGACTCAATGGCAATTTGTTTTTAATTAGTTTTACTTCAGCTCTAAGCATCTTGCCTCCTCTGGGCAAAGTATTCTCCACTGAGAGTTCTTAATATAGCATAGGAGGGACTTACAGTCTTCACAGTCTTGCTTCTCTCTTCTTGCTCCTCTCTTACTCCACAGCAAAAGATAACAGCGAGAGTGTAATAGCACAGAACTATCCCTGAGTACATACTCATGTTACTAAAATGAGCTAGATGTATGATCCTGTGCAACTTCCATCTCCATGCCTCTGCTTCCTCATCTGTAAATTGGGTCCCATAGTAGGATCTAACTCATAGTTTATCAGGAGGATTAAGTGCTTTATAGTTAGTTCAGAGCTTGGCCTGGAATCTGTCACATTCGTTGGTTAAAATAGGTCATGGGCTCAACTTAGATTCAAGGGCAGAGGGAGGAATCACCCAAGGGTATGAGTGCTCCAATGATGGTTTATTAGATGACTACCTACGATATTTCCATTTCTATTTTTATTTATTTATTATTATTAATATATATATATATATATATATATATATATATATATATATTTTGGTTAGATAAGACACAGAGTAAGACTAGCAATTCTACAAATAGGAAGGGAGGGAATGAATGTAAAAACAATACCAACATATTTCTGTCTTTTTATCCCAGCCCTTGCCTCTAAATGATTTGCAATTTAAAGTCTTGTTTCCAAGTTTGTTATTTGGAACTTGGTCCCAACTTTATTAAAGACATAGTTAAAAGTTTGTCTAGATTTCTAGGCCTGCCATACAACTGATCATTTTGATGATCTATGTGTGAATTGTTCTCCCATTTCCCCCCTACTACCTGATTTAAAAAAAAAAAAAAAAAAATGTGAGCCGGACTGGATGCCAACCACCCCGTATAGCATTGTTTATAAGAGAAAACGGACTCACTGAATTTAAGAAGCAGCAGCAGAAGCACACCTTCCCCCTGGGGGCTGCCTCCTCAGGTGTAAGTGCATTGAGGGGCTGTTGGTCTACAGGAATAGGCAAGATCCAACCTCTCTGTGTGGGCCTGGGCAGGCAGAACGGGGCCTGAAATCTGCCTTTGTCACACATTCCTGTTAGCCTTTGAACCTCACTTTCCATGACTGGAAGGGGAAAGAATAAGAAAACACACGCAAGTTATCTGGGGCCTAGTAAGTGCTCCACTGGGCCTTCTCCTGGGAAGGGTACATTGATGCTGCCCAATTTCGGGCCCCTAACCACAGCCTCCTATCTCCCCACATCAAGGAATGGGTTTACAGTGTCCTAAAGACTTGCTTTGCCAAAATACCTGGAGATTGTGTTTAAAACTTGGCATCACTTTGAACTTTAAGTGACCATATGAAGTCAAAGTCTGAAATTTCCAGGCATTGTCTCCTGAATCTCATTTATTTTAAAGCTTTCTGTAAGATGTGAAAATTATTGAATACTGAGATTAGCTTCAGGTTTTTATATCAAAATTAGTTATACATACGCAAAAAGCAGAATATTTCTAATAATATGTACACTATTATTTT
>NW_006921743.1:6724144-6733996 GCF_000298275.1 Orycteropus afer afer
CACACACACACACACACACACACACACACATATATATGTATATTTAAAACCAAAAACAAAACTCGCTGCCATCAAGGCAGATCCAACTCATAGACTCATAGTGACCCTTCCTTGGGTTTCTGAAGCACTATCACTATGGAAGTAGATTGCCCTTCCAAGGAGTGACTGGTGGGTTTGAACCACTAGTCTTCTTGTTAGCAGTCAAATGCTTTAGGCACTACACCACCAGTGCTCTTATACATATACATATTCATATTTACTTAGTAGAGCTTATGGTGGAAATATTATTTAACACATTTTATAAATCTTCTGCAAGGAATGTATATTAATTGTCACATTTTAACTCCATAAAAAATTGTGTCATTGTATTTTAAGTATCATTTTAAGACCAAATTTGACTTGCAGAACAATTTAAAGAATTCTTTCAAATGGCCTTATGAACTGTACAGCTCTTTTTCTTCACTCTCTCCACCATCAGTCACACAGGGCACATGGGAGAAACTTTAGCACTGGCAGGAGTGACACTTGGTAAATTTCAGATTCCTGTTCTGTAAACTATGTATGATAGTATCCACCTTGTCAATTCCAAAGAGTTGGTCATGGATCTTGAAAGAGATTTTATATATTAAAGTGTAAGTTATTTTCTAGGTAGGCAAAAGCACATGAGGTAATTTATATGGAAATGGCCAACTTAAATCATTTTGGAGGCAAGATATAAACACATACCTACTTTTCCTGTAGAGAAACAGCTTTCCTCCCAACATCAACTAATTTGGGGATTACTAGGGACCAAGTGGTGAGTTTCTTGAGTCTTGTTAGAACAACCAGGAACAGTTTGAAAGATGGGGTTATGGGCTGTGATGAGTTCCTAGAATATGTGGTTGTTTGATTACATTTCTTGTCTGACCATGCTCCCAGGCAAAGAACTCTGGTTCTCCTGCAATAAATGTCCCCCACTTCTGACTACATAGGGCACTTCTCAACCCCTAGACCTTCTCTCTGATTCCCTCAAAGGGAAAGAAGAACAGATATGTCCCCAGTTTAAACCAGTTTTTGTTTGTTTGTTTTCTGGGGGCAGGGAATGGCAAGTGAGTTCTTGTCATTTATAGCCAAACTTAATACTAACTGCTTCTATTGCCAATGGATGTTCTTGAAAAATGGATTTTCCAATTGCAGTGAATAACTTGGATCACTCTGCAAATTCTCTTTTTCTCCCATTGCTAATTTATGCCTGTTTTGCCTTTACCAGAATCTCTGAGGAACTGTGAAAAGAGAGAAGACAATGCTTTTAGTTTCTATTGAAGTTGCTACTTGATCTCTCATGGAAGGTTTGGGTAGAGGAAGATAGAGGCAAAGATTTGGTTTCTGAATTATCTGTGCATTTCCAACTTGATCTAAGCAGGTGCAGAGAACACACAGTCTAGAAGATTTTTTTAACTTTCTATTTCAAGCACATACGTACAGAGAGTATTATAATGAAACCCATGTACCCTGAACCCAGTTTCAACAATTTGCAAGATATTGCAATCTTGCTTCATTTATCCAGTATTTCTCTGAAGGTGAACCAGTGGGCACAGCATCAACTGGAGCTTGATAGAAATGTAACTTTTAGGTCCTGTCCCAGAATCCCTGAGTCAGAAACTCTAAAGGGAGGGACAGGGATCTGTGTTTAATAACCCCTCCACTAGGGGGTTCTGATGCTTGCCAAAGTTTGAGAACAACTTCATCTATCTCCTATATATTTTTTGTTTCTCATTTTTTATTGTCATTGTTGAGAATATACACAGCAGAACATATACTAACTCAAAAATTTCTTTATGTAAAATTAAGTGACACTGATAACATTCTTCAAGTTGTATACTCATTTTCACCCTCCTAGATTGTCTCTTCCAAAAACATAAACTTACTCCCACCTAAGTTGCCTAGTAATCTTTCAAGTTGCTGCTGTCAATTTGATCCCGTATAGATAGTTCTTAAGAGAGCTAATGCTCAAGGCAGACATTTTTTTTACTAGTCAAGCCAAACTGCTGTTTGGTTTTAAGAAGAGTCCAAGGATACTTTTATTTTATCTTAGGGTAATAGTTTCAGGAGTTCATCCAGCCTCCAGGCTCCACAAAGTCTGGAGTCCATGAGAATTTAAATTATGTTCTCTATTTTCTCCTTTTTGATCAAGATTGTTCAATAGAATCTTTTATAAAAATGTTCAGTAATGATATCGAGGCACCATTCTCTTCTTTTGGTGTCCATTTCTTCCTCCTATTTCTGATCTTCTTTCTTCTTTTGTTCTTCCAGGCAAATGGAGGCCAATTGTTGTACCTTGGCTGGCTACTTGCAAACCCTTAAGACCCCCTGCCCTATGCAATTAACTAAGAGATAGAACAGAGACACCAAACACAATATTAGGCCAATTACCTGGAATGTCCCATGAAACCATGACCGTAAACCTCCAAACCAAGAAACCAAATCCAATAAACAACTTCAATAGCAGCTTTTCTGTTGTTACTGTGAACATATCTACTACAAAACTTAAGCCAATTCAGTCTTTTAAAGATGTACAACTCTTCAAAAACAATTACATTAATCACTACACAAACCTACACTAATCATATGATTTTTTTCATCACTGTAAACCAAAACTCAGTGTTCCATAAGCAATAATCCCCCCTTTCCCCTCCCTCCTGTCCCTGGTAACCATCTGCTCCTCACTTATTGAGTATCTCATTATCCAATGTTTTGTAATTATAACAGTAGTAAAAAAAAAAATCTACTATCCGACTTTTTGCACAGTTATAACGTATACCTGGCAGTAATGAATGCCAAGGTGCAAGGCAAGACTAATGCTGGCTGTGATGATTAAGATTATATGTTAATTTGGCTAGGCCATGATTCTCAGTCATTTGGCAGTTGTGTAATACAGTAATCATCCTCTACTTTGTGATCTGATGTGTTCATTTTCCATTTGTTTAACGCTGATCTTAACATAACAATCTGGTGTTTGGAATCTTACCATGTCAGTATATTAGGACTGTGTGTAATCTCTATACATTTAGCTATTCTTGCCTTTTCATATAACTGAGGTCATGTAATATTTGTCACTTTGCAATTGACTTATTTCATTCAATACATTATCATCAAGCTCCAACCGTATTGTGGAATATATCAGGACTTCATTTCCCTTTCTCTTTGAGTAGTGTTCCATGGAATACATGTACAACATTTTGTTTATCCATTCATATATTAATGGTCATTTAAGTTGTTCCATGTTTTGGCTATTGTGAATATGCTGCAGTGAATACTGGTGTTCTTGTGTATGTTCGCATTGCTGCTTTTAAGTCCTATGAGTATATTTCTAGCAGTGGAATTGCTGTGTCACATGGTAGTTCTATTTTTACTTTTTTTAGGAATGACTACACTGTTTTCCACAATGGCTACACCACTTCTCATCCTCAACAACAATGGAAAAGAGTTCCCATTTCCTCATATCCTCTCTAACATTTGTTATTTTCTTTTTTTTCCCCTTCAATATCATAAAAAAAAATAGTCACCAAACTCAGTGCCATCTAATCATTTCAGACTCAGAGTGATCGCTACTTGGTCTCCAAGGCTGCAAATCTTTATGGAAGCAGACTGCCTCATCTTTCTTCTGTAGAGTGACTGGTGTGTTCAAAGCACAAATCTTTTGGTTAGCAGCCAAATGCCTTAACCATTACACCACCAGAGTTCTTTGTTGTTGTTGTGTTGGGTGCCGTCAAATCAGCTCTGACTCATAGTGACACTACATACAACAGAATAAAACACTGCCCAGTACTCTGCCAGCTTTACAATCCTTGCTACAACTGAGCCCATTGTTGCAGCCACTGTGTCAATCCATTTCATTGAGGGCCTTCCCCTTTCTTGCTAACCCTCTACTTTACCAAGCATGATATCTCTCTGCAAGGAATGGTCCCTTCTGACAACATGACCAAAATAGGTCAGATGGGGAAAAAAAAAAAAAAAAAAAAAGTTCTCACTTCCAAGGAGCATCCCAGCTGCACATCTTCCAGGACAAATTTTTAGTTCTTCTGGCAGGCCATGGTACTTTCAGTATTCTTCACCAACACCACAACTCAAAAGCATTAACTCTTCTTTGGTCTTCCTTATTCATTGTCCAGCTTTCACATACATATGAGGAAATTGAAAACACCATAGCTTGTGTTAGGCACAGCTTAGTTTTCAAAGAGACATCTTTGCTCTTTAATTCTTTAAAGAAGTCTTTTGCAGCAGCTTTGCCCCTTCAAATACGATGTCTGATTTCCTGACTGCTGCTTCCATTGTTGTTGATTGTAGAACCAACAATATGAAATCTTTGACAACTTCAATGTTTTCTCCATTTATTGCGATGCTGCTTATTGGTCCTGTAGTGAGGATTTTCATTTTCTTTATGTTGACATGCAATCCATACTGCAGAGTGTAGTCTTCATCCATAACTGCTTCAAGTCATCTTCACTTGCAGCAAGTAAAGCTATGTCATCTGCATATTGCAAGTTGTTAATGAGTCCTTCTCTAAACCTGATGCTATGTTCTTCTTCATATAGTCCAGGTTCTAAGATTATTTTCTCAGCATACAGATTGAATAAGTATAGTGAAAGGATATATCCCTTACGCACTCCCTTCCTGATTTTAAACCATGCAATGTCCCCTTGTTCTGTTCAAATGACAACCTCTTGTTCCATGTACAGGTTCCTCATGAACACAATTAAGTGTTCTGGAATTTCCATTCTTCTTAATGTTATCCATAATTTGTTATGATGCACACAATTAAATGCTTTTTCATAGTCAATATAAACACAGGTAATCATCTTTCTGGTATTTGCTTTCAAGCAAGATCCATCTGACATCTGCAGTGATATATCCCTTGTTCCATGTCCTCTTCTGAATTCAGTTGTCATTTCTGGAAGTTCCTTGTCAATATACTGCTGCAATTGTTTTTGAATTTTCTTCCACAAGATTTTACAGAGTTCTTTAGTCATCCTCAAAAACAAACAAATGAAACAAAAAACAAACCCATTGGGTTGGGAGTGAAATGGTATCACATCATGGTTTTGATTTGCATCTCTCTGATGGCTAATGATGTTGAACATCTTTTCATGTATTTGATGGCCATGTGAATATCTTCTTTGGTGAAATATAAATTCACATCATTTGCCCATTTTTGTATTTTTTTAATCTTTTTGTTAATTTTTCAAAATTATTTAATATTGTGGTTATTACGTTATTTTCAGATGTGTGGTTTCTGAAGATATTCTCCCAATTTGTAGCTTTCTTCTTTCTTCTTTTTTTTTTTTTGATAAAGCATTTTGATTAATGATAGTTTTTCATTTTTATGTGATACCATTTATTTATTTTGTCTTTTAGTGTTCTTGCTTTTGTTATATTAAATAATTCAGTGTTTCTTAGTTCTCCCAGAAAGTGGAGTCTTTGCTCAGACTACTCTGAAAAAAAAAAAAAAAAAAAAGCTTCAGCAATCAGAGCCTTTGGTCTTTGCTTACTGCTTCTTCTCCTTCTCCGTCCACCAGTGAGTGCTACCTCTCAGGTGAGATATCACACACTAATCAGTTTATCCATTAGAGGGTATAATCTTCTCCCTCACATAATTCTCTTTCCCCTTCTCTGTTTCTAGGAGCTCTGGTGGCATAGTGATAAGGCACATGACTGCTAAACAGAAGGTCAGTGGTTCTAACACACCAGCCACTCCTTGGAAGGAAGTTGGGTAATCTACTTCCATAGTGATCCTGCCTTGGAAACCCAAGGAGTGGTCGCTATGAGTCAGAGTTGACTCCACAGTAGCAAGTTTGGTTTTCTCCTCTGTTTCTGCAACCACATTTTCAGTCAGCGAACTCATGCTCATTGAGCTTCCTTCTGGGTTTGGTGTTGCTCTCTAGTTACTGCCAAGTCTTCCTTTTATGTCTATGGAGGCTGCTTATATCTGAGCTGGCATTCAGGGGAAAAGTTGACTGAGTTTCCTCCACATCTAGAGGGGAAAGAGCTGACACTCCCCAGAAGGACCTCTGAGAGATCTATCTTGTTGATCCCAGAGCCCAAACAGCCCTGTGGTGATTGGGAGAGCAGTCACCATTTAGGTGATCAGTCCACTAGCTCCACTGAAGGGGATCTTCTGCAAGTGTTTATGTCATTTCAGCACCTGAGAGTTACTGAATAGGAAAGAAGACATGCTTGAGTGGATCTCCAGGGAGGCCTACTTTGTTGCTATTCCCCCTTCCTAGTATGTTGCCTGTAGTTTTTTTTTTTTTTTTTTTTTTTTTTGATTAGCCATAAGTATAAATAATAACCCCATCTTCACTCAAGACACCTGCTTCCTAGCACACAGCAGCCTCAGTCAGTAGTCCTCAGTGTTCACCAGAAGAGGTAGCAGACAGACCCAAACTGACTCCCAGGGACATCTATCCTGTTGATTTGGGAGGCCTTATGCTATTGGGTGCTCAGGTAGCAGGCAGAGTGCTAGCTTTGGGAGCAGATTCCAATGGAGGGGGCCTTCTATCACCAGTCTGGCAGCTGACAGTTACTGGGTAGGAGAGGTGTTAACCCTCTCCCTATGGAACCCCATAGAGTTCTGCTTTGTGGATTTTGGAGCATAAGTTTGGATTCCTGTTGCTTTGCATAGGGGGTATGATGGTTAGGAACCAGACTCTTTTGTTGGGGCTACTTCCCCAGTTCACAGCAGCCAGTAACCCACATGACTTGGGGGAGGAGCAAAGAGAGTAAGAGAAATGATTTTCTTACTATATGCCACTCATTGTTGATTTATTGATCCTTGCCTATCTGTCATTCCCTGCTGCTGTCCTCTCCTTTCCTATTCAACACCAAGCACTGTTTCCTTGTTGTATTTCTTGTTATGTTTGTGAAGGAGGGTAGGAACAATGTCTGTTTATGCCATCATCTTCCCAGAATCTGTTTTCTTGCTTTTGTTCAAATTTAATAGCACAAGTAGCAAGCTGCATATGTTTTTTACACTGGATACTTCCATGCACATCTCAAAACCAAAAGGATATTTAATCTTCAATATAGCAGCAATGACATTATCAGCCCTAACAAAATCAATCATTATTCCTTAATATTATCTCATTCTTAGTACATATTCAAAATTCTTGATTACCTCCAAAATGTCTTGTTATGTTTAGATTTTTATAATGTAGATGCAATACCTACTCATTAGATTTGTTGTTGGGTCACTTAATTTTCTTGCCTTTTAAAAAGAATCTTCTTTTTCTTTCTTCCTTTCTTCCTCTCTTCCTCTCTTCATTTCTCCTTCCCTCCCTCCTTCCCTGCCACTTTCCCTATTTATCATTACAGGAAGCATGTCATTTGACCTACAGAACACCTGACATGTTCAAAAGATGTTAAAATCTCAGGTTTCTGACAAATATTCTTCTGAAAATGTTGGTAAGTACTGACAACTCCTGTGAGGTTCATGAAATAAGCCATGTCATGACCCAGGTCCTGTTCTCCACCTCTCAGGCAAATTTTTCATTTCCAATGACACCACAACCACGTGATCCTCCATACAGTATCATTTTTACATAGGCCAAAGGCTAAGGTCAGTGATGGAAAGCAGGTTGATGCAGCAGCAGAAGTGCCTGGCACTCTACCATGTCTGATGCTTGAACAAATAAGTGAGACAAAAGAGCAGATATGTATTTTTTTAATGATTCTTAGAGGCAGCTCCTCTTCTTCTTCTTGATTTGAGGTGTAGGATGTTATCTCAGGACCTGCCTACAAACACTGTCAGGTTTGAGACAAAGGACTACCCATCCAGGTAGTTCTCATGGCAGGTGAGCTCAGAAAGGAGATGGCATCCTTCTGGCTATCTGGGCTTCCTGCCAAGGCCTGGATGATGTGAAAGAAGTGAAGTAAGGTGCTTAGGAATGAAAAGTCATACACCTGAGACCAGCTCCCTTTTTTTAATACAGGAAGTTGGCTTGGACTATTGAAGTTGTCTATACTCAGGCCTTGTGGGAATTAGAAGCTGTGGGGTTGTAAAATATGCTTCATACAATCTCTATATTTTCCACTCCCACTATGAGCACACAAATCTGTGATTATGTAGGTGTCTGTTATTGTCCTCAGGGTTTTTAAATTTTTTTCTTTAGGTGGGGTTTTTGCATTTGATGTTTATTTCACAACAGTGTCTAGTTTCTCAGGTTGCTGTGAACAGAAACAAAATAGTAGTCATGGAGAATGTCTTTAGATGTTTAGAATAAAGGCACTCTATAAATCCAAGTCATTATTAATGCTAGTAAAATGTTTCAGGGCATTCAGCTTCCACTGGTTTACTTCACCACATAAAAAATAATCCTCTTATCATCTCTTCCTCTCATCTTTCTCCTCCTACCTCCTCTAGAGAAAAGAAATCTCTGGCTTCAATAATTTATGTAACATAGAGTTTATATTTATTCTCATAGAGTCTCAGAGGTTTCATTTTTTTGAACATCTCTGAGCTTACTAGGTAGAAGTGAAGGAGGACTGGGATTTAGCACACAGTACTCTGAATTATGCAATTTCACAGCCTCCTATATTTGACTAACAATACATTTTGCCTGATTTCCAAGGAAATTGAACCAGATTTGTTGAGCTAAGCACTGCTATTTTAAAATAACTTGTAATTAATCTGGCTATGGACTTACTTCAAGATAGTACAAACAGTTAATGTCCGTGGTTGCTAACGGAAACGTTTGTGTCTACCCGGAGGCACCTGAGAAGAAAGCCCTGATGATTTACTTCTTAAAAAATCAGCCATTGATAACCAACTCTATGGAGTACCTTTCTACTCTGACACATACACGGTTGTCATGAAACAGAGTTGATGCCACGGCAACTATCCAATGTTTGTTTTATGATAGGAGATACCTCATGGCAGCTTTGGAAGCTGTCGATATGGAGTCCTGGATTGTAAATCAGAGATTAAAGTTCAGAGGTCAGCAGTAGTCCTTAGTGATTTCATTGCTGGGGACTTAGAGACCATGTTTGGCCCCAATCAGATGATTTTCATTATTTGGTCTGCAATGCTCAGTTTTCAGGCAAACTTCCCTCAGTTTAGGATGCTTGAGCTTTTCTCTGTAGAAGAATAGCTAAATTAAGGGTTCCACTGATTTTATCAGCTAGGGCAACTACATACTGTTGGATTTTGGTAGAGTTTATTTCCAAACTCAGCAGCATACAGAGCTGGGAGATGTGAGATGTATTTTCTGGACAGAATCATATGCTCAGTAATATGGAGATAATCATATGGTCCTTTTGAATTTCCCTGGTGAATTGGCAAGTATTATTAATAGGTGGAGTCAAAGGTTACCCATGCATGTGACTTCCTTGCTGGGACTGAATCAGACTTCATGTCAGACCATGGCCACCACTCACCAACTGAGCACTGTAGAAAATTCTAGGGAATTTAAGGCTAACCAGAAGGTGGGTGATTCAAACCCACCAGCCACTCCTCAGAAGGAAGGTTAGGCAATCCTACTTCTGTAGTAATACTGCCTCGGAAACCCAAGGAGGGGTTGCTATGAGTTGGGGCCGACTCGATGGCACATAACAGCAACAACAACAACAACAACGTTAGGCTGACATGTTTGCATTTAACTCTGGTTTATCAGCAATCCTGCTAGAAACACCTCTATTACCAGAATTACCAGAACTTCTTAGTATCTTGCTATGCCACAAATTTCCATTTTCCCTGCATATTTATAACATCTGATATATGACCTTCTAAAAAAGCTGTGTACTTTCATTTTTTTCACAGTGTTTTTATTATCATTGGTCTTTGGTCTTTGTTTTTCCTTTCCTGTTTTTTTTTTTTTT
>NW_006921743.1:6734655-6743125 GCF_000298275.1 Orycteropus afer afer
AGGCAGTATCACTATGGAAGTAGATTGCCCCATCTTCCTTCCGAGATGCTTATTAATTCTATTGAATATATAAAAACCATTTTTTATTTTATTGATTTTTTTCCTGGTGCTTTCTGCTTTCTATTTTATTGATTTCTACTCTGACTTTTATTATTTCCTTACTTCTATTTACTTTGTAGTTAACTTGCTCTTCTGCTCTTAAGATGGAAACAGATTTTTATTTAAGACCTTTATTTTTTAATACAGAAAATAATGCTTTAATATTTTAATGACATAATAATGAAATATTGTGTTAATGATATCCCACAAATTTTGATATGTTGCATTTTATTTTCATTCAGCTCAAAATACTATCTAATTTCCTTTTAAATTTCTAATTTGATTTGTGGCTTATTTAGAAGTGTATTGTTTAATTTCTATATGTTTGGGCAACTTTCCAGAGGTCTTTCTGTTATTGATTTCAAATTTAATTTCATTGTTGACAAAGAACAAACTTTTCATTATTTGGAATATTTTACGTTTTTTTAAGATTTGTTTTATAGCCCTCAGTTTTCCCTATTTTGGTAAATTATTATGTACACACTTAAAACAAAAATATATGCTGCTATTGTTGGGTAGAGTGTTCTATAGATATTAATTACATCAAGTAAGATGTTGTTATTGTTGTCAGATGATTTCAAGTCAACTCTGACTCATAGCAACCCCATATACAACAGTTAGATGATAGTTTTGTTCAAGTAGTTTATATCCTTGCTTACTTTTTGTCTACTGTTCTGTCAATTATTTCAAAACAGAATTACTGAATTCTCCAACCATACAAATGGATTTACTGATTTTTCCTTGCAGATATATCAGTTTGCTTCAATTATTTTTACTTTGTGTCACTAGGTGAGAAGCCTTGGTGATGCAGAAGTGCCTATCTGATAACCAGAAGGTCAGCAGTTGAGATCAACCATCTGCTCTGCGGGGAGAAAGATGAGGCAGTCTGCTTCCATAAAGAAACTTAGAAACTTTATGGGGCAGTTCTACTGTGTCCTACAGGTTCATTATGAGTTGGAATCAACTCAATGGCAGTGGGTTTAGTTTGTTTTTTTATAGGGTCATTATGAGTTGGAATTAAATAGAGGTCAAGAGATTTGGTTATTAAGTGATATTTAGAATTCTTGTATTTTCATGGTGAATTACATTATTATTATGAAATGTTCTTTCTATTCCTGGCAATTTCCTTTGTTTGTAATCTACTTTGATATTAATATAATTATTTCAGCTTTATTTGCTTAGTGTTAGCGTGGTACACCTTTCTCCATATATTTATTTTTAACTTATTTTTGTCTCTGTATTTAATGTATGTTTCTTATAGGCCTTATATATCTGGTTCTCACTTTTTAATCCAGTATGACAATTTCTTCATTTTTATTTGAATACTTAAACTACATATGTGTGATGAGATTATTGATATGGTTAGATTTTAATGTATCATCTTGCTATTTTCTATTTTCTCATTCTTTTGTTTTTTCACTTTATTTTATATTATATTTTAATGATTTAATTTTATCTACTTTGCTTACTTATTAGCTATAATGCTGTGTTTTATCATTCTAGTGGTTGCTTTAACTTTATATATATTATATATTTTACTTATCCCAATTATTTCTGAATGATATCACTTCACATATTGAATGAGAACCTAACAATAGTATACTTCTATTTCTCTCCTCCCCAACTTTGTTCTATAATGACATACATTTTACTTTTACAATTATCTTGTGAAGATATTTAAGTAATATGAATAAAACTTTCTAACTTTACCCATATAATTATCAATTCTGGTACTTTTCACTCCTTGTGTGGTTCTATCTGTTTTCTTTTGGAGCTTGTTCCATCTGCCTAAAGGAGGTCCTTTAACCATTCTTGGAGTGAAAGTCCTGTGGGAAAATTTCAAAAGGGAATTCTACCAAATCCTTATAGAACAACAATCACAACACTATTAGATGTTTCTAGAATTAGGAAAATAAAGGAAACCTACAAATCCTTCTTTATAAAATGGGCATAGTAATTGAACCCAATAAAGTTAGCATAAAAGAAACCAACACCAGTTCACTTATGAATATTGATTTAAAACACCTAAAAAAATTTACTAAGTAGAATCCTGTGGCAAATTAAAATAGTAATTTGCCATGACTAATTGCATTTTATTCCAGAAATAGAATGACTCTATTTCAGGTAATTATTGATATAGTCACTATGTTAATAAAGGTAAGTTGAGAAGTGTGCGCTTGTTTCCATGGATGCTGAATGACATTATAGTCAACATTTATTCATGATAAAAAGTACTCAATAAAATAAGAATATATGCTGATTAAACAGATAAAATATACCTATCTTATTATCAAGGCAGCAGCATTCTTCTTATTAGAAAGCACTTCTGAAAAAGTAAATAGGAAGACAAGGATGATCACTTTCATCATTATTATTTAGCCTTGTTCACTGAAATCACTAGCCAATACAATTAGAAGTACTAGTAAGAAATAAAACCCAGGACTTCTGGTAAGATGACAGAATAAACAGACAAGCTACACAGATCCTTTTCAACAAAGAAAAGAGAAATCAATTGAAAGAGACACAGAGGATAATCCAGGAGCTCTGAGTTTTGAAAGGAAGTATATAGAAGTAGATTAGGCACTGTGATAGTTGGGGTTGTGTGTCAACTTGGCTGGACCACGGTTCTGAGTGATTTAAGCATTTGTGACATGGTTATTCCCATGATGAGATCAGAGTGTATGTTTTGAGCAGCCAACCCATCGAAAGGGAGTTTTCCTAGGGGTGTGGCCTGCTCCCAACATATATATGGACATCCTGGGAAAATGAGAGACTCTTCTGTTGATCTTGAGCCTCTTGTGCTGCCTACAATTTCCATGAGCAAACAATCCACCATTATTTATCCTGGTGATCTTGGATTCATCTCTGTCCAAGTCAACAGCCAGTACACTGCCTATGCACCTTGAGCTTGTCAGCCTCTGCAGCTGTGTGAGTCAGGAGAAGCTTCTAGTTTGACATTTGATCCAGGACTTGGGACTTGCCAAATTCTAAAAGTGTGTGAGCCATTTTCCTAAGATAAATTTATCTCTCTCTATATATATAGGGAGCTCTGGTAGCATAGTGCCTAAGGCACTTGACTGGTAACCAGAAGGCTGTTGGTTCAAATCCACCAGCCACTCCTCAGAAGGAAGGTTGGGCAATCTACTTCCTTAGTGATACTGCCTAGGAAACCCAAGGAGGGGTCGCTATGAGTCAGGTCCAACTGGATGGCCCATAACAACAACAACAACATATATATATAAGCTTTACTGGTTTTGCTTCTCTAGAGAACCTTGCCTAACACAAGCATCAAGTAGTGGAAGAATCTGAAAAAAGTGAGTACAGAGACAGATGGAGCTGCAGACTGTCATCTACTCTGACAGCACTAATAGCCTGATTATTTCCAAGTAGTATTGGGACCTGAGAATTGACCTAAAGGTCAGCCCTGGTTGGAAGGGATACAGGGACAATGGCACTGGTGGCTGATGACTAGGAAGGGAAACGGCAAAGAAGGAGACAAACTGAACTGTGAACTTTCAGCTGTCTGAAGGGTGCAGCCATTTTGATTGTTTACAAGCAGTGGCCATTATGGATATTTAATGAAGCTGAGGGTACAGCCATTTTAAATGTTTGCAAGAGGCAGCCATTTTGAATATTTAAAGTGAAAGCATTCTCATTCAGATTCCAGGGACCTAAGAATAGGCTCCATTTTCCAAGGACATCAGGGACATACAAGAGGCTGACAAAAGGAAAGGAGACAGGTGGTGAGTGCATAAATAGTGCCAAGTAGTGAACAGAGGATCACAGTACCCAGCTTACTAAGATAACATCCAAATAAAACAAAGAAAATGAAAATCTTGGGCAAATCACTCCAACATAAAATCACCAGCTAAATATAAACACAAAAATGTCACAATGTCTCAGAGACAACAAAACATCACAGTCCACACAGAGAAGCAAGATAAAGCAGGAGAAACAAGGGACCAGGATAGAGACTCAAAACATATGCCTGAAGAAAAAACAGTATTGGAACTACCTGATAATGAATTCAAAAGAATTATATTTAGGTATGTTCAGTGGATTGAGAGACAGATCAAGGAAAATAGTGACAAAATTGAGGAAAACACAGAAAGAACCCTAGAACAATTTCAAAAGTTCAAAAGACAATACAAGAACAAAATGACAATATAAATGAAAAATTAGAAATGATACAAAATCTACAGAAAAATCCAGAGGATTAATACTAAATTTTCAGAAATAGATAACACATTGAACAGCCAAAGCAGTAGAATTGTATCAAAGACAGAATTAGTGAAATTGAAGACAAATACCTGAATACTTCTTTGGAAAGGGATCAATCAAAAAAAGATCAAAACAAAATGAAGAAAGCCTAAGGTTAATGTGGAATACCATCAAAAGGAATAACTTACATGTAATCAGAATTCCAGAACAAGAAGAGAAAAGGTAAAAAAAAAAAAAAAAAAAAAAAAAAAAAAAAAAAAAAAAAAAAAAAAACTGAGAAAATTGTCCAAGATATGTTGGAAGAGAATTTCTCTGTTATGATGAAAGATGAGAATAAATCTATTCAACAAATCCAATGAAGCCCACACAGGATAGACTGCAAAAGAAAATCACCCAGATATATTACCACCAAACTCATCAAAACTAAAGACAAAAAAAGAATCCAAAAGCAACACAGGAAATAAAAAATTACCTACAAGAGGAAACCAATAAGATTATGGTCAGATTTCTTGACAGAAACAATGTAGGCAAGAAGACAATGGGATTGTATATACAAATCCCTGAAAGAAAAAATTTTCAACCAAGAATTATATACCCAGCAAAATTTTCCCTCAAATAGGATGGTGAAATTAGGGCATTTCCAGATAAACAGAAATTAAGGGAATTTGTTAAAACCAGATCAAACTTACAAGAGATGCTAAAGGGAGTCCTTTGGACAGAGAACCAACAACAGCAAACAACAACTGACCATTAGCACACATGATGACATAACCCACAAATCATCCTAGTTATAGAAGTATCCAAAGTAAAATAAGCTTACAAGACTGTAAACAGGGAACCAGAGACATTAAGTGTCCAATAAGGACAACTACAAATCAAAAAGAGGGAAAATAGTGGCAGTTACAGAACTTCTAAATGGTAGGGAAGTCAAGACAACTACAAGATAGAATGAACTGTTCTAAGCTTGGGAAGAAAATTATAAATTAAAGGGTAACCCCAAAGAAAAGTGATAAACCTTCACATCACAATAAAAAAAAAAAAATAAGAAGAAAAACATAAATATTTAGCAAATACAAAAACAATAGCAGTGAAGGAAATGGAAACATTGTTCATGAATAAAGTGAGCTCAGCACAGAAAATTATACAGAAGAAAGAAATCAGCAACACCATGAAAAAGAACATAACAAAATGACAGAAACCAACTCATACTTGTTAATAACTACACTGAATGTCAAAGGATTAAATACACCACTCAAGAGACAGAGAGTTGAAGACTGGATAAGAAAACATAACCCATCAATATGCAGTTTACAAGGGACAAACCTTAGAAACAAAGACAAAAATAGACTGAAAATCAAAGATTGGAAAAAAGATATATTAAGCAAATAGCAACCATAAAATGGCAGGAGTGGCAATAGTAATTTCTTTTAAAACTGACTTTAAGAAAAATACCACCATAAGAGACAAGGAAGGACATTATATAATGATTAAAGGATTGATTGAACAAGAGAATATAATAAATACCTATGCATCCAATGAAAGAACCCCAAAATACATAACTGAGAGTTTAATGGTACTGAAAAGACAAATAGAAGACTCCACACACAACCATAGTAGGAGATTTTAATACACTTTCAATCACAGATAGAACAATTTGAAAGAAACTCAACAAAGACACAGAAGAACTAACCAATACTATCCACCAACTTGACCTTATAGATATCTACAGAGCACTTCACTCAACACCAACACAATATAAATTCTTTTCCAGTGCACATGGAACATTCTTCAGGATAGACCATCTGTTAGACCAAAAAGCAAGCCTTAATAAATTTAAAAATATTGAAATACTGCAAACCATCTTCTCAGATCACAATGCTATAAAATTAGAAACCAAAAATAAGAAGATGAACAGAAAAAGAGCAAACACATGGAAACTGAATAACACCCTATGTGCTGGTCACCTAGAGCCACTCTGACAAGAATATACCACAAATGGGATGGCTTTAACAAACAGGAGTTTATTCTTACAATTTTGGAGGCCAGAAGTCCAAGTTCAAAGTGCAAGATTCTAAGGGCTGGGTGAAAGCCCCTTGAACTTGGGCTTCAGCTCTTCCTCTTGCTCCTGACCCACTGAAACTAGAGTCTTTTCTTCACTCAGGCAGCTCCTGGCTGCTGAGGCTGACAAACCCAAAGTCATCAAGTGAAAAGGTACAGTCCCAATATCACCAATCAACACAGCAGGCCACTAGTTCAAGTCCAGAAAAAGTCCCAAGATCAGCAGGGCATGGTAGGCTGCTGAACAACAACTTGGCTATATGCAGAATTCAAGTATGCCAAAAAGTTAGAAATCATTCCCAGAGCTTCTTCTTATATATGGGAAGCAGAGCACATCCCTAAAGCAGCTAATCAGCTGCTCCAATAGATTCCACCATGGAGTTAATTACCAATATCACTATGGGGAATAACTACATCCAGCTTCCAGGCCACTCAACCAGGCCCAGCCAAGTTGACACATAAACTTAATTACCACACCCTCCTTGAAAATGACTGGGTAGTAGAACAAATAAAAAATTAAATAAAAAAATTCTTTGAATCAAATGAGAATGAAAACACAACATACTGAAATCTTTGGGACACAGCAAAAGCAGTGATCAGAGGCCAATTTATAGCAATAAATACACACACTAACAAAGAAGAAAGAGCCAAAATCAACACCTTAACATAACATCTCCAATCATTAGAAAAAAGGGCAGCAAAAAAGCCTACAGTCACTAGAAGAAAAGAAATAATAAAGATTCAAGCAGAATTAAATGAAACAGAAAATAGAAAGACAATAGAAAAAATTAGCAAGACTAGAAGTTGATTCTTCAAAAAGATTAATAAAATTGACAAACCATGGCAAAGTTAACAATGGAAAAGAGGGAGAGAATACAAATAACATGAATAAGAAATGAATTGGGTGACACCACAAGAGAACCAACAGAAATTAAAAGAATATCAGGATACTATGAAGAGATATACTCCAACAAACTAAAAAAATCTAGAAGAAATGGACAGATTTCTAGAAACATACTACTTACCTAAACTAACAGAGGCTGAGGTGGAAAATTTAAACAGACCCATAGCAAAAGAAGAAATTGAGCAGGTCATAAAAAAAAATTACCAACAAAAAAGATCTGGCCCAGATAGTTTCGCTGGCAAATTCTATGGAAAGTTCCAGGAAAAAGTGACACCAATCCTACTCAAACTATTCCAGAACATAGGAAAGGATGGAATTCTCCCAAATTCATTTTATGAGACAAGCATAACATTCATACCAAAAACAGGCAAAGACATCATTCATAAGGAAAACTATAAACCAATATCCCTCATGAATATAAAATACTTGGGAATAAATCTCACTAGGGATACAAAAGACATTTACAAAGAAAACTACAAATTACTACTCCAAAAAACTGTGAGAGATCTACATAAATGGAAGAGCATGCTATGCTCATGGATAGGAAGACAGAACATTGAGAAAATGTCAAAATAACCTAACACAATCTATACATTCAATGCAATCCCAATCCAGATCCCATCAACATTCTTTAAGGATATGGATAAACTAATTACTAATTTTATATGGAAAGGAAAGAGACTTCAAAAAAGCAAAGGAGTATTGAAGAAGAATAGCAAAGTAGGAGGTCTCACACTCCCGGATCTCAAAACCTACTATACAGCCACGGTAGTCAAAACAGCATGGTACTTGTACAATGAGAGACACATAGACCAGTGGAACAGAATTGAGAACCCAAACATAGATCCATCAACCTATGGTCAGCTGATTTTTGACAAAGGACTGAAATCCATTAAATGGGGAAGAGATGGTCTTTTTAATATATGGTGCTGGCAAAACTGGATATCCATTTGCAGAAAAATGGAACAAGATCTGTACCTCACACCATACACAAAAACTAACTCCTGATGGATCAAAGACTTAAATGTGAAACCGAAAACTATAAAGTTCCTCAAAGAAAAACTAGGGGCAAATTTAAGGGCCCTAATTTGTGGCATCAATAGACTATCAAGCATAACCCAAAAATGCACAAACACTTGAAGACAAGCTAGATGAATGGAACCTTTTTTTTTTTTTTTTTTTAAATGA
>NW_006921743.1:6743716-6748332 GCF_000298275.1 Orycteropus afer afer
TTTTTGCTTTCTTCTTCACTTCCAATGCTAGGAGACTGTTACCTGTATCTTAGAAGGCCACTTGAAAGCTTTTAAGACCCCAGTCGCTACTCACCAATGTAGGATGTGGAGCAAGGCTTTTATATATTTTGTTGTGCCAATCGAGTCTGGTGTCCCCCAGTACTATGGTCCTGAGGCAGTAGATCTATGGATCTCTCTCCCGTAGTGTCTGGTTATCTGTGAGGGATTACTCTGTGTCTCTCTTCTATTGTTTCTTTAAGGACTGCAGGAATTTTTTGTATCACTGGTGTCTGTGCAAGATTAGCCTCAGCTGAATCTATCCTTGGTCTAGAGTATACTTCTGTTCACTGAACCCTGTCTTATCACCTCGGGTGTTTATGTGTTGATCTGTATAGCCTAGTATTTGGTGTTAATGGCAATGTGGTATTGTGGACACATTGGTTGGTATTAGCATCTGTCATCTGCCTCTTATGTGCACAGTTCGGTGTCCTCCCATTTCCTAATATTATTGTGGTGGTCATATATCCTCCCCATATATCCCTCCCCCATCCATGTCAGTATGTAGGCCCCAACTATCCCTAAATTAATCCCTCCCATTCCCTCCCTATCCCAGTAACCTACTAGGTGAGTTCCTTTTCCCAAGCAAACTCTTCTCTGTCTTTTTAGAGTAATGGGCTCATACAGTACTTGTCCTTCTGCATTGGACTTATTTAACTCAGCATAATGTCCTCCAGGTTCATCCATGTTGCAAGATGATTCGCGCATCCCTCATCGTTCTTTAACGTGGCATAGTATTCCATTGTGTGGATATACCATAATTTGTTATCTGCTCATTTGTTGATGGGCATTTAGGTTGTTTCCATCACTTTGCTATGGTGAATTGTGCTGCAATGAACATAGGTGTACATATGTCTGTTCGTGCACTATCTCTCACTTCTTTAGGATATATTCCTAGTAATGTAATTGCTGGGTCAAATGGTACTTCTATGTTCAGTTGATTCTTATTTCTTTCCAACTTTCACATTCCAATCACCAATAATTATCAATACATCCTGACTGCATATTTGGTTAACTTAAAACTGCAGAAGCTGGTGAAAATCATCAATTTCTTCACCAATGGCTTTAGTAGTTGGCACATAAATTTGAATAATAGTAATATTAACTAGTCTTCTTGTAGTTATATGGTTATTATCCTAACACTGACAACATTGTAGTTCAGGATAGATTATCTGATTAAAAATGGCCAAAACTAGTCCATTTCAGCTCACTAATGCCACTGATATCAATCTTTATGCACTCCATTTCTGAAAACTTACAATTTTTCTAGATTCATACTTTGTACATTCCATATTCTAATTATCAATGAATGCTTGCAGCTATTTCTTCCCATTTTGAATCTTGCCCCATGTACAAATGAAGATCTTGAAAGTTTTACTCCATCCATGTCATTAATGTTGACTCTACTTTGGGAAAGTACCTCTTCCTTAGTTGTATTCTGAGTGCCTTCCAATCTGAAAAGTTCATCTTCCAGCACTTTATCAGACAATGTTTCACGCTATTCATAAAATTTTCCAGTAATATATCAGACAGTGTTTCACTGCTATTCATAAGGTTTTCAGTGACCAATTTTTTCAGAAGTGGTGGTCTCATCCTTCTTCCCAATCTATCTTGGTCTGGAAGCTCTGCTGAAGCTTTTACACCACTGATGATCCTGCTAGTATTTGAAATACAGGTGGCGTAGCTTCTAGCCTGACAGCATCATGCATGCCACCACAGTAGGACAAACTGACAGATGAGTGGTGGTGGCAACTATTAGTGAATCATAAATAGCGTTAAAATTTTCTACAAAATTTTTTACTTCTAGTTTCTAATGCTATCTTTTAAAAGAAATTGTTATGCTGAAATACATATGTAGCAAAACATTTGCCAATTCAACCATTGTTACATGTACAATTCAGTGACATGAATTATATTCATCAAGTTGTACAATCATCACCACTCTCCATTTCCAAATGTTTCATCATCCTTAACATAAACTCATTTTTTCTTCCCTCTTCTCCTTGGTATTCCATTATTAATAAATTTTGCTTTATATGAATTTGCCTATTATGAATATTCCATATATGTAAGATCAAAGACATTTGTCTTTTTATGTTTAATTTATTTCAGTCAGCATAATTTTGTCACATATGTCACATTATGTTCATCCATATCATAGCATGCATTGGGACTTCATTTCTCTTTGTGGATAAATAATATTCCATGGCATCATTTCTTTTTGTAATCCAGTCATCTGTTGATGGACATAAGATTTAATGCTGTAATGAACATTGGTGCATAGGTGTCTATTTGTGTTCTTGTTTTCAAGTCTTTTGGGTATGTACCTGTGAATGGAATTATTGGGTCATAATGTAGTTCTGGCTTTACCCTCTTTTTTTTAATGATGAATATGGTATTGTGTTCCCTTCAGGAGTGGGTATACTGCATTTCTTTAAAAAGAATTCACTCATTTCTACACCCTCTAAAGGTTAGCATTTCATCAATAAATTCACTTCTTGCCGGATGTGTGGTGTAGTGTAGTACCTAAGGCATTTGACTGCCAACCAGAGGGCTGGCAGTTCAAACCCACCAGCCATGCCTTGGAAGGAAGACTGGGCATCTACTTCCATAGAGATACCACCTTGGAAACCCAGGGAGGGGTCTTTATGAGTTGGAATTGGTTCGAAGATAGTGAGGTTTTTTTTTGTTTGTTTGTTTTGTAAATGTGTTTTACATTGCCTGAAGGCAGATGATCTACACAAAGAGGAGTGCTATAAGCTGCATTAATTTCTTAATTGAAATCTATCCAATGCCTCCAAAATATTCATGCAGTGGAGGTTATAATCTAATTTATATTGGTTTTTAGTATAATTTCAATATCATTACCCCATGAACACTGAAAAGGCCCTGAAGATGCTTTTAGGAAATCTATAACTGGAATGTATTTGGACATGTTGTCTTTCACCCAACCACTAAAAAGAGAATAGTATATTGGTTTGGACTTCTCCTGAGTGAAATTATTCATCAAGGACAAATAAGGGACATAAAATTTCCAGAAATAATAGAATTTGCTATTAGGGAGCAATTCAATGAACAAAATAAAGTACCAAGATGTAAGCAATAATACAGATATATAATTTCATTAACGAAGGAAATTATCTCCTAATGACATTAGCACCAGAGTGAGCTTTGAAGGGATGACTTTATTCCTTCTGAGTTTTGCCCTCTGTCCTCATCATAAAAAGAGGATTTCTCCCCACTATATATGTGTCGGGAGCTCTGGTAGCATAGTGGCTAAGACACTTGCCTGCTAACCAGACGGCTGGCGGTTCAAACCCACCAGCCACTCCTCGGAAGGAAGGTGGGGCAATCCTACTTCCGTAGTGATACTGCCTCGGAAACCCAAGGAGGGGTCGCTATGAGTCGGGGCCCACTCGACGGCATATATCAACAACAACAACATATATGTGTCAGCCATAGGGATCCAGGTGAGGAGAGGGAACTCAGGCACACCCAAAGCAGCAGGGCAGGAGAAAGGGGATTAAAATCCAGGAACCCTGACAGAGGAGCAGTCAGCCACAGGGATCCAGGTGAGGGGAGGAAACTCAGGCACACCCAAAGTAGCAGCACAGGAGAATGAGAGAAAGGGGATTAAAAAGCCAGGAACCCAGACAGAGGAGCAGTCAGCTGCAGGGACCCAGGTAAGGGTGTTATGAGAGGTTTCCAACAGGGAGACAAACTTGTCTGTTGGTTTGTCCTACCGTGGTGACATGTTGATGTGAGTTTGGAGGCTGAGCCACTGGTGTTTCAAACCCAATGGGTTGCACATGGTGCACAGGTATCAGCCCAGCTTACAGACTGAGACAGAGTGGGAAGAAGGAAGAGGCCATCCATTTCTCAAATAATTGACCAGGGAAAACCTTATGAATAACAAAGAAACACTGTTTGATACATTACCACACAACTTCATGAATAGTCTGGTTAGGTCAGAAGGCTCTAAAAATAGGACTTGGAAAGAGCTGCATCATATGAGTAAACCCAGCCTTAGTCCTATGGATAAGGTAAAGCTTTCAAGACCTTCATTTTCTGATGTGGCACCATTCAATTTGAAGAGAAACAGCTGCAGACATCCGTTAATATTCAGAACATGGAATGTACGAAGTATGAATCTAGGAAAAGTGGAAGTTGTAAAAAATGAAATGGAACTCATAATCTTTGGCATTAGTGAGCTGAAATGGACTGGTTTTGGTCATTTTGAATCAGACAACCATGTGATCTACTATGCCGGGAATGACAGTTTGAAGAGGTATGGTGTGGCATTCATCATCACAAAGGATGTTTCAAGATCTGTCCTGAAGCCCAATGCATTAGTGACAGGATAATATCCATACACATACAAGGAAGACCTGTTAATACGATGATTATTGAAATTTATGCCCCAATCACCAAAGCCAAAGATGAAGAAATTGAAGAATTTTCTCAACTTCTGCAGTCTGAAATTGACTGAACATGCAATCAGGATATGTTAATTATCACTGGTGACTGGAATGCAAAAGTTGGAAACAAAGAAGAATCAC
>NW_006921743.1:6750642-6782954 GCF_000298275.1 Orycteropus afer afer
CTCACCTATTTTGGTCATGTTGTCAGAAGGGACCATTCCCTGGGGAAGGATGTCATGCTTGGTAGGGTGGAGGATTGACAAAAGAGGGGGAGGCCTTCAACGAGATGGATTGACATGGTGGCTGTGATGATGGGCTCAAGTATAGCAGGGATCATGGAGCTGGTGCGGGATCGGGCAGTGTTTTATTCTGCTGTGCACGGGGTCGCTATGAGCCGGAGATGACTTGATGGCACCTAACAACAACAACAACAACAACATCTATGTGTGGTGGTGTAGTGGGTAAGGCATTTGGTTACTAACTTCAAAGTTGGCAATTCAAACCTACCAGCTGCTCTGAGGGAGGGAGATGAGGCAGTCTACTTCCATAAAGATTTACAGCCTTGAAAACTGAATGGTGGTCTCTATGAGTTGGAATTGACTCAATGGCAGTGAGTTTTTGTTTTTGTTTTTTCTCTGTGTGTAAGTATGTGTGTGTGACCACTCCTCTACTTTTCTCTTAAAACAACCATGAAATTCACAGGCCTTAAGCACACAGTTAAATGACTTGTCAAATATACACGTTTCTATGCAACTCCAGCCAAAACATAGAATGCTATCATCATTGTCTGTTATGGATTGGTTTATGTTCTCCCAAAGTATATATCGAAGTCCTGATCCCTATATTTGTGGATATAATCCTAACTGGAAACAGGATTGTTATATTAATGAGGTCATATCAGTGTACAATGGACATTGTACTAAACCTAATAGCTTCTGAGTGTCATAAAGAGTAGCATAACTAGGCAAGTACAAACAGGTAGAAGATAGATGTCTGTCTACTAGTGCTTCTGTAGCAGAAATACCACAAGTGGATGGGTTTAACAAATAGAAATGTATTTTCTCAGTTTATGAGATTAGAATTCAGAGGGCTAGCTCTACGGGAAGGCTTTCTCTGTGTGTGTGTCATGGTTCTAAGAGGTTTCCAGTGCAGGGAACTCAGATCCAAAGGATGCACTCTACTTCTGGCTTTCTTTCTGGGTGGTAGTAGATACCCTCCTCTCTACCTCCTTCTCTTTCATGGTTTGTAAGATAAAAGATATTTCAGGCTACACTCCAGAGAATTCCCCTTCTCTGGATCAGGGTTGTGATAAGATTAAGGGTGTTATGTCTCACCTAATCCTTTTAAACTCATTGAGTTATCATATCAGGACACATCATGGGAGATAATTATTTAACTGCCACATTACATCATTATATAACTGCCAATCCATTGAAAATCATGGCCTTGCTAAGATTTTGAGAGACACAATTAAATACATTACAGTGATCTTCATGTGGCTTGATATCTCTTGTCCCCCACCTCTGCTTCTCTCACTTTTTCTTTTTTAATTTGTGGTGCTTTGGGTGCAAATTTACAGAGCAAAACTTGTTTTACATTCAACAGTTCATGTATATTTCATTTCATTCCCCAATTACTATCCTCAACCATAACAAACTTTCCTCCCTTCCCATCCCTGTGTCTACCCCTTCCCTGTGCCCTACTTAACTGTGCAATCCTGTCTGTCCAACTTTCCATTTATGTGAATATTGCCTCTCTGGTGCACCATGGCCAATTGCTCCAAGGACTGTATTCCATAGAGCAGGTGGGTGTGTCACCCTGGGGTAGGTGTTCTGCATGTGGTTCTCTCTACTTTTGGGCTGAGAACCTATCCATGGGAGTAAGTCCAATTCTAGGCCTGAATGGTAACCCAGGGCCATAGTCCTGGGATTCCAGCAGACTGTATCACATCAGTAATTTTGGTCATTTTTGTGTTTTTGAATGTTGTTCAACAGTTTTCCTCCCATTCTATCTAGGATCTCCAGTTTTGATCATTTTCCGAGTGGTTGGCATTGGTACCCGGGCACCATCTAGTTCTTCTGGTCTCAGGGTTCATCATATCCTTCGACTAATTGTTTCTGGATGCCTTTGATTTTCTTCACCCTTCTTTGCTTGAGATGAGAGAAGACAAATAGTTGCGTCTTCGATGGCTGCTCAGAAGATTTTAAGGCCCCAGTTGCTACTCACCAAAGTAGGTTTTGGAACAAAATTGTTATGTACTATGTTGTGCCAATTGAGCTTGGTGTCTCCTGAGACTATGGTCCTGAGTCAGCAGGCCTGGTGATTCTCTCTCAAGGTGTTTGGTTGTCCCTGAAGGTTACTCCAACTCTATCTTCTGTTGCTTCTGTAATGTGTGTGGCTAATTTTGTAGCACAACTGCATATGTAAGACTATCTCCAGCTAAATCTGTCCTTGGTCTAAAATATATTCCTGTTCACTGACCCCCACATTATCTTTTCACTTGTCTATGCATTTATCTGTAGCCTTGTGTTTGGTGATAGTGGTAATGCAGTATTATGCATATACTATTATTTCCCGTTGTTGTCTATATCTTATGTGCATGTTCCACTGTACTTCCTTCCCCAATGTCATCATGCTGGTCACAGACTCTTTCCTTACCATCCCTTCTGTCACCCAAATCAATATGTGACCCCCAACTACTCCTAAAATTTCCCTCTACTTCCCTCCCATACTTAATAACCTACAAAGTGAGTTTCCTTCCCTAAGTAAACCTTTCTTTGACCTTTTACAATAATGAGCTCATACAATATTTGTGCTGAGATTGACTTATTTCACTCAGCATAATGTCTTCCAAATTCACCCATATTGTAAGATGATTCTTGTATTCTTCATTATTTTTTAAGGCAGCGTATTATTCCACTGTGTGAATGTAACAGTTTGGTTATCCATTCATCTGTTGATGGGCATTTAGATTGTTTCCTTCTCTTTCCTATAGTGAATTGTGCTGTGATGAACATAGGTGTGCATATGTCTGTTCATGTTCTGTTTCTCACTTCTTTAGGATATATTCCTAGTAATGGAATTCCTGGATCAAATGGTATTTCTATTTTCAGTTTTTTAAAGAAATGCCATACCATCTTTCACAATGGTTGTACCATTTTGCTGCAGTGTATGTGAGTTCCAATCTCTCTGCAACCTCACCAGCATTTGTTCTCTTGTCTTGTAAAACTTAGCTATCATTGCTGGCCTGAGATGATATCTCATTGTTGTCTTGATTTGCATCTCTTGGATGGATGATGATTATGATTGTGAGCATTTCCTCATGTGTTTGCTGACCGCCAGTATACCATCTTTACTAAAGTGTCAGTTCGTGTCCCTTGCCCAGTTTTGAATAATTGGATTGTTCATGGTTTTGGTGTTGAGGTGTTGAAGTTTTCTATAAATTTTGGAGATAAGCCCTTTGTCAGATATGTCATAGACAAATTTTTTTTTTTCACAATTTGTAGGTTCTTTTTACCCTTTTGGAAAACTCTTTCAACAGGCATAATAGTTTAATTTTTAAAAGGTCTTAGTCATCTAGCTCCTCTTCCACTGCCTGTGCATTTTGGGTTATGCTTGACAGCCTATTTTTGCTGTAAATGGGGGCCCCTAGAATTGCCCCTATTTTATATTTGATGAGTTTTATAGTTCTGGGTTTTACATTTAAGTCTTTGATCCAACTCGAGTTTCTTTTTGTGTATAGGGTGGGTCTGGTTTCATTTCTCTGCAAGTGGATATACAATTTTACCAGCACCATTTTTTAAAGAGACTATTTCTCCCCCATTTAATAAATTTTGGTCCTTTTTTCAAAGTTCAGCTGTCCACGGATTGATGGATCTATTTCTGGGTTTTCAATTCTCTTCCATTGGTCTTTCTGTCTATCATTGTACCAGTACCATGCTGTTTTAACTACTGTGGCTGTATGTATTGAGATCTGGGAGTGTGAGACCTCCTACTTTGTTTTTCTGCTTCAGCAGTGCTTTGCTTATCTGAAGTCTCTTTCCTTTCTATATGAAGTTAATAATTGTTTTTTCTATATCCTTAAACAAAGCTAAGTTAATGGTATCTGGATCAGGATTGCATTGAATGTGTAGATTGCTTTGGGTGATATTGACATTTTCATAATATTCAGTCTTCCTATGCATGAATGAGGGAAGTTCTTCCATTTATGTAGATCCCTTGTAGTTTCTTGTAGCTATGTTTTGTAGTTTTCTTTGTATAAGTCTTTTGTGTTCTTGGTAAGATTTATTCCTACATATTTTATCTTTTTTGTAGCTATTGTAAATGGTATTTTTTCCTTAGTTCCCTTTCAGAGACCTCTTTGTTGATGGAGAGGAATCCAACTGATTTTTTATGTTGACTTCGTATTCTGCCACTTTGTTGAACCTTTCTATTACTTCCAGTAATTTTTTTTGCTGAGTTTCTTGGGTTTTCTATGCATAGGACCATGTCATTTGCAAATAAAGATAGCATTACTTCCTCTTTGCCAATTTGGATGCCTTTTATTTCTCTCTCTTGCCTTATTGCCCTGGCCAGGAATTCCAATACAATGTTAAATAAAAGGGGTGATACAGGCATCCTTTTCTGGTTGCCATTCATGAGGGGAATGTTTTGAGTCTTTCTCCATTAACAAAACCTTGGCTGTTGGCTTTGTGTATATGCTCTTTATTATGTTGAAGATTTTCCCTTCTGTTCCTGTTTTGCTGAGATTCCAAACAGAAATGGGTGTTGGATTTTATAGAATGCTTTTTCTGCATCAATTGATATGATCATATGGTTCATTTCTCTTGTTTTGTTTATGTGATGGATTACAGTGATTGTTTTGCTGATATTGAACCATCCTTGTATACCTAGTACGAATCCCACTTGGTCTTGATGTATTATATTTTTGATATGTTGTTGAATTCTATTGGCCAGGATTTTGGTGAAGATTTTTGGGTCTATATTCATGAGGGATATTGGTCTGTAGTTTTCCTTTTAGAGCTATCTTTCCCTGGTTTTGGTTTCAGTGTTATGCTTGCTTCATAAAATGGATTTGGGAGTATTCCATCTTTTTCTGTGTTCTGGAATAGTTTGAGTAGCATAGGTATCAACTCTTCCCTTATTGTTTGGTAAAATTCTCCAGTGAAGCCCTCTGGGCCAGGTCTTTTTTTGTGTACGTATTTATTTTTTATTTTTTTTAATGACCTGCTCACTCTCTTTTTTTATGGATCTGTTCAAGTATTCTATATCTGACTGGGATAGTTTAGGTAGTTCTTGTATTTCTAGAAACTTGTCCATCTCTTCTAGGTTCTCAAATCTGTTGGAGTACAGTTCTCCATAATATTCTGTTATTATCTTTTTTATTTCAGTTGATTCTTTTGTGATGTGCCCTTTCCATTTATTCTTGTTATTTATATCTTCTCTTTCTTTTCCTTTGTTAAATTTGCCAGTGGTTTGCTAACTTTGTTAATCTTTTCAAAGAATCAGCTTCTTGTTTTGTTGATTTTCTCTATCTTTTTTTTTTTTTGTTATTATTTACTGTTTTGTTTATTTCTGCTCTGATTTTTATTATTTCCTTACTTCTGGATACTGCAGGTTTCTTTTGTTGTTCTTTTTCTAATTGTTGGAGCTGTTAAGTTAGAGTGTTGATATTGTTTCTTTCCTCTTTTTTGATGTGTGCATTTACTGCTGTAAATTGACCTCTGAGTACTGCTTTTGCTGGTAAGTTGTATCTTCATTCTCATTTGTTTCTAGGAATTGTTTTTTTTATTTCACATTTTAGTTCTTCTGTTACACGGTAGTTTTTGAGCAGTATATTCAATTTCCACATATTTGATATTTTTTCCTTGATCTTCCTATTATTGATTTCCAGTTTTATAGCCCTGTGTTCTGAGAAATTTTGTAGAATTTAAATATTTTTGAATTTACTGAGTATTGTTTTATGTCTTAACATATGGTCTTTTCTAGAGAATGATCCTTGTGCATTGCAGAATAATGTGTATTGTGCTTTTCTTGGGTGAAGTGCCTTGGATATGTCTATGAGGTCAAGTTGGTTGATTGTGTTGTTGAGTTCTTCTGTATCTTTGCTGAGTATTTTTCTACTTGTTCTGTCCATCCTTGAAAATGGTGTGTTAAAGTCTCCTCCTACTATCGTAGAGTTGTTGATTTTTCCTTTCAATTCAGTTCATATTTGCTTTATGTATTTTAGAGCACTTGCACTGGGTTCATACATATTAATTATGGTAATGCCTTCTTGGTCAGTTGATCCTTTTAGCATCACATAATGTCCTTCCTTGTCTCTTATGCTGTTTTTCACCTTGAAGTCTATTTTATGAGAAATTAATATTACCACTCCCCCTGCTTTTTTTTTGGTTGCCATTAGCTTAGTATATTTTTTTCCACCCCTTAATTTTTATTTGTTTTTATCTTTGTGTCTAAGATAGGTCTCTTGTAGCCAGCATATCAATGAGTCTTTTTTTCTTACCCAATTTCCCACTCTCATTCTCTAGACTAGTGCATTTAGTTCATTCACATTTAATGTAATTAGTGATAGGTATGAATTTATTTCTGTCATTGCATTGGGTTTTTTGTTGTGTTGTTGGTGATTTCCTTGTTCCAACTACTTTTCTGTGCAGAGCTCTTTTTGTTATCAGGTGTTTCTTCTCTTTTCTTCATTATTGTTGGTTTTGTGCTTACTAAGCCTATGTGTTTTTCTTCTTTCTGAGTTTGCTTAGGGAGATTGTTAATTTTCTTTATGATTACCCTGAAGTATATTCTTATCTCCTTAAGTTTGGAACAGTCGGTGGTCCTGTCTTCCTCTCCATTTGGAAGTTTTGTAATTAAAACTTTTATTCCCTCTATTTGCTTTGTTGCTAGTTTCATCTGCTGATTGGCTCCCCTATTTCTCTGTGTACATTATTTTGTGAGCTTTTTTTTTTTTTTTTTTTTTTTTTGTTTTTTTTTCCTTTGTGTTTCTGCAGTGTATTTATATACATTTTTTTTTTTTTTTTTTTTTTGAGGATCTATTTCTGGTTTGGTTTCTAAGTGGTGAGGTCAAGTATCCTGATTTCAATGTGTTGTTCTTTGTTGTGGATCCTCTATTGGAAGGATTCCCTTCAGCATTTCTTATAGGGTTGGTCTGGTTTTCACAAATTCCCTTCTGTCTGAGAATGTCTTGATTTCACCATCATATTTGAGTAATTATTTGGTTTGGAAGTTCTTTTCCTTCAAGGTTTTATATATCCCATTCCATTGCCTTCTTGCTTACATGGTTTCTGCTGAGAAATCAGAACTTAGTCTTATTGTTTGTCCATTGTAGGTGACATTTTATATTTCCTGAGCTGCTCCTACCTAAGATTCTGTCTTTGCCTTTGGTTTTGAAGAGTTTGATTATGATATGTCTTGGTGACTTTTTCTTGGGATCTATCCTGTATGGGATTCATTGAGCATCTTAGATAGATATATTTTCCTCCTGCATGATATGAGTGAAATTTTCTGTTAGCAAGTCTTCCACAATTTCCTCTTTTTTTTTTTTTTTTTTGGTTTCCTCTTGTTCTAGTATTCCAATGAGATGTATGTTGTTTCTTTTCATGTCATCCCTTGTAACTCTTAAGTTCTCTTCATTTCTCCTAAATCTTTGTTCTGATTTTTCTTCATACAGGCTGGCGTCAAGAGATTTATCTTCTACTTGCAAAATGCAATCTTCAGCCAGTTCTAGTCCTCTTTTGTCCTTCTACTGTGTTTTCTACCTCTGTAATTTTAGTGTTCATCTTCTAGATTTCTATTTGCTATTTTTTGTATGAGTTCTAATTGTGTGTGTATCTTGTTATTTTGTTCTTGAATGGTTTTCCTGAATTCTTCCAGGATACTCTTGGTCTTCTCATTCATTCTGTTTGTGGTTTCCTTGAGCTTTCAAAAAGTCCTATATATATATATACTTTCTGAATTCCTCTCAGAGAGCTCTATTACTTGTTCTTCTTCCATAATAGATAATTCTTTAGTCTGGGCTTTTATTTATATTGTCTTGTCTTGTTTTTTCTTGGTTGATTTGAGGTTGTCTGTCGTGTCCTAGACATTTTGAAGTTGTTGTTTTTAATTGTTAGTTATGTATTGATTTGTTTCACCCTGATTTTGCTTTACTATATCTGAAAGTGTGGAGCAGACATGCTTTTTTGTTTATTAACTTGGCTGTAATGGTTGGTCTCCAGCTCTCCCTGTGTCGGTGGAATCACTGGTATAGATGTGGATACAGGTCTCTGTTCATCATGAAGGGGATTTGGAATTGGGATGAGCAGTTGTTGTCTATCTTCTACCACTGATTCTGTGACACAGGAATTATTGATGTTACCTATTGGGTGAGGTGTTCAGTGTAATAACTCCTGTTGCCTGGTGGCAGTTTAATGTATTCCTTCTATTGGCTGAAGCAGAGGAGAAGAGAAAAAAAGAAAAGAAAAAAGGCACCAGTAGCAAGCCTCAGTTTTCCACATTTGGGAGAGACAGTTCAGTTAGCGCTGTTAGCAGAAACAGTGAATTTTGTGTCCTCCTGAGCCATCTACTAATGATGACATCTTACTGTTAATCAGAGACCCACGGTTCAAAATTGACAAAGATCACAATGAGTAGAGGGCCACTACTTTCCACTTGGATCAAGAAGTCACAAAAATCCAGTAACCTGGTCCACTCAGTGCTAAAAAGTGGTTGTGGAAAAGTTGAACCCCAGTTCACTGTTGTGAACTCACTCCAGGTTCCACCTGCTCAGAAGAAGTTTCCCTCTTTTCCCCTACTCCTTTCTGGACTCCATGGCAGCCCAAGTGAAGGGGAGTCTTGATCTGTTTCCCAGAAGATTATCTTACTCACTGCCGAAAACTCCCAGTGTGTGTATTCTGAGTCCCCAATACCTCTAGGAGTTCCACGATTTTCTTTTTTCCTCCTTCCCTCTGCTGACCTCTTTTGTATTTCTAATGAGTCCTCTTCTTCTCTGTCTCTCCATCTCTAGTCTCCACGAGCTAGGTGGGTTTGTTTATTTTTCCCAGTTGTTTTATCTTCTCTTTTTCTCCATCATCACTAAATCTGATACTTTATCTTCTCCTTAGTTGCTCATATCACTTTCTTTTTAAATCTCTTTTATATCTCAAAAGAGATTGATTCAAGACAGACCCTACCCTAATCCTGCCTCATTAACATATCAGAGACAACCCTTTCACAAACAGCATTATAATTACAGGCATAGAAGTTAGAATTTACAAGACATATTTTTTTTTGGGGGGGGCAAAATTCAATCCATAACAATGCCACATGAATATTGTCAAGGAACAGAGGAACATCAGAGATACAGAAACTGAGAATAAGAACAAGAACTTTCCCCCAGAGCTGAAAGAAAGAAAGCTTTCCTTCTTAGCTGGTGCCCTGAATTTTTGCAAAAGACCTCTTTAAAGTGTTAAAAAGCAAAGATGTCACTTTGAGGAGTAAGGTGGCCTGACTCAAGCCATGATATTTTGAACTGCCTCATATGCATATGAAGGCCAGACAATGAATAAAGGAAGAAAGAAGAATTGACATGTTTGAATTATGGTATTGACAAAGAATATGGAATATACCTTGGACTGTAGAAAGAATAAACACATTCATGTTAGAAGTAAAGCCAGAATATTCCTTAGAAGAGAGGAAGGTGAGACTTTGTCTAGCTAACTTTGGATATGCCATCAGGAGGGACCAACCTGTGAATAATGACATCATGCTTAGACAGGAGAGGGTGAGCAAAAAAAAGAAAGACCCTAAATGAGATGGTTTGACACAGCAGCCACAACAATGGACTCAAACACACCCATTATTGTGGTGATGGCATAAGATTAGGGAGCATTTTGTTGTGTAATATATAGTATTGCTATGAGTTGGAATTGTCTCCATGATACCTAAAAAAAGTCTCCTAAACTGAGAAAATTCATTTCTGTTCTTTAAAGCCACTCATTTATGGGACTTCTGTTATGCCAGCACTAGGAAACTAAACCACCGTGCAAAGTTCTTTTATGTCCTTTTCCCAGAACTGCTCTGATATCAATCCCCATCTAATAGTTTCACCTGTTCTCAATTTCTAAAAATGGATTGTAAATACAGTAAAAAAACACACTATTTTTTGTATGATTTCTTTAAATCATCATAATATTTGTTAGATTCATCTATATTATTGTGTGTATCAATAGCTTCTTTCCTTTAGTTACAGGTAGTACTCTATTGTATGAGTACAACATACTACATTTATCCATTCTAAATTTGATGGAAATTGGTTGCTTCTAATTCTGCTATCATAGCTAAAACTACAATGGATATTCTTATACCAGTCTTTTGGTGGACATATGCTTCCATTTTTCTTTTTCTTTTTGAGTGGCTTGCATATCTATGGGACTTCTGGTGGAATAGTGGCTAAGGAAATTGACTGCTAACCATAAGACTGGCAGTTCAAACCCACCAGCCACTCCTCAGAAGGAAAACTGGGCAATCTACTTCCATAGAGATACTGCCTTGGAAACCCAAGGAGGGGTCACTATGAGTCTAATCAACTTGACAGCAGCATATCTATGAGTGGAATTCTTAGATGAAATGAAAAGTGTATCTTTAATTTTGTAGGGAATTTCTAAACAGTTTTTTTTTTTTTTACAATGGTAGTATCATTTTACACTTCCTCCAGCAATATTTGAGAGTCCCAGTTGCTTTGTTCAGTCCTCATTAACTCTTCATATTGTCAGTCTTTCACATTTTAGCCATTCCAGTGGCTGCCCAGGTTTCTATTAATTGTAATGTCTCCTCATGTGTTTCCCTCCTTTTTTTCTTTTTCAAGATGATTCTGACTCATGACAATCACATGTGTGTCACAGTAGAGCTTTGCTTCACAGACACACAGCTTCTTTATTGAAAAAGTTTGCATAAGTACACACATTCTTGCTTTTGACAAACTGGAGGCAAATTTATTTCTTGATTCTTTACTTCTGGTCTTAAATAATGTACGTAATGGGAGAAAATGGCATTCGTGTTTCCAAGATAACAAATACCAATAAATTAATGAAGTAAACTTAAAATATTGTGGATATTTTGCTTTCCATTTTGTTACTCTGTCTTTCAAGTTGAGTGTTGGAATTCTTGTGGCAATGTTTATCCTCATTGACCTACCTAATAAAACTCAGTTTTATTCATGACTTTTAAAATTTAAGCACCTATTGTGCATTTCTCTCATGGTCTTGCAAAAATAGTCACAAATATAGACACAAAATTTGAGCCAAGCTATTAATAAATTCTGAACTGCTAAAGTGTTTACTCTACACAGATTTTATTATAGTATAGCATGGATACCTGCATACATAATCATGAGTGTTCAGTCAAACTAAATTGTGTAAAGTAGAAACACTGCCATCAAAATATAGACCATTTCTAACACTACAGAAAACTCCCTAGCATTCTTTCTCAGTCATTACAACCACAAAAAAAACAACCACTGTTTCTGAGTTTCATTAAAATAGATTATTTTCACTTATTTTTCAATATTACATAAGTGAGATTATACAAGACAAACTTTGTGTGACCAGTTTCTTTCACTCACATGGTGTTTGTGAAATTATCCTTGTGTTGTATAATGGTATTAGATTGTTTCTCATTGTTGTATCAATGTGATTTTTGTTTTTATTATTAAACATTTCAAACAGAAACAAACTGCTAAAACAAACTCCCATGTTCCCATAATCTAGCTTCAAAAACTATCAACTAATGGCTAATCTTATTTCTTTCATACTTTCTTTTTTAAAATCCCTTTAGTATTCAGCACAGGTATTTTCATTGCACAAGTATACAACGTTTTTGTCTAGGCTATCCCTGGATATTAGGGTTATTTCCTAGTTTTTTCTTTTAAAAATAATATGGTATTAAAATTCACATACATATGTAGATACATATATGTATGCGTCTCATTTTGGTTTTAAAAAAGAAAAAAAATAAAACCACTGCCATTGAGTTGACTCCAACTCATAGCAACTTTATTGGACAGAGTAGAGCTTCCCCATAGGGTTTCCAAGGCCTCTAAATCTTTATAGAAGCAGACTGCCTCATCTTTTCCTGCACAGTGACTCCTGGGTTTGAACTACCGACCCTTAGGGTAGCAACCAAATGCTCTAACCACTATGTAACCAGAGTTTTGTTTTTTGGTAAAGTACCTGTTTAATTATTTTGCTCAGGTTTTAATTGGGTTGTTTTTTCCCTATTAATTTATAGCAACTTTTATATAGTGTGCATACCAGTTCTTTGTTTCATACACACACACATACACACACACATATACATGAAATTTAATTTAATTTTAGAATATGTGTGTGTGTGTGTGTGTGTGTGTGTGTATACACAGTGAAACCTATGAGACCCAGAACCCAATTGGACTGCCTTGTTTTTCCAGGTCTCACAAACTCTCTGCCTTTGACAGGGTGCAGTCTTACTACCTTTCTATACCCATTTTAGTGGAAAATATTTGACTTTTCCTTCGACAGGTTCTGACAAGCCGGAACACAGTCTCCAGCTCTTGCAGATTTTACTATATCTATAAATATAGATAGGAGCTCTGGTGGGTAAATGCAGCAACAATAAGTATATGAATTTCTTCCTTATCCATAACTTGCTTTTTTTTTTTTTTACTTTCTTATTGGTGACTTTTGATTAACAAAAGTTCTTAATTTTAATGTAGTTCAATCTTTCAATCTTGTATGTTCTAATCAGTTCCCTGTGTCATATTTAAGAATTCTTTACCTTCCTGAAAGGTAGGTGGTGAAAAAATTTGCTTTTATTACTTTCTAAAAGTTTTGTTGTTTTACTTTATATTTAGGTTTTCATTTTACTAGAAACTGATTTGTGTTTATGTAGGGAGATATGGTCAATACTCATAGTTTTAATGGATATATTCAATTGTACAGAATCAGTTATTGAAAAGATTGTTCTTTCCCCCATCCACCACAATGGTATCGTTCTCATAAATCAAAACAACCACATAGGTGTAATTGTTTCTTGGCTCTCCTCTTCTGTTTGTGTACTTGCTACTCCTTCTGTCAATGCCACACTCTCTTAATTGCTATCTCTTCATAATAAGTTTCAATATTTATAGTGTCAGTCCTCCAATTTTGTTCTTCAATATTGACTGTTTTTTTTTCTTGGTTTTATGTACTTTATTTTAATTTTAGAATCAACTCATACATTTCCCAAATAACATCTGCTGGGATTTTGATTGCTATTGCACTGAATTTGTAGGTCAATCTTAACAATTTTGTGATTCTCATCCCCAAATGTGCTATTTACTTTCATTTATTTTGGTCTTCTTTAATATATCTTGGTAGTGTTTTATAGGTTATTTTGTCTTGTGTATCCTGTGGTAAATTTATTCCTAGGTATTTTTTGGCATATTTGATTATATTATTATTAAAGCTTTATTTTCTAATTGTGTGTTGATAATACATAGAAGTATAATTGATTACTTTATGTCAGCCTTGTATATGGCAATTTTGCTAACATTGCTTATTATCCCAATATGTTATTTTTAGACTCTTTTGTACTTTCTACATGATGGGAAGCTCATGTAGCATAGAGTCTAAGGCACTTGACTGCTAACCAGAAGGCTGACGGTTCAAACCCACCAGCCACTCCTTGGAAGGAAGGTCAGGCAATCTACTTCCATAGTGGCACTGCCTTGGAAACCCAAGGAGGGGTCGCTATGAGTTGGGGCCAACTCAACGGCACATAACAACAACATGTATGATATCATGAACAATGACAATTCAATTTGATGGCTAGATTTGAATAGTTATTTTACATCTTAACTTTAATGATTAGATGAATGCTAACTTAGTAACTATGATAGTTGGAGCTGTGTGTCTACTTGGCTGGACCACAATTCTGTGTGGTTTAAGCAATTGTGATGTGGTTATTCCCATGATGGGATCAGACATATATGTTTTGAGCAACCAATCCATTGAAAGGGAGTTTCCCTAGGGATGTGGCCCACTTCCAGTATATTTATGGACATCCTGGGAAAAGAGACACTCTTCTGTGGGTCAGATTTCTTTGTGCTGCCTACAACTGTCCATGACTGAACAATCCACCATTCGGCCTGGAGATGTTGGATTCATCATTTGTTGGAGTCAACAGCCAGTATACTGCCTGCCAATCTGAGCTCATCTGCCCCTGCAGCTGCATGAGTCAGGAAAATTCTCCAACTTGATGTTTGATCCAAGAACTTGGGACTTGCCAGCTTCTATAAGTGTGTGAGCCATTTTCCTAAGATAAATTTATCTTTCTTTCTATATATAAGCTTTACTGGTTTTGCTTCTCTAGAAAACCCAGTCTAACACAGTAACTATGTACTTATTCACCTGATGAAGTGGGGAAGGAAACCTATGATTATGGATTATTTGGTCAATTAGTCAAACTTTGTGAATTGTTTGATAATAACATGGGAAATGAGTAGAAAGTATTGTTAAGTGACATCAGTAGATTACAAAAATGTATGTACAGCTTAATAATGGCTATGACAATATGTGCATGTGTGTATGCAGTTTGAAAATATGTATAGCCTTGCCTCAGTAATTTTATTTATAAGAAGTAAAAAAGTAATTTTGAATATGTGCACAGATTTTACTAAAGGATAATTATCTTAGCATTACTCATCTTAGCAAAAACTTATATGCAGAAATGGTTTAAATGTCTAACTACATGTCATGGATTGATTTAATTATGGTACTCCACAAAATAGGATCATATAGAGTCATTCGGAATGATGTCATAGAAGAGTGATTCTTACAAACAGGGCTGGCAATGATGGCACATTCTAGAACTGCTGCAATTAATTTTTATCTGCAGATCACATCTTGACAAAAGTGATTGAGCAGTCAAAAGAAATGAGGTTTGATGTATTCAAATTGGTGTATCTAAGTCAGCACTCCTTCTGTGCAAAGGATCTGAGTGTGCTGTCTCATTTAATCTTCACAGCAGCCCATGTCTGGGGGTTTCCTACTTCCATTCCACAGATAAGAAAATTGGATGCTTAGACAAGGTAAGTGATTGGGCCAGGGAGAAACAATGATGAAGCCGAGATTTCTGTAGAACCTCTGAATTTCCCTTGGTCATTCCATGAGCAAGTTCATGGAAACCTGTGAGGTAGGCATAGCACAGCACCTGTGTGCATGCTTCTGTGCACTGTGGTATACACCAAAAGAATACCCAAATGAGTAGAGTTCTTGGTTTCCTGACCTATAGTGTGTGTTAAGAAGCAACGTGACAACCAACAGAACTCCTTTCCAGATATCCTTTAGGATGTCTGATCAGAATGCTGTGATGTCCTGCCAATACAAAGCACCAAGCAGCATTTCTAACTGGTCTCAGTGTCCAGAATATGCTTGAACAGGAAGACAATTCAGATCAGCCAAACTAGCTTTAAAAGGGCTTCTCCGAAAGCTTTTACACTTGATGCCTAGGGTGTTCATTCAGAGAGGACAATCATCCTAATGGATAATATAGGTGCTTTTAGAAAATTCACCCACAAGGAATCATGTTATTCCCTGGGCAGGGCATCACTGTACAGTTGCAGAAGTTCACTCAAGGACCTCATTAAAGTCACTGAATAAAATAAAACTTTTAGGACTTCAGGCAAGATGGTGGAATAGGCAGACAAGCTACACTGACCCTCTACAACAAAGAAATGAAAAATCAATTGAAGTAGGTACAGAAGATAAGCCCAGTATCTTGAGTTCCAAAGGGAAAGATAAAGAAGTGGGTAAAATACTGACTAGTAGAAGAAACTGAAGGAAAACAGTGAATAAGGAGACAACTGGCACTGTGGACTGTCGATTGACTTGACAGTATGGCCTTTTTGAGTATTTGCAAGCAGTGTTCCAATCAGGACAATAGCCTAATAATCAGCTCTACTTGCCAAGGACTACATGGGCAATCACACTGGTGACGGATGCCCAGAAAGGTGCAATATTTCCCTTGTCTCTCTTGTACACCAGACCTTTTCAGTGAATAGAGGTGTGGCCATACCCCACCCCAGGAGGAATTCATTCCTTGTCTAAGCATCCTGCTTCCAGCTGCCTTCCAGGTAGGCAAGAGCTGGTTCTGAACTGGGTGCCCTGCTCTCAGCCACATTTTGGGTCAGTGAGAGTTTTTTTTTTCTGGGGTTAGGCACCCTGCACTCTGTGGCCTTTTGAAACAGCAATAACTTTTTCTAGGACCAGGAGTCCTGTGCTCTACTGACTCTTGAGATGGCAGGAGCTTTTTCTGGGAACAGACATTCTGCCCAGAGCTTTTTTTTAGGGGGGGAGGGGTGCTGGGTGCTGACAGGTGGTCCCTCTGGAACTGATTGCCATGCTCCCAATTGTATTTTGAACTGGAAGGAACTTTTTCTAGGTCCAGGTGATATGCCTCTGGATACTTTTTGGACCAGCAGGGGACATATCTAGTATGTGAAGCTCTGCCACCAATTACAATTACCTTATGTGTGGTTGGGAACAAATTCTGGGAGCAGCTGCCCTGTTTCCAGCTACTTTTTGGGCTGATAGGATCTTTTTCTGGAACCAACTGCTCTACACCCAGTCATATTTTGGGAAGTAGGAACTTTTTTCTGGTTGAATGGACCCTGCACTCAGCTGCCTTTTGGGATAGCAAAAACTTTTTCTAGTACCAGACACCCTGCGTTTGGGACCAAAAGGAATACCATCTGAAACCAAGCATCTTAATTCCAGTCTCCATTTGGGCCAGCAGGAACTTTTCTGGGACCAGGTGCCCTGCCTTCCAGACATCTAGGCCATCAGGCTCTAGTCTGAGATCAAGTGCCCTGCCCTCAATTACTTTCTGGGTATGCAGTAAATCATTCAGAGAAGAAGCACTCTGGTTCCACCCACTCCTTCTGGAATCATGTACCCTGCTACCCACACCTGCTTGGCCAGCAGAACACCACCAGTTACCCTAACATACTACAGGTTCCTTTTTTTCCTAATTGTACTTTTTTCCTGCTGTCTGTCTTTTTATTTTTTCTTCTCTTTCCCTTACCTCTGGCTTGTTTTCTCCTTTTCCTTTGTCCCTTCAATTTTCTGTCTTTTTTTTTTTTTTTTACCATCCTTTGTTTTCCTTTCTGCATTTTCTTATTTTTTTTTCTTTATTATTCTTTTTTTTCTTGCCCTCTTTTCTTTTTTCCCTCCTCAGATATTGGATTTTTTCCTTTTTCTGTTTACCTTTCTCTTGTCTTATTATTCCTTTTGTTTCTTTTCACTCTTTTGTTTTGTTTTGTTTTAGGATTGTTGTTGCTTATTAATTCTGTTTGCATTTCTTTGTTCTTTATGTTTTTTAGTTTTTTTTATCCAACATGGCAAAGGACAGTAACTGTGCCCACATGACCTAACCACATCTGCACCTCCTGAAGCTCCATTCACTAGATGAGGGCCACTACCTGCTTCTGCACCAACTTTAACAATGATAGACAGTGGCCAATACTAGCCCAACCTACCCCTAGCTTCTCTACACAAACAGCTAAGAGAGATCTATGAACACATTTTCATCCTCTATCACACCTACCAGAAACAGATGGTGAGTGCCTAAGTACTGCCAAAGTAGTGGATAGAGTAACACACCAACCCCATTCATTGAGATATATCAAAACAAAATAAAACAAAAATATTAAAAAATAAATAAATAATAAAAACTTGAGCAAATCAAACCAACATACAGTCACCAACTAAATATGAATATAATGACACACAATGTATTGGAGACAACTGACAATCCCAGTACAGAAAGAAACAAGATAAAGGAGTACAAACAAGGGACCAGAATACAGAGCCAGAAAACTTTCTTGAGGAAGAAATGGCATTGGAACTACCTGATAAGGAATTTGAAAGAATTGTATTTATCTACCTTCAACAGATTGAAAGACATGAAGGAAAACACAAAATTAAGGCAAACAGACAAAATTCTATAAGCATTTAGGAAAATAATAATGGACAAAATAAAAACAAATGGACAAAATGAATGAAAAACTAGAAACCATGCTAAAACAGCAAAAAGAAATCAAGAAGATTAAAGCTAAGATTTCAGAAACAGATAACACATTGAAAGGGCAAAGGAGTAGAAATGAATCAATGGAAGACAGAATTAGTGAGACTGAAGACAAATTCTGTAATACTACTTTGTTAACGGAACAATCAGAAAAAAGAACCACCTCCCCCTCATAAAAATGAAGAAAAACCTAAGATTTATGTGGGACACCATCAAGAAGAAAATCTTACATGTGATCAGGAATCCAGAACAGGAAGGGACAAATAAAACCACAGAGAAAATTATTGAGGATTTATTATGACAAAGATGAGAAGATAAGCATTCAAGAAGTTCAACAAATCCCAGACATGATTCACCCAAAAAGAAAATCAGCAACATATATTATCAAACTTTCCAAAACCAAAGACAGAGAAAAAATCCTGAAAGCAGCATGGGAAAAAAGAAAAATAACAAACAAGAAAAATATCTAATTTCTTGGCAGAAACCATGAAAATGAGCAGGCAGTAGGATGATACATATAAAACCTTGAAAGAAAAAAAAAATTGTCAACCAAGAATTATATACCCAACAAAATCATCCCTCAAATATGATGGGGAAATTAGAACATTTCCAGATAAACAGAAATTAAGGTAATTTGTAAAAACAAGACCAATTTTACAAAAGATGCTGAAGGCAGTCCTTCAGACAGAGAACAACAGCAGACGACAACCTGTGATTAATATACATGACAACATAACCCAGAAACCAATGCAGATGTAGAAGTATCCAAAGTAAAATAAACTTATAAGGCTAAATTCATTTAACCAGAGACATCCATTTGTAAATGAGGACAGCTACAAAACAGAGAGGGAGTACAAACCTACCAAATAGAGAGGAAATCAAGACTATATTGAGATAGAACAGACTATTTTAAACTTGAGAAGAAAATAATAAATTACAGGGTAGTCTCAAAGAAAATTAATGAACCTTCTCATCAAAGTAAAAAAAAAAGAGGAAAGGCACAAATAATTAACTAATACCAAAATAATAACAATGAAGGAAATATACAAAAAAATCATATACAAAAATGAGCTCAGCACCAAAAATTATGCAGAACAAAGAAATGAACAATACCATGAAAAAATGTAGAGCAGAATGACAGCAATAAATTCATACTTGTTGATAATTGCACTGAATGTACATGGATTAAATGCAGCAATAAAGAGATGGAGGGTTGCAGAGTGGATAATAAAACATAATCTATCAATATGCTGTCTACAAGAGACAAACCTTACACACAAAGACATTAGTAGACTAAAAAGCAAAAGTTGGAAAAAAATATCAAATGACAATTTAAAAAAAAGGATGAGTGGCAATATTAATTTCAGATAAAATAGACTTCAAGATAAAAACCACCATAAGAAACAAGAAAGGACATTATATAATGGTTTAAGGACCAATTGAACAAAAGGACATAACCATAATAATTTTCTATGCACTCAATGAAAGATCCCCAAAACACGTAAATAAAATTTTAACAGAATCAAAAAGAGAGATAGAGAGCTCCACAATAACAATAGGAGACTTCTTTTTTTTTTTTTTTTAATTTTTATTGTGAATTGGGTGAAAGTTTACGTAGCAATTTCATTTTCTATATAGCAGTTCATAGGAGCTCTAGTAGCTTAGTGCTAACCAGAAGGTTGGTGGTTCAAACCCACCAGCCACTGGAAGGAAGGTTGGGCAATCTACTTCCATAGTGATACTGCTTCAGAAACCCAAGGAGGGGTTGCTATGAGTAGGGTCCAACTCCATGGCACATAACAACAACAACAACAACATATAGCAGTTCATACACATTTTGTTTCATAACATTGACTGCAATTTTCCACAATGTAACAGCTCTTCCCACTTCTTCCTCATAGCTATTTCTTCCCTGTGTCCTTCCCTCCCCTGCACTCCTGCCCCCCAAGTGGTCTCACTGTGCATACACTGCCCTTCTGTTCTCTCATGATTCATCTCTCCAAGAAGTGTATCCATCTGATGTAAATGTTCAGCCCATGTACCAATCTTCTTTTGGTGGGAAGTCACAGAAGTGAGTTCAATTCCAGACCTGAAAGACAGCTAAAGGCCATAGTCTCAGGGATTATTAGGAGACTTTTAAGCACCATTTCTAATGAAGGATAGAACAACTAGAAAGAAACTCAACAAAGACACAGAACAAAACAATACAATGAACCAACTTGATCTTATAGACACTTCATCCAACAGCAACACAATTAGTGCACATGGAATACTCTCCGGAACAGTTAATATGTTAGACCACAAAGCAAACTTCAGTAAATTTAAAAACATTTAAATACTACAAAGCTATGATCTTCTCAGATCATAATATTAAAAAATTATAAATCAATAATAGGAAGATCAAGGGGAAAGAGAAAATGGAAACACAGTAACATCCTCCTTAAAAAGTACTGGATAGTGGGAGAAATGCAAAATGAAATTTACAAATTCCTTGAATCAAATGAGAATGAAAATCTATTGGAGACAGCAAAAGCAGTGATCAGAAGAAAGTCTATATCAATAAATGCACATATCAAAAAAAAAAAAAAAAGCCAAAATCAACACCTTAAGCCAACATCTCCACTGATTAGGAAAAGAGCAGCCTAAATAAATAAATAAATAAATAAATAAATAAACAAACAAACCTAAGATGAAAAGAAATAATGAAAACTCAAACAAAAATAAATGAAGCAGAAAAACAAGAGAAAAAAAATCAAAAGAAGTTGGTTCTTTGAAAAGATTAATAAAACCAACAAACCACTGGAAAATTTAACAAAGGAAATGAATGAGAAGATGCAAATAACACAAATAAGAAATGAACTGAATGACATCACAACAAACCAACCAAAATAAAAATGCATAATATCAGAATATTATGAAGAATTGCACTCCAACAAATTTGAAAAACTAGTGGACAGATTTCTAGAAACACACTACCTACCTGCACTAACACAAACTGAGGTAGAAAATTTGAACATGCCCATTACAAAAGAAGAAATTGAATAAGTCATGAAAAACTACTGTTTGGATCTCTAATGATGCTATAACAGACATACCACACACAGGTGGCTTTTACAATCAGGAAATTATTCTCTTACAATTTAGGAGGTGAGAAGTCCAAATTCAGAGTACTTTCTCTAGGGGCTGGGTAAAGGTCCCTTGACCTTGGGCTTCAGCTCTGCCTCTTATTTCAGGCCCACTGGAGCTAGAAGCTTCTTATAACTCAGGCAACTGTTGATTGCTGAGGTTGAAGAACCCAAGGTTGGCACAGTCTCAAGATCAATAGGCTCATGACAGACAAAAGTTCAAGTCCAGGAACAATCCTAAGATTGGCAGGCAACAGTGCAGACCAATGAGATGAAGAGTCAGCCAAATGCAGGATCTAGATATACCAAAAAGCTTGAGACCTTCCTCAAAACTTCCCATCATGTACTGGGAGCAGGCCACACCATCAAGACAACTAATTAGTGGGTCACAGTAGATTCCACCATGGAATTGATTCCAATCTCATCATGGGGAATAACTGCACCCAACCACCAAGCACTCAAAACCACACCCCAGCCAAGTTGAGACACACAACTTTTACTATCACAGCTATTAACAGAAAAAGTCCTAGCCCAATGGTTTCCCTGGAAAATTCTACCAAACATTCAAAGACAAGTTGAAAACTATTCTACTCAAAATATTCCAGAATATAGAAAAGGATGGTATACTCCCAAATTCATTTTATGAAACAAGCCTAACTCTGATACCAAAACCAGGTGAAAACACCAGTAAAAATTACCAACCAATTGATCTCATGAATATAGATAGACACACAAATCTTCAACAAAATCCTAGCCAATAGAATCTAACACTCTAATAATACACCATGACCAAGTGAGATTCATACAAGGATGAATCTTGGATACAAGAATGGATCTACATTAGCAAAACAATCAATGTAATCCATCATATAGATAAAACAAAGGAAAAGAAGCACATGATCATATAAATCAATGCAAAAAAGGCATTTGATAAAATCCAAAATTTATTTTGGGTAAAAACTCTCAGCAAAATAGGAATAGAAGAGAAATTCCTCAATATAATCAAGTATGTATATACAAAACCAATAGCAGACATTATTCTCAACAGAGAGAGAGTGAAAGCATTCTCCTTACAAATGAGAACAGACAAGGATTTCCTATATCACCACTTCTATTCAACATTGTGTTGGAAGTCCTAACCAGGTCAATAAAGCAAGATAGAGAAATTAAATGCATCCAAATTGGCGAAGAAGAAGTAAAAGTATTTCTATTGCATATGATGTGATCTTGTACTTAGAAAAACTATAAGAGTAAGAAAGAAAACTATTGGAACTAATTGAAAGATTCAGCAAAGTGGCAGGATATAAGATCAACACACAAAAATCAGTTGGATTCCTCCACATCAACAAAAAGATATCTGAAAAGGAAATAAGAAAAACTATATCATTTACTATAACTAACAAAAAAATAAAATATGGAAAAATATAAAATACTTAGGAATAAATTTTACCAGGGACACAAAAGACCTATACAAAGAAAACTATAAAACACTACCACAAGAAGCTATAAGAGACCTACATAAATGGAAGAACATGCCACACTCATGGAGAGGAAGACCAAATATTGTGAAAATGTCAGTACTACTCAAAGCAATCAATCTATAGATTCATTGGAATCCCAACCCACATTCCATCAACATTCTTTAAGGACTTGGAAAAACCAATCACTTATTTTACATGGAAAAGAAAGAAACCTCAGATAAACAGAGCATAACTGAGAAAGAACAAAGTAGGAAGTCTCACAGTCCCTGCTAGCAAAACCACTATACAGCCACAATATAGTATTGGTGCAAATAACAGGCACATAGGCCAGTGGAACAAAACTGAGAATACAGAAATATCTCCACCCATCTATGGACAGCTGATCTTTGACAAAGGGCCAAAACCCATTAAATTGGGGGGTGGGGAATATTCTCTTTAACAAATGGTGCTGGCAAAACTGGATATACATTTACAGAAAAACAAAACAAGATCCACACCTTACATCATACATAACTCAAGATGGATCAAAGACCTAAATATAAAACCTGAATCTATAAAGTCCATTAAGAAAAAAACAAGGACAAACTTGTTGTTGTTATGTGCCGTCGAGTCGAACCTGACTCATAGAAAGCCTCCTTGGGTTTTCAAGGCAGTATCACCACTGAAGTAGATTGCCCAAACTTCCTTCCAAGGAGTGGCTGGTGGATTTGAACAGCCAGCCTTCTTGTTAGCAGTCTAGTGCCTTAGGCACTATGCTACCAGAGATCCCAAGAGAAACTTAGGAGCCCTAGTTTATGACATAAAAACACTATCAAACATAATAATAACAATAATAATAATAAAATACACAAACAGCAGATGATAAACTAGAGGTCTGTGGCTTCTAAAAATTAAATTCTTATGCACATCAAAAGATATTTCCAGAGTGAAAAAGAAAACTTACTGATTGGGGAAAAAAATATATTTGCAATGACATATCCAGCAAGAAATTTATCTCTAAAATTTATATAAAATTTAAATACCTCTATATCAAAAAGACAATCCAGTAAAAAAGTGGAGAGTGAACATGAACAGACAGACACTTTGCCAAAGAAGATATTCAGGTGCCAACAAACACTTGAAGAGATGCTTGCAATCATGAGAGAGATGCAAGTCAAAACAACGAGATATCTTCTCACCCCAGCAATAATAATAAAGTTCAAAAAAAAAAAAAAAACCCACTGCAATTGAGTTGATTCTGACTCATAGTGACCCCCTTTGGGTTTCTGAGGTAGTGAATCTTCATGGAGTTTGGCAGATGATATTTCTACATATGTATTTGTATGTGTTATAAAACTGTCCATGTATAATGGAGCTAATAGGGATAAAATTATGATAACTTCTTAAACACAACCACAATCCTCGAGGGAGTGGGTTGCTGGACCTGCAGGATTGAGACTGTGATTATAGGGGACATCAAGCTTGATAGGCATAGCATAGTACACAAAAACATTGTTCTACATCCTACTTTGGTGAGTAGTGACGAGAGTCTTAAAAGATTAGAAATGACTGTCTAAGATGTAACTCTTATTTTCTCCATGTCTAGAGCAAAGAGGACTAAGGTGCAGCTGACACAAGCTACGATATTTTCAATTGCTTCATATGCATGTGAGAGCTGGACAATGAATAAGGAAGACCAAAGAAGAATTGATGTTTTTGAGTTATGGTGCTGGAGAAGAATGCTGAAAGTGTCATGAACTGCTAAAAGATCTACCAAATCTGTCCTGGAGGAGGTGCAGCTGGAATGCTCCTTGGAAGCGAGAATGGTCAGACTTCGTCTCATCTCCTTTGGTCATGTTGTCAGAAGGGACCTGGAGAAGGGTGTCATGCTTGGTAAGGGAAAGGGTCAACAAAAGAGGGGAAGGCTCTCAATGAGATGGATTGCTACAGTGGCTGCAGCAATGGGCTCAAGTACAGCAAGAATCATGGAGCTGGTGTGGGACTGGGTGGTGTTTCGTTCTGCTGTGCATGGGGTGGCTGTGAGTTGGAAACAACTTGATGGTACATAACAACGACACCAGACCAAAGAATAAAGGAAATCAAACAAGCATGGAGACAACTAGTCCAAGGGCTTAGTGAACCGTAGGATCCTCAGTCTATGCAACCCTGGGACCAGAAGAACTAGATGATGCCTGGCTATCACTGATAGCTAATCAGAAAGGGATCAAAATTAGAGATCCTGGATAGAGTGAGAGAAAAATGTGTAACAAAGTTCAAAATTACAAAATTGACTAGTCCAAGGATAAGATGGACTGAGTGGGAGAAAAAATGTGGAACAAAATTCAAAAACATCGAAACAACCAGAATTACTGTTTGGATAGAGTCTGGTGGAACCCCTGAGACTATGGCCCTGGGTAACCTTCAGGCCTAGAAATGGACTCATTCCCATGGATTGGCTTTCAGCCCAACAGTAGAAAGATCTACATGCAGAACACATACCCCAGGGCAATGAACCCACTTACTCCAGGGAGATGCACTCCGTAGAACAATCAGCCATGAGACACCAGAGGGGCAGTATTTACAGAGAGGGAAAGCTGGATGGACAGGACTGCAAAGTTAAGAAGGGCACAGGAAGGGGATAGTCATAGGAACAGGAGGGGAGGAGAGTTTTTTAATGGGATGGTAATTGGGGTGTGAAATCAAATGTGTATGAACTGTTGAATTAAAAACAAATTTGCTTTAAAGTTGCACCCAAGCACAATTAAAAAAAAAAAAAAATGACCAAGACTACTGGTCTGAAAGAGACTGACAAAACCCCAAGACTGTGGCCTCTAGTCACCTATTGAGCCTGAAATTGAACTCACTCCTGTGTCTTTACTTTCAGTCAAACAATAGACAGGATTACAATGTGAACAATCACACCATGGAGGTACACTCCTTAGAACAATCAGCCATGGGAGATCAAAGGACAGCATTTTGCAGAGAGAAGTCTCAGAAGGCAGGAATGCATAGGAATGAAAGTCACAGGGAAAGAAAGGAAAATCACAGGGAGGAAGTAGGAAGAGAGTTGTTAAATCGAGGAGATTGTAGTCAATGTCCAGAAACAAAGTCTGTGTGAACTGCTAAACAGAAAACAAAATTTCTCTGTAAGCTTTCAACGAAATCACAATGTGTTGTTGTTGTTGTTGTTATGTGCCGTCGAGTCGGACCCGACTCATAGCAACCCCTCCTTAGGTTTCCGAGGCAGTATCACTGCAGAAGCAGATTGTCCTATCTTCCTTCCCAGGAGTGGCTGGTGGGAAATTACAATAAGATGTATAAGTAAATAGTCACTGAACACTGAACTGTGGGAGGTACCAGGCAGTGCCTCAGCATCTTGCCACCCCTCTGTGCCAGGATTTGTCCTGGCAAGTGTCTGGGAGAGATATTAAGTTTACCCCACCTGGTTCACAAAACTTGTGGGAAGCTACTTCTGGGCAGCAGTGGCATGAATTTCTCCAGACATGTGAGGCGTATCACACAGACACAGTCCATTTGTAGATTTGGTCCAGCCCTTGAGTTGCTGGGTTGCCAAGCTCACAAAAAACAAACAAACAAACAAAACAGTGAGCACATGAAGAGTACTTTTAATTCTATTGAATATTTTAAAATGTTAGTTTGTGATATATAGGGAATTATCTAGTAGTTTTACCAATGACATATTTTTATTGGAAATACCTGGGTACATGGCAATCTGCTTTCAAAACATCATCCATTGAAAACCCTACAGAACACAGGTCTACTTTGACACACATGGGGCCACCATAGGTTGGAATCAATGAGGTTTTATTTTTGTGTTATTGTTAAATTTTTATTGATCGTTCTATAGGAGACTTTTTTCTCTCCATCCACACAATCAAATGTTGTATTTAACTGCACACACATTGCAATTTGCTTCTCAAGGGTAACCTGGATTATAAACACAAGATGAGAACCTTGAAAACAAATCATTCCACATTTAGAGGTATAGAGAAGATAAGAGAAGACAAAACCTCTGTTTCCCAAAGAGTATTTTCAAACCACAGAATGTTCCCTGATGTGGGTATTGCTCAGCCTGAGAAGTCCCTGAGGTGAAAGATTTAGCACAAATTTAATTTATTCTGAAAATGGCTGAGATATGTAAACACATCTTTTGCAATGTGAGCAAAGTGTTCAAATTTTGGTGGATTTTGTCATATTTCTTTGGAAACATTTAAAGGTATTTCTAAGCTGACTTCTCAAAGCTGCTTAATGTCTCCTGTAAGATTGTTCTGAAGTGGTTCTGTCCTAGTTGTGGGTTAGACCTCCACAAGGAGTAGACAGTCTTCTCTCATGAAAGAGCACCTTCCCAAATAAGAACTGTCCATTACTGCGGAGAGGAGGTGCCTGGCTTAGAGCAGAAGTTTCCTTCTCCAGAGCCGAAGTTTCCTTCTCCAGAGCCAGGATCAGGCTCTAATCAGCTGCAGGACCTTGGATGTTGCCAGGAAAGGATGGTGAAGCAGATAGTCCCACAGTCAGAGAGAACCAAGTCCCATCTTAGTTTGAAATTCATTAGCTGGGTAGCTTTCAATAGATTGCTTAACCTCTCCAGTGATCAGTTCCTTCATCAGTAAAACTGAAACAATAAAAATAATTATGATGCTATTATTATAGGTTTCTCAAAGGATTAAATAAGATGATACATTCACATCACTTACTATAGGCCTGATAGATCGTTAAGCAAACAAACAAACAAATACAAACACCCATAGCCATCGAGCCAATTTTGACTCATACTGACCCTATAGGACAGAGTAGAACTGCCCCATATTGTTTCCAAGGCTGTTAATCTTTATGAAAGCAGACTACCACATATCTCTTCCACGGAGCAGCTGTGAAATGGTATCTACAGTTACCATTGATAGGATAGTAACTTAAATTCTCTGACTTTTGGTTTTATCAACTATAAAATGAGGTTAACAACTAAAACTTTTGCGTACGCCAATGTTCTTTGCAGCATTGTACAGAGAACCAAAATGTGGAAACAACCCAAATGTCAATCAACAGATGAATGCATAAACAAAATTTGGTCCCACACATACAATGAAATATTATTTAATTATAAAGAGAAATGAAGATCTGATACCTGCTACAACATGGATGAACATTTAAAACATTATGCTAAGTGAATTAATCAGTCACAAAAAGACAAAGATTTATGATTCCACTAATATGAAACATCTAGAGTAGGCAAATACATAGAGATCAAAGTTTGTTAGTGGTTGTCAGAGGTGGTGGGAGGGGAAAGGAGAATCATTGATTAAAGAAGTATTGAGTTGCTGTTAAGGAAGATGAAAATTTTTGAAATAGATAGTTGCACAGCATGATGAAATTCATTTATATCACCAAATTGTACTCATACAAGCGGTTGAAATGGGAAATGTTTATTGTAGATATATCACCACATTTTTTTAAAAAAGAAACTATTAGTATGAAGTGAGCACCGGAGGTCCTCAGAACAAGTGGTAGTTAATATCATTATCATCATTTGATTATCTCCACTACACTCTCTTTTATTACAAAGAGTTACTGAATATTTCCTGTGATGTCCCTGCTATACGAGTTAAGAAATTCTGGGTTTAGAAGGGTTTCAGAGAGACAACTATGCTGTGCTGTCAGAGAATTTCTGATTCAAGAAGTAAACACCTCAACTTCCATAAATTCTTTCTGTCACAATTCCTGCCTCCATAGAACAGTGGGTCACATTTCTAAAAATCTATGCCACTGCTCATTAAGAGTCAGATTGGACACTACAGAGGTCATTCCAAGAAATGTGATTATGGTTCTGTTAAGGCATTTCAAAAGATGTTTGGACCAGAGGCAGAGTCTTGTATAACCTCCAAAATTATACTTACACTTCAATGACTACCCTTATAGGATTAACTTCCAGATATGGTTTTTATTGGGAGGAGTGGAAGCTCATTATTTCTTTCATTACTAAGGGAATAGCAGATAGAAGGCATGCATTTTTTGTTAATTTCTCGAGGTAATTTTTTATCATATTTCAGAAGAAAAAGAAGGCTAGGACTTATGAACAGAGCCCCTTTGTGTGGAGACCAACACAATGGCTATAAGAACTGGAAGAAGCAGAGGGGCATCAGAAATTGGGACATTGGGAGGGAGAGCAACCTGGTAGCTGAGTTTGAGGTGAGGAGCAATAGCTGAAGGCCAGGCTTTGAAACTCACACTTGATTCTTAGTTTCCAATATTCATTGTCATGCAGATTTCCTGGAAGTTGAATTGAAGGTGAGTGGCCTAAAGTCTGGGACAGCCTCACTCTGCCACAGTTCTGCTAGCTGCAGAGCATGGTGCTGGGACTGCTCTACCCTGAGTCCCCCTAAACTCACTGTGGGAGCCCTAAGACAGCTTTGCAGCTGGGCTTTGTAGTAACAGCTGCTCATGTTAAGTCTCGATGACATATACCACCATTTGTCAAGTTCCCAGTGTATTTTATTTCACAGCAATATTTGCTTGCTTGTTTGTGAAAAGCTACATGGTGGATGCCCCCCCCCCCTTTTTTTTTTCATATGACCTGCACTGGAGGCCATAGTTTCACTCAATTCTCTGAGAACTCAGAATGAGGGCAAGAAGCTGCTGGTTGTGCTTCTTTTCTCACTTGCCCAGGCTTTGGACATTTCATGGATACTTTTCTCCTGCACCAAAAAGGTAACTTTTAACTTAAATCCCTTATTGTAGATGCTTTTTGGAGCTGCAATAAATACGTGAATGGAACTACTGTTATGACCTAATTATTAGCTAACATAAAACATGGATGTCAGAGGAGTCCAGTTTCCATATGGCACCCTTCTTTGTCCCTAAGTAGGGAGAGAAATTATTGTGTTTGGAAAGGCATGGAGCAGGGTTGACAGGTGCACACAACTCAGATGTCTAAGAAACAGATGATTTCCTGACTTTCTATACCTGGTCTTATCTGGTCAGTAATTTTCTACATCTGGTGATGGACAGGAGGGTAGCACAGTGCATACTATGGCATCCAGGTAATGGTTCATGGACTCATGCATGTCTAACTTTTCCCTCATGGCCTGGGAGAGACTGGTGAGTTAGTGGTAGAAATTTCATATTCCAAGAGGAAGAACCAGGTTCAATTCCTGCCAATGCACTTCATATGCAGTTACCACCTGTGTGTGTCTGTGGAGGCTTGTGTGTTTCTGTGATGCTGAACAGGTTTCTGTGGAGCTTCCAGGCTCCACAGGAAAATGCTGTGGATCACAGTAGTAGGATCTGTAACACATCATGTGGATGGTGCAGGATAGGGCAGTGTTTCCTTCTGTTGTATATGGGGTCACAATGAGCCAAGGGCAACTCCATATCAGCTAACAACAATAACATTGTTAGTAATAAAAGGGAAGCTTGTCCTTTTTAAAAAATATTAATTTTTTGTTGTTGTTGAGAATATACACAGCAGAACATAGAACAATTCATCAATACTTTATGTACTATTCAGTGACATTGATTATATTATCCAGGTTGTGTAATCATTCTCACCTTTCTTTTCTGAACAATTCCATCCCCATTAACATAAACTCACTGTTCCCCAAATCTCCTATTAATCTTTTGAGTTGCTGTTGTCAATTTGATCCCATACAGATACATCTTAAAAGAGCACAAGGCTCAAGGAAGACAGTCTTTACTAGTTAAGTTAAACTACTGCTTGGTTTTAAGAAGACTTTAGTGACATTGATTACCAAAAAAAAAAAGGTATTTTTGGTTTAAAGTTTAAAGATTATCTCAAGGCAATAGTTTCAGGGGTTCCTCCAGCCTCCATGGCTTCAGAAAATCTGGAGTACATGAGAATCTGAAATTCTATTCTGCACTTTCTCCCTTTTGATCAGGATTCTGATCAAAACATTCAGTAATTGTAGCTAGTCACCATCCAGTTCTTCTGTTCTCATGGCAAAACAGGCAGTTGTTCATGGAGGCAATTAGCCAAATATTCAATTTCTTCCTCTACTTCTGACTTTCCTTCTTCCTCTGGTATTCTAGGGAAATGAAGACCAAATGTTGTGCCTTGGTTGGCTGCTTGCAAGTTTTTAAGACCCAGGCATCAACTAGGAGATAAAACAGAAAGACCAAACACAATATAAGGCCAATCGACTGGGATATCCCATAAAACTATGATCCTAAAACTCCAAATCAAGACACAAAATCCCTCGAGATATTTGGTTGTACAGCTTCTCCTTTTGTTGTTGTTATTTTAAATATATTCCATAATTTTTGTCAATTCAACATTTTACAGATGTACAACTTATTTACATTTATCAGCTTTTACATTACATTAACTTACTACATTAATCAGCTGTGTAATCTTACCATTATTAATCAATGAAATTTTTTCATCATTATAAATAAAAAGTCAATGCTCTATAAGCAATAATCTCCTTTCTCCCTCCCTCCTGTCCCTGGTAATCACTAATAAGCCTTGGTCTCTTTGTATTTGCCTATTCTTGTCTTTTTATATAAATTAGGTCATATAATATTTCTCCTTTTGTGATTATTACACTAAGAGTAATGTCTTCAAGCTCCATTCATGTTGTAACATGTATCAAGACTTCATTTCTCACATCACCAAAGAAGATATTCAGGCAGCCAACAAACACATGAAGCAATGCTTGCTTTCACTATTAGAGAGATGCAACTCAAAACAACAAGACAGCATCTCACCCCAGTAATAATAGCAAAGTTCAACAGGACAGAAAATAACAAATACTGGTGAATGTTTGGGGAAATTGGAACTCTTATACACTTCTGGTGAGATTGTAAAATGGTACAATCACTGTGGAAGAGTATGATGTTTCCTTAAAAAGTTGGAAATAGAAATACCACCTGATACAGCAATACCATTACCAGGAATATATCCTAAAGAGGTGAGATCTGGAACATGAATAGATACATGTACATCCATGTTCATTGCAGCACTATTTACAATAGCAAAGAGATGGAAACAACCTATATTCCCACCAACAGATGCATGGATAACCAAACTATGGTACAGTCAAACAATAGACTACTATGCAACATTAAAAATAATAATGAAGAATCAGCAAATCTCCTAATAATGTGGATGAACCTGGAGGATATTATGATGAGTGAAGTCTGTCAATCACATAAGGACAAATACTATATGAGACTATTATTGTAAAATGCCAAGGAAAGGTTTACACAGGGAAGGAAATGTTCTTTGTTTGTTACCAGGAATGGGAAGAGAAAGGAAGGGAGAGAAACAGATGGGTAATTACAAGAAAATTTTGATATGGGTGAAGGGAAAAACCAATGTAACAAAAGTGTGTGACTTGCACAATATCACTAAGGAAAAGGAATGCCTGGAGAGGTGCACAAGAGGTACAGACAATAAAGGCAAATATTATTGCAGACACAATAATGCATTAACAGTAACAGCAAACACTAATCTAGTGGTGGGTACATAGTTAGACAGGGATGGATAAGCAAATGGGAATATATCCACAACCAAACACAGGTTTGGCAGACGAAAAAGAAATTAAGGCAGGCTTGGGGAAACTTTGTTTCTCTTTTTGTTTGAGTAGTATGTATGTACCACATTTTCTTTATCTATTGATAGATATTTAAGTTGTTTCCATCTTTTGTCTATAGTGAATAATACTGCAACAAACATTGGTGTACATTTTTATGCTTGTGTTGTTGCTTTCATGTCCCTCAGCTATATTCCTAGCAGAGGACTTAATAGGTAATGTAGTAGTTCCACCTATAGTTTTTTTTTTTTTT
>NW_006921743.1:6788979-6797306 GCF_000298275.1 Orycteropus afer afer
CAAATTCTTCTGCTAGTTGGGGTTTAGTCCAATTCTGCATCCTTTCCTTCAAGGCTCAGGGGTCCAAGGTTATCTTCTGTGTCTGTGTTAATTGGTTTCCTTTTTCTTTGTTGAAGAGGGTCTGTGCAATCCTTCTGCCTAGTCCGCCATCTTGCCCCACCTCCCACCTATAGTTTTTTGAGGAATTGTCATATTATTTGCCACAATGGCTGTAACATTTTGCACTCCCTCCAGCAATGAACAAGGGTTCCAATTTCCCCACATTCTCAACAATGTGTTTTATATATATGTTGTGGGTTCAGAAGAAATTGATGACCACTATAATGTTGAGAATTTGGAAGAGTCTTTATTCAGCTATAGCCAGGCTGCAGAAAACTAAAATTTTCTCCTCAGCTGCAGCCCCGAGCCTGATTTCTGGCAGCTTTATACAGCTTAGGACTACAAGCAGGCAAACAAGCGTGTTACAGAAGTGAGATAAATTGTCAGGTTATTGTTTAGGGAAGATTAATGGTCAGCTCACTATTTTAAGGAAGCCTGGTGGTCAGCTTATTATCAGAATGGAAACACAATCTGGAGCGAGTGTCCTCAATTCTGAGAATTTCTATTGGAAGGATGTGTGACCCTAACTCTGGGAATTACTATTAACAGAGCTCTCAGGGAAAGGAAGGGGTGAGTGGGTTCTCAGGGATGTTTGGTTTAGATAGCTACTGGGCTCTCTGAGAAGGGTAGGGAGAAGTAGAAATGCTGTTATGTTGGAGTGCTTGTGAAATGGCCTTTGCTGCAAAATGGAGTTTTAACATATCATTACAAAATAGAATCATCTACTTCATTCCCTCCTGCTTTTGTTTGAGAATCAAATCATTGATTCATTATTTATTTCCTGAGTGTTGAGGGCCTCGCACTGGGTTCTGAGAACCATGAGTTTTACTGTCCCAATCCTATTTTGTATGAATTTCATTAGGGCATTGAGTATGCAGGGTCCAATAATGAGGGCGAGTAGAAGTAACACTAGCAGACCTATTAGGCTGGTGACAAGGGTTGTTGCCCATGGAGACCAGTTAAATAAATTTTGGTACCAATCTTCATTTGAGTCCAAATTATTTTGTCTTTCTTTTATACTTTTCTGTACTAGGGCTAGTGTTTCTTTGATTACTCCTGTTTTATTAGTATAGAAACAACATTCTTCCCCTAGGGTAGCACATAGTCCACCCTGTTTTAAGAATAGCAAGTCTAGTCCTCTTACATTTTGTAATGTTACTTCAGCTAGGGATTCAACTTGCTCTGAGAGTTCTGAAATAGAGAACTCTAGTCTGCTTAAATCTATCTTGATGCTTTGGGTTAGTACCTTCAAGTCCTGATCTTGGGTGAAAAGGGTTGAGATTGCTGTGGCTGCAGATCCTGCAATTTCCTATCCCATAAGTAGAGGAATTAACATAGGAACTCTTTTATGCTTAGGGTATTCTGGGGCCATTAATAAAGCTAGGCCTTGGTCTACTTCATTTACATTAATTCAGGGTTACACATATACTAAGGTGAAAAACACTGGCTTTGCAGAAATACTAAATGCATAAGTGAATAGACAGGTGTGTGAGCCAAATGAGCAAGAAAACCAAGCACTTAGGGGGTGGCACGGATATAGATGGAGGTTCCATTGTATGTTATAACAATGGTCTGGTTACAATAGGTAGTAAATTGGGATTGAGACGCATCATAATGAGGTGTTAAACAATTTCCAGGTCCCTGTTAGTTTCCTAGCGTAAAGTGCATCTTATGAAAAATACACTCTATGTTAGAAAAGGAAGGTATAGATTGGCCTCCTAAACCCACATAAAAGGGGGCTTTTGGGTTAAGGCACAGCCATCAATGCTGAGCTAACTCAGGATTTTAGTTGTTTAAGATGGCAAGGGTGTTAGACAATAAATGAAACAAGGGGGTCTAAAAACACATGTGATCAGTAAGATTAATTGGGGGGGGGTTGTGTTCGTGAAAGTCTTAGTTTGAGGAGATGTTTCAGATCCTTGAAGGCCTACATTGGGATTGGGAGGTGCCAGCTTCAGCTGCATGTGATGAATCCATGGTGTGAGGCCAGGTCTTCCACTTCCATGGTTGTGAGTGTAGTCAAAACTACAGTGCAAGGTCCCTTCCAATGTGGGGTTAATCCTGTAGCAATGTGTCCTTTCATAAGGACAAGTTCCCCTGGCTGATAATGGTGTAAAGATCAGGATCCAATCTCTTGGATGGAAGCTATGGAGGGAGTATCTGTAGGACACAACAACCTGCTGGAAGTAAACTGGTTAATAATTTATAGTATTGCAGATAAAGTTTGTACATGTTTTAAAATATTTAATTCTTTAACAATTTTAAGGTCTCCCTTTTCTGCATAGCTAGGATGCCAACATTCTAGAAAATGGTCTCCCATATAATGTGTAATATGGGCTTAACTTAAGTCTGCTTCTAGGGGCAACCCAGAACAATTATAGGAAAAAAAAAAAAAAAAACACTGCCGTCAAGTTGGATCCAAATCATAGTGACCCCTCCTTGGGTTTCTGAGGCAGTATCACTGTGGAAGTAGATTACCCAGTCTTCCTTCCGAGAAGTGACTGGTGGGTTTGAACCAACAGCCTTCTGGTTAGCAGTCAGAGGCCTTAGGCACTACACCACCAGAGATCCGTTATAGGGTGACAAGTGAAAGTTCTATTTAAGATAAGTTGGTCTCTTGGCACATCTTAGTCAGTGCTTTCTTAAATGTGTGTTTCATTTTTTTCAATTTTTCTTGTTAATAGGTTAGTCCTGTTACTTGTTGGACTTTTTGAGATGCAAATGTTCCCTCATAATTATTTTGAACTGAGACTAGTAAACTAAACTGGGGATAATTTTAATAGGGTTTACTCACCTCTGCTGCTTTTCTGTACTACAGGGAAATGTTTTCACCCATCCAGTGAAAGTATCTATAAATAGGTACTTGATTTCTCAGGAGTTATAAATTTAACCTGCCAGTCCTCACATAGGTTCAGTCCTCTTGTTTAAATTCTTCTTATTACTGGAGGTGAACTGCACTTTGGATTGTTTCTGGTATAAGTCAAGTAGTCTTGTGTAACCTTTTGGATGATTTTGTACAGATCCAGTCTTGCAATAAGTTTACTCAGTCAAGTATACAGTGCATCTTTTCCCATAACAAGTGTTGGTTGTAGTGACAGTTCTGTTAGTGGTTTCTGTAGTCTATAGCAGCAGATAATTTCAGGAGGTTGTCTGTAAGATCCATGTCTGGTCAAGATTAACATTCACCTGGAGTTTTTTAGTTGAGACAGTAACTTGAGTATTTAATTTGGTTGTTAAATTTTATTCCAACAGAGGAACAGGGTATTCAGGTATGTCTAAAAACTTCAAGTTAGTACAGTACTCCCAATCTGGCATTCAAGAGGTTGAAGAAAATTTTTGCATTACTGAAATTCCAGTAATGCTCATAATCTTTTGGGACTGAGGGCTCTTGGGGGTATTTAGGACTGAGGTTGCCTCTGTGTCCAGTAGAGATTTGATGGGTTGTTTTCCCATAGTTATTGTTACCCAGGCTCCTTGTAGGAGATAGGAATTTGTTAGTCTGCAACAGAGCCCCTGGACCCCATCATTCTTGATTGCTGTTAGCTGTGCTTATCACCTGTTGGGCCTCTCTTGGTAATTTTCTCTGGACACTCTCTTTTTCAGTGCCCATTTTTCTTGCAGTAAGCACACTGTTGAGGCCCCAACTTTGTTGTTGGTTATCCTCCTGCAACAGGAGCTTGTTTCTCTCCCTTTTTATCTGCTGGGGGCCCATGGGGACTTACCCAGTATGATTGACTTCATGACAGGTCTCCCTGGGCAGCAGCCAGCAAAGCAGTCTGTTGCTTCATGTCTCTTTGTTTCTGTTTCTCCTACTCCTGGTCCCAGTTATTATAGACCTTGAAAGTAACCTCTATAAATTAAGAAGTATTCATAAAGTCCCCCTTTTAATTTTGGAGTTTTGTGTCATATTTCAGGGCTCTTTGAGTCCTACAACATTGCACTTTTTGTATGAGTTAATCTTGCTTTGTCCCCTGGGTATTGCATTCTGGATCTGTTCCTGATGGCTGTGGCCCCTGGCTAAGTTTTCAGGTTATGAAGTCTGTTGGTTTCTGTTTTAGTTTTCTCTAATACTATTCACCTTTCTTCAGGGATAAGGTAGTTAATAACATATTAATGTAAATCAGCCATGGTGGATGGTATACGAGTACAAATGAAACCTCCAGGATTTCCTTTATAATCTAAACTGGTTGGAATCTGTTGTAATGGGTATTGCCCTGATGGATCTGGTCTAGACCTCTGGCCAAATTTTTACACCACTCTGGGTGTGTGCTGGGGAGATCATTTTCTGAGGGGCAGATGGGGAGGAATGGAGTCAAGGTAAGGGTCTTTAGAGTCCTGAAAGACACTCTTAAATTTTTTTTAAAGATATTATTCTTAATTGTATAATTCATTTACACAGAGAAATTATTTGTAGTGATCTATTTACAATCTTTTCCAATTTTCATTTTCACTGGCCAAATACATTTTATGTAATAGTTAACATTTACTTGAATTCATCACTGCTAGAAACCTGCCATGACATAGGGTTTTAGTTCATACCACTTAACCCCTCTTAAATACTATGATATTTTAATAGAAAGTATATTGTCAATGTAACATTTTGCAGTGAAAGATTCACCATTCTTTTTCCATCTTATGAATAAATCCACCAAAACTGATCTAAAGTTGTCAGAGTTTCAATGTACTTCATTGTTTCTTCACATTTATTATTTGCAAGTATTAAAACTAAGGCAAATAAAGTTCACTTTCCCTCAAATCTTCTACAACTTACTATACATTTTTTTACACTACATTCGTACACTACATTTTACCTACATTCGTAGGTATTAAAAACCAAGATAAATAAAGTTCGCATCCTCAGACTTTCTACAACTTACTATACATTTTTAAATTTAACTTTTAGTATTTTTCATGTTCTGGGACGACCAGACCTTCTACTTTAAGACAAAACTATTCTCTTCCCCCCCCCTTTTTTTTTTTAATTATTACTAGTTATTTTACTTTCCTTCTTGCTTTTTAGACCACACTAAAACTTTCAACTTAGTTCTTATGGTGGTTTCATTCAGTAGTTTAGATTATACTAAGTCATTTTATGTGTGTTCACCACTCAAAATGCTTTACTTTAATAATTACAATTTTCTTAATTGGCTCAAAACAGTATGGAGTACATTCAGATAAACACATAATCCCAAACACATAATCCTTTAAAAACATTGCAGTTTCATCTTTTCACCTTGATTACTGTTCCATTCTATGTATATGGCCTTGGGCTTTTGGTTGGGTGTAACAAAGAGCCCTAGCCTCTAGATTAATTCTCTCCTTCTTCCAATGCAGTTTTAGCCAGCATCTATCAATTATAAAGACATAAAACTTCTTGAGCAATGGTATTTATTAAGGTTTTTACAAACAATGCTGTTGGCTCATAGGTAGCAGCAGCTTGTTTCAAATCTTTAAGAGTGTTAAAAGAAAATGCTTTATGTTCTCACATAGGTTGATTAGTCTGCTGATTTATGTATTTTGTTAAGGGAAAAACATGGCTTAATTCTAATGGAATGTCCTCATCCATGGCCCTTGCCTTTTGCATCATAGTTTGTATAGGTGGTAAAGGAGGCACAGTGGATGATAAACAGTTAACTTGCTTTTCTGAGGGAGGGGAAGGGTCAAAAGGTGGAGGAGAGCAAGTGCCGGCAGGCATGGTTGTAGCTGGAACAGTCTGATTTAAAAAAAAAAAAAAGGATTTAAATTTAAAAAAAAAAGGTTTTGCCTGAAAAAAATGGTTTTAAGGAAGGATATAACTTCTCTTCCTTAACTTCTGAAAGTTTACTTTTTCAGAATACAGTTAAGGAGTCCCATTCTGGTACAAAATCTTGGTTACTTAATTTCTAATCATACATACATTCACTCAACCACACCTACATTCACCCAGTCACACTTACATTCACTCATACTTTTATTCACTCAAAATTGTTGCACTGGTACACACATTGTTGCCATGTACACACATTTTTTACTCACAAACAAATCAAGCAAAACTGGACCAAAATGGCAATGTCTCAGCTGTGGAGGTGATCTTAATTAAAGTTATTTATTAAGGATTAAAATTTTAACCTCCTTGTCAGCTGGAAACCAGATCAGAATTGGGGGGTTTGGACCAAGCTTAATTAATATCACTCAAATAATATAATTAATGCCACTGAATTTTACATGTAAAAAAAAACATTTCAATCAGTCTATGTTGTTTCAATAATAATTTACAAAGATAAAAGTATTTCCCCATAAAATTAGCTCATCTACTTTTAAGAAATAAGCATGTGGTTAAACAGGAACTATCAAGCATTACTAGTAAAAATGTAACTTGATAATTTTAGGGTAAGAATTTAGTAAAATGAATCCAGAGTTTTAAAACTGCATGACACCACTTAATTTAACAATTTTATATATATCACGATCAATCCAGAAATAGTGAGATGATAGAAGTCAAGAGCAATGGTAAACTAAAGGCCCAGAGATATTTATCCCAAACTACCAGTAACAGAAAAAAAAACTGAAAATGTACATTTCTAATGTTAGAGTATTGATTAGCCAGTCATTAAAATTACTACAACTTATATAAAGTCCTGAGGTGCCTGGGATTGAATTTAATACCATAATCCCCCTGTAGGCTAGTCTAAAATTATTTAACATACATTGGAGAGGGGCCTTTTCCTTTACACATGAATTTCCCATATTTTTTCACAAAATGGTAGTAATGTATCTGCAATCATTTTCTTAAACTGCTTAAAATTATAATTGAGCCAATGTAAAACAGTCAATCAAATCTCCTTAAGAGTAATACTTTGATCTTTTTCCCAGTTTCCTAATCCTTTAGGGTTTCTGTTAGTCAGACACAGTCATTTACACATACATTAATATACATATTAACCCCCAAATCCTAAAATGCCAATTTATTTATCCTAGAATTTTAATCCTGAATTTGAGAGCAAGATTAGGTATTTACTGTAGTAAGAATAATAATGAAAATAAGTAAAATTTCACTTTCCAGGGTGCAAATTCTTGTAGGGTCCCGTGAGTGGTCAAATCAATGATCCATTCATTTAAACCATAAAAATCCCAAGTTTTTGGATAAAACCAATCAAGATCTTCTAAGGGACTTTGGATGAAATGCTCAAACCTTTCAATCCAATACAATATTTCAGAATTAAAACTCATTTACTGTGAGTAACAGCACAGAACTGCAAAAACGAAACATATAAGTAGATAACATAAACTAAGAGAAATTTTCTCTCCAGCTGTCCAGTCAGTTGGGGCAATGGTCACAAGTCCATAAGTTAGAAGGTTAATTAGAGGCAAACAAAGAGAAAAGAGGACCAGGTGACAAAACCACTGAGAAGATGACATAACATAAAACAGCGAACATGTGTTAGGTTCCAGAAATACCAGGCACTCTCGAGAGGACAGGACAGGAATTCTAATAAAACAAGGTCAGTTCACCAAAGTTTTACTAGACTAGGCTCCAGGAAAAAAAGTTTTCTCTGGACAGGTTTTCTCAACCCAGCGTCTTGGTGAGAAAAGATTGGGGGGTAGTTTAGATCAAGTCCGATCCCCTCTCCCAATCAACAGAGAGACGGGGCTTTCAGGCTTACCTCCGGAGGAACCAGATGACTCAAGCTGAATTCATTGCAAAAGCGACTTTGAGCGGCTGCTCAACCAGGAAGTTAGGAGTCTGGGGCCCTGGAACGTCTCAGGTTGCCTCCCCGAGAGGTCCCTCCTTCCCAGGAGCAGCCGGAGGAGGCCCTAGGACACAGTGGTCATCCTGGAAGAGCCCCCAAAATGTTGTGGGTTCAGAAGAAATTGATGACCACTATAATGTTGAGAATTTGGAAGAGTCTTTATTCAGCTATAGCCAGGCTGCAGAAAACTAAAGCATTCTCCTCAACTGCAGCCCCCAGCCTGATTTCTGGCAGCTTTATACAGTTTAGGACTGCAAGAAGGCAAGCAAGCATGTTACAGAAGTGAGATAAATTGTCAGGTTATTGTTTAGGGAAGATTAATGGTCAGCTTACTTTTTTAAGGAAGACTGGTGGTCAGCTTATTAGCAGAACGGAAACACAATCCGGAGTGAGGGTCCTCATTTCTGAGAATTTCTGTTGGCAGGATGTGGGCCCCTAACTCTGGGAATTACTATTAACAGAGCTCTCAGGGAAAGGAAGGGGTGAGTGGGTTCTCAG
>NW_006921743.1:6797521-6806229 GCF_000298275.1 Orycteropus afer afer
TAGCCATCCTAGTGGGAGTGAAATGAAAGCAGCAAGAGAGAAGCAAACAGTCACATGTAAAAGATCCCTAATAAGGGTAAATGTTATTTTCTCTTCAGTAATACTGGTGGCCAGAAGGCAATGAAACAATATATTTGAAGTGTTTGCCTCTTTAGGTTTAAAATAAACTCTTCCAGGTAAACACTCCCTTTGGGCAAGAGGAATTCAAAACTCAGGCTCTCAAAACTCAAGCTCTCAGGGACATTCTCTCCCTCCTTTATGCCAGGACAGGTGCAAGGGGAGTTTGCACACATTCCCTCCTGATGTTTGATCTGGAGGCTGAATGTTCCTTGTGGCTGAATGGCCTCCACTGAGGAGACTTTGGTCCTTTTCATAAGCTCCTGGTGCAGGGTTGGCCAAACCAAGGATCCTTTTTCTTAGTCTTTTTGAGTTTCCTTATGGCATCTGATGCTGAAGCCCAAGGTCTCTGACTTTTTATTCTCTACTCATTGAGGACCCTACACTTTGTAGCCTCAGCATCCTAGCCCCTGACAGGCTGGTAATCCTGTAATTTCTTCCCATTCCTCTTCCAGGGGATTGGGAACCCTGGGTCACCTGCACTCCACACACAGCCATAAATAGACCACGCTATTATCTGAGGTTCATTCTTCTAGACACTCACTCTGCTCTTGCTGTTAGGCCACCCCAGGCACCCTGGGAAAGACAGGGAAGCTATACCTTAACCCACCTTGGCTTTATGAGAGTGTCTGTAACACCAATTTCTGCCCAGGTGCAGGAACTTGGGTTTCAATTCTAAAGACCCAAGCAATGTCTCCAATTTTCTCTCTCTTCCTTTCCTGTTACAAATGACATCCAGTTCCTATATGGACATTCTACCCTACATCATATAAGATAATTTACTTCTCTACCCATAAGGACATCTCTGTCTCCTGTCCCTTCCCTTCTCCTGAATGATAACCTCATTCTCTTTACCATAATGACAGATGTAGAATTAAGTAAAAATTGATTGACTATCAAAGCAAATACATCAGGCAATACTGTGAAAGTATTCTTACTTTATGATAAATGGGGACATTGTTGGTTCAGTGGTAGAATTCTCACCTCCCATGCTGAAGACCCAGTTTCAATTCCCAGCCAATACACCTCATGCACAGACTTCACCTGTCTGTCAGTGGATGCTAGTGTGTTGTTATGATCCTGAATAGGTTTCAGAAGAGCTTCCAAATTAAGATGGACTAGTAAGAAAGCTTGGTGATCTACTTTTAAAAATCACCCAATGAAAACCCTATGATTGAAACAGTTCAATCCACTTGTGATGATAGGGATGGTGCAGGACCAAGCAATGTCTTGTTCTGTTGTGTCATGAGTCAGGGGCAGACTCTATAACACCTAACAATAAACAGCAACAATATGATAAGTGATCAGATGATGGAAATATGGTTAATTATAGAGATGTCAACACTTATGATTAATTCATGATAATCATTAAATTACTGAAAATAGTCTCGTGTAGAAGACAGAAATGCATAGTATCTTGGGGGGGGGAAATGTAAAGAGCACTTACTATCTTAGATTAAATTACAGGCTCAAGAAATGAGAATCTCCTGCTTTCTCTGATTGGTTGATCTGCATCAGGACTTGGTATCTTAGTAAGAGTATAAATTTGAAACCCTGCATTAAGAATATATTTCCAAAGTTTCCTTCTGTTCAGCTCTGGATTGGAGCTGAAATAGAAGAAGTTAATGTTCAGTGCACAGAACCCTGCCTTTGAAAAGGATAAATAAACAAACTTCTTTTTCTCAAATTCATTAAGCGCTCTCAGTTAAAAGTAACATAAAAAAAAAAAAAAAAGGATAAAAAATAGAGAGGAATATATGCACCATCAGTGTCAACATGTAGTACAACATTCTTCTACCACTGAGTTGGCTCCTGAACTATGACAACCCCATGTGTTACAGAATAGAACCTCTCTATGGGAGCTCTGGTAGCATAGTGGCTAAAGCACTTGACTGCTAACCAGAAGGCTGGCGGTTCAAACCCACCAGCCACTCCTCGGAAGGAAGGTTGGGCAATCCTACTTCCATAGTGATACTGCCTCGGAAACCCAAGGAGGGGTCCCTATGAGTCAGGGCCAACTCGACGGCAAATAACAACAACAAATAGTGTTTTTTTGGCTGCAATCTTTATGGAAGCAGATTGTCAGGCCTTTTGTGACACTGCAGGATGTGTTCAAACCACTAACCTTTAGGTTAACAGCCAATTACAAACTGCTTATGTCACCCAGGTACCTATTAAGCATTTATGATATGAATGTTCAAAGAAACTTTATTCATAATATCTTAAAAGCACCCAAACGCTCATCAACAGGTTAATGGGCAAACAAAATAAAGTATATCCATATAATGCAATAGTACTCAGAATAAAAAGGATCAAATTACCAATATATACAAATGTATAGATGAATCTCAAAATTATTATGCAAGTGAAAGTAGTCAGTCACAAAAGGCTACCTACTATATGATTTTATTTACATAAGGTTCTGTTGTTGTAAGTTGCAGCCGAGTTGTCTCTGACTCATAGCAGCCCTATGCACAGCAATAAGAAACACTGCCTGGTCCTGTGCCAGCTCTATGATCCTTGCTATATTTGAGTCCATCTTCACAGCCACTGTGACAATCCATCTCATTGAGGGCCTTCACCTCTTTCATCAGCCCTCCACCTTATCAAGCATGACATCCTTCTCCAGGGAATGGTCCTTTCTGACAACATAACCAAAGTAGCTGAGATGAAATCTAGCCTTTCTTGCTTCTGGAGGAGCATTCCAGGTTTGCCTCCTCCAGGACAGATTTATTAGATATTTTAGAAGTTCATGGTACTTTCAGCATTCTTCAGCAGCACCACAATCCAAAAGCATCAACTCTTCTACAGTCTTCCTTATTCATTGTCCATCTCTCACATGCATATGAAGTGATTGAAAATATCATGGCTTGTGTCAGGTACACCTTAGTCCTCAAAGAGACATCTTTGCTCTTCAACACTTGAATGAGTTCCTTTGCAGCAGATCTGCCCAGTGCTATATGTCATCTGATGTCTTGACTGCTGCTTCCACTAGCATCAATTGTAGAACCAAGCAATGTGAAGTCTTTGACAACTTCAATCTTTTTTCCATTTATCGTGATGCTGCTTATAGGTCCAGTTGTGAGGATTTTTTTTTTTTCTTTATACTGAGATGTAATCTATACTGCAGACTGTATTCTTCAATCTTCATCAGTAAGTACTACAAGTCAACCTCATTTTCAGCAAGGATAGTCATGTCATCAGCATATCACAGGTAGTTAATGATTCTTTCTCCAATTCTGATGCCATGTTCTTCTACATATAGTCCAGCTTCTCAGATTTTTTGCTCAGCATACAGATTAAATAAGTATGATGAAAGGATACAACCCTGACAGACACCTTTCTTGATATTAAACCATGCAGTGTCCCCTTGTTCTGTTTGAACATAATTATGCCTCCTGGTCTATATACAAGCTCCTCATGAGTACAATTAAATGTTCTGGAATTCCCTTTCTTGTCAATGTTACCCATAATTTGTTATGACCCACACAATTAAATGCCTTTGCATACTCAACAAAACACAAGTAAACATCTTACTGGTATTTTTGCTTTGAGATAAGATCCATCTGATATCAGCAGTGATATCTTTCATTCCACATCCTCTTCTGAATCCAGCTTACATTTCTGTAAGTTCTCTGTCAATATACTGCTGAAACCGTTTTTGAATTCAGTAAGATTTACTTGCATGCAAAATTAATTATATTGTTTGATAATTTCCACATTGGGTGGAATCACTTTTTTTGGAATGTGTACAAATATGGATCTTTTCCAGTAACTTGTCCAGGTAGCTGTCTTCCAAAATTTTTGGTATAGCTGAGTAAGTGCTTCCAGTGAGGCATTCATTTATTGAAACATCTCAATGGGTATTCCATCAATTCCTGGAACATTGTTCTTCACCATTTCCTTCAGTGCAGCTTCAACTTCTTCCTTCAGTACCATTGGCTCTTGATCATATATCACCTCCTGAAATGGATGAACATCGATCAGTTCTTTTTTTTTTTATTTTAATTTTAATTTTAAGAGTTTGTTTTACATTCAACGTAACACATACATTTAGTTTCATTCCTCATTCGCCATGTCCAACCCTAACCCAGTCTCCTCCCTTCCCTACCTTGCAACCCTCCCCCCGTGCCCTTCATAATTATGCACTCCTGTTTGTCCTGCATTTCCTCAGTTTGAATGTTGGTCCTCTGGTGTCCCATGGTCTATTGCTCTAAGGGATGTATTACCCTAGAGTATGTGGGTGTGGCATCCTGGGTTGAATGGTCTGAGCATACATCTTGTTAACTCTTGGGCTGAGAGCCCACCCCTGGGGGTGAGTTTTATTCCAGGTGCAGAATGTATTCAAGGGCCATAGTATTGGAAGTATCATCAAATTTCATCTGACCAGTCATTCTGGTCATTATTGAGATTTTGGATTTTGTTCCATATTTTCCCTCCCACTCTATCCAGGATCTCCAGATTTGTCCTTTCCTGTGTGGCTGGCATTGGTAGCTGGGCACCATCCAGTTCTCCTGATCTTGAGGGCCATCATGTCCTAGAGCTGATTGCTTCTAAATGCCCTTGTGTGTGTGTGTGTGTGTGTGCTCTTCTTCACTTCCTATGCTAGGAGACCATTAGCTGCATCTTAGATGGCTGCTTGAAAGCTTTTAAGACCCCAGTCACTACTTACCAATGTAGGATGTGGAGCAATGCTTTTATGTATTTTGTTGTGCCACTTGAGTCTGGTGTCCCCCAGTACTATGGTCCTGAGGTAGTAGATCTATTGGATCTCTTTCCCATAGTGTCAGGATGTCTGTGACGGATTACTCTGTGTCTGTCTTCTATTGTTTCTGTAAGGACTGCAGGTATTTTGTATCACTGGTGTCTGTACAAGATTAGCCTCAGCTGGGTTCATCTTGGTACAGTGACTCTGTGTATTCCTTCCATCTTCTTTTGATGCTTCCTGCATCATTCAATATTTTGCCTATAGAATCTTTCAGTATTGCAACTCAAGGCTTAAATTATTTCCTCAGTTCTTTCAGCTTGACAAATGCTGAGTGTGTTCTTCCCTTTTGGTTTTCTAACTCCAAGTCTTTGCACATTTCATTATAGTAATTGGCTTTGTCTGCTCAAGCTGCTCTTTGAAATCTTCTATTTAGTTCTTTATCTTGTCATTTCTTCAATTTGCTTTAGCTACTCTCCATTCAAGGGCAAGTTTCAGAGTGTCTTCTGTCATCCCTTTTGGTCTTTTGTTTGTTTCTCATCTTGTTAATTACTTTTTGCTTTCTTCATGGATGATGTTCTTGATGTCATCCCACAATTCTTCTGGAAGTCACTGGTGTTCAATGCATCAAATCTATTCTTTAGATGGTCTCTAAATTCAGGAGGGAAATATTCAAGTTCATATTATGGCTCTCATGGACTTGTTTTAATTATCTTCAACTTCAAGTTGAACTTGCATATGAGCAGTTGATGGTCTGTTCCATAATCAGCTCCTGACCTTGTTTTGGCTAAAGATATTGAGTTTTTCCATTGCCTCTTGTCACAGATGTGGTCATTCTGATTCCTGTGTACTCCATCTGGTGAAATCCACACATATAGCCACCGTTTGTGCTGTTATAAAAGTTATTTGCAATGAATAAGTCGTTGGTCTTGCAATATCCTATCATGCCATCTCCAGTGTTATTTCTGTCACCAAGACCAAATTTTCCAACGATCAATGATTCTTCTTTGTTTCCAAATTTTGCATTCCAGTCTCCAGTGATAATTAACACACCTTAATTGCACATTCATTCAATTTCAGACTGCAGATGTTAAGAAAAATCTTCAATTTCTTCATCGTTGGCTTTGGTGGTTGGTGCATAAATTTGAATAATTGTAGTATTAACTGGTCTTCCTTGTAGGTGTATGGCTATTATCCTATCACTGACAACATCGTATTTCAGGACAAATCTTGAAACATCCTTTGTAATGATGAATGCCATGCCATTCCTCTTCAAATTGTCATCCCTAGCATAGTAGATCATATGATTGTCTGATTCAAAATGGTCAAAACTGGTACATTTCAGTTCACTTTGGTGGCATAGGGCTTAAGACATTTTACTGCTAACCAGAGGCTGGAAGTTCAAACCCACCAGCCACTCCTTGGAAGGAAGGTTGGGCAATCTACTTCCGTAATGATACTGCCTTGGAAACCCAAGGACGGGTCACTATGAGTTGGATCCGACTCAATGGCAGTGCTTAATGCCTAGGATATCAATATTTATGTGTTCTATTTCATTTTTGACCACTTCCAATTTTCCTAGATTCGTACTTCAGACATTTTATGTCCCATTTATTAATAGATGTTAGCAGCTGTTTCTCCTCAATTTGAGTCATGCCACATCAGCAAATGGAGGTCCCAAAGGCTTTTACTTTATCCATGTCATTAAGGTTAGTTCTACTCTGATAAGGCAGCTGTTTCCCAGTCATATCTGAGTAACTTCTGAACTAAGAGGCTTGTCTTTCTGCATTGTATTGTACAATGTTTCCAGGCTATTAATATAGTTGTCTAGTAATGTATCAGACAGTGTTTCTCCACTATTCATAAAGTTTTCCCTGGCCAATTCTTTGAGAAGTGAATTGCCTTTACCTTCATCCTAGTCTGTCTCAGTCTGTAAGCTGCATTGAAACCTGTGCACCATATGTAACCCTGCTGGCATTTGAAACTCCAGTGGCACAGCCTCAAGCCTCACAGCAACACTCAAGCCACCACAGTATGACAAACTGACAGACAAGTTTGTCTCCCTTTGCTATTCAAAACCTCTCTGGCCTCCCCTTACCTGGATCCTGCCATTCTGTCTGTCATTCCTGGCTTTTCCCCTCTGTTTCCTGCCTGTTGGTGGTGGGTTCTGTGTCCCTCCCCTTACCTGGATCATGCCACTCTTCCTTACCTGGATCCTAACATAAGGTTCTAGGAAATGCAAAAAAACATTTTTAAGGATAAAAAGCAGATTGGTGGTTCCTGAGGCCAGGGACAGAGGGAAGGATGGATTGCAAAGAGGCAAAGATAATCTTTTGTCAGTGATGGAAATGTTCTGTATCTTGCTTGTTGCTGAGCAAATAATTCAAGAGGTTGAAGTATATGAAGAAGAACACAACATGAGGTTTGGAGGATATGGTTGTTAAGGTTTTGTGTCAACTTGGCTGGGCCTGGTTGAGTGGATGGGCAGCTGGTGGCAGTTAATCCCCATGAAAAGACTAGTGATCAACTCCATGGTGGGATCTAACACTAGCAGCTGAGTAACTGCTTTAGGGATGTTGTCTGCTTCCCATACATAAAATGCAGCTTTGGAAATGATCTCCAGCTTATGGCACACTTGAATCCTGCATATAGCCAAGTTGTTGAGCATCCTGCCATGCTCTGCCAATTTTAATGGACTTGAATTAATGGCCTGCCATGTGGTTTGGTAATATCAGGACTGTGCCTTGTTAGTTGTTCTGGTTACCTAGTGCTGCTCTGACAAGAATACAGGCATTTCTTCACTCAGACATCTGCTGGCTGCTGAGGATGCCAAGCCCAAGTTTGACAAGTAAAAAGGCACAGTCCTGATGCTACCAAACCACATGACAGGCCATTCATTTAAATCCATTGCAAGTCCCAAGGTCGGCAGAGCATGGCAGGCTGTTGAGCAATGACACGGCTACGTGCAGGGTCCAAGCATGCCATAAGCTACAGACTATTCTCAAAGCTTCTTCTATATACATAGGAAGCAAACCACACACCCATAGCAGCTACTCAACTGCTTGTGGTAGTTCCCACCATGGAGTTGATTGCCAGTCTCATCATGGGGAATAACTACCACCAGCTGCCCAGCCACTCAACCAGGCCCAGCCAAGTTGACACAAAAACATAATCACCACACTTGTTGACCTTGGATTTGTCAGCATCAGCAGCCAGCAGCTGAGTGAAGAAAAGCCTCCAGCTTCAGCGGTCTTGGAGCAGGAGGCAGAGCTGAAGCCTAAGTTTGAGGACCTTTCACCCAGTCCCTAGAACCTGGCATTTTGAACTCAGACTTAAAGCCTCCAAATTGTAAGAATAAATTCCTGTTTGTTAAAGCCATCCTGTTTATGGTATATCTTATCAAAGTGGCACTAGGTAACAAGAACAGAAGAAACGTCATTAACAGCCTGTGGTATGCAGATGAAACAACTTTGCTTGCTGAAAGTGAAGATGATTTGAAGCACTTACTGATGAAGATCAAAGACTGTAGTCTTTAGGATGGATTGTATCTTAACACAAAGAAAACAAAAATCCTTACAACTGGACCAATGAGCAGCATCATGATAGATGAAGAAAACATTGAAATTGTTAAGGACTTCAGTTTACCTGGCTCTGCAATAATGCCCATGGAAAGAGCAGTCAAGATAATCAAATAACTTGTTGCTTTAGGCAAATCAGGTGCAAAATACTTATTTTGAGTGTTAAAAAGCAAAAATGTCATTGTGATGGTTGGAGCTGTGTGTCAACTTGGTTGGACCCCAGTTCTGTGTGGTTGTTCCCATGATGGGATCAGATGACTGAGTTCTGAGTGGCCAGTCTGCCCAAGGGGAGTTTCCCTAGGGGCCTG
>NW_006921743.1:6827527-6853061 GCF_000298275.1 Orycteropus afer afer
GACCGGTAAAAGTCTGCCACTCAGCCCACCTTTCTCTTCACCTTCCCCAGTTTGTTCCTTTGCCACTGTACAAAGTTCTCCACACGGACCCTGGCTTGCAGGGGATTTTTAGATTAATTCTTAAGTCCTACCTCCACTCGGGAGTGTCCAGGTCGTTTGTGCCGTCACGGGCACTCAGGTCCCTGCCAGACCTCAGCGCTGTATATCTCCTTTTTTTGGTATTTTCACGCAAATTCTTCTGCTAGTTGGGGTATAGTCTAATTCTGAATCCTTCTCTTCAAGGCTCAGGGGTCCAAGATTAACTTCTGTGTCTGTGTCAATTGGTTTTCCTTTTCTTTGTTGAAGAGGGTCTGTGCGGTCCTTCTATCTAGTCCACCATCTTCCTGTATAATAGGTTTTAAGATTCTTCTTCTTTAGTAGTTTTTCTCCTTTAGTAGGTCCCTTTTCTTTCCATATAATGTTGGTAATTTATTTTTCCATCTCTTTAAAGAATGACGATGGAATGTGGATTGGGATTATATTATATCTGTAGATTGCTTTGGGTTGTTGTTGATGTTGTTGTTAGGTTCCTTAGAGTTGGCTCCAATTCATAGTGACCCTATGTACAAAAGAATGAAACATTGCCTGGTTCTGTGCCAGCTTCACAATCCTTGCTATCTGAACCCATCATTGCAACCACTGCATCAATCCATCTCATTGAGGGCCTTCCCATTTTGGGTAGCATTGACATCTTCATTTTCTTAGTATTTATTGCTTTGGGTAGAATTGATGTTATCACAATATCAAGTCTTTCTATCCATGAGCATGCATAGATAATTGCATGGATAATTCTTTTATTTATGTAGGTTTCTTTCAATTTCTTATGGTAGTGCTTTGTAGGAGCTCTGGTGGTATAGTTGTTAATGCATTTGGCTGCTAACAAACAGGTCAGTGGTTTGAATGTCCCAGCCACTTCATAGAAGAAAGATGAGGTAGTCTGCTTCCACAAAGATTTATAGCCTTGGAAACCCAAAGAGGGTCACTATGAGTTGGAATCAACTCAATGCCAGTGAGTTTGAATTTGAATGGTATTTTATATTTTGTTTGTGCAAGTTATATTTTAAGGTGAAATTAGAAAGTAGAATCTTCTCTAGAGTCAATGATATTCTGAGGATTTGGAATAGGAAATCCTTATATATAGGATATTTTCAGAGTAATCAGCATAGTATTTCTATGACGGGCATATGTTACTTCATGGCATTAACAGGATTCAGCCTTTGCTTTGGAAACTATTATTTTCAACACTAAATTTACTTTGAATTAGTAAACTAATTCTTAAAAAGAGAATATACTATGAAAAAAATGTTATATTCTCAAAGAAGATGGGCACTCTCTGTAGGTCTTATCAACAGAAGCATGAACTCCTTGTACCGTCACCCAGTTGCTGTGACAAATATCTCTTGTCTTCACTAATCACCATACTAATTTATAAAGGTATAAACTAACACCATTGAGCAACTGGGTCTCAGTGCTCTTGGGAGTAAAATGAGGAGGTTGGGCTGTTTCCTCCTAACAACACACCAATAACCAGGTGTTGTAGAATTGATCCTGACTCATAAAGACCTCATTTTTTGTCAGAAAATGGAGTTGTCAGTGACTGATTTTTCAGAAGTTGATCACTTCTTCCAAGGTGTCCCTGTTTTGTTTGTTTGTTTTGAGAATCTTTTGGTTAGCAACCAAGCATTTAGCCATTTCTACTGCCCAAGGACTACCCCCAAAAAAATAATGAGCTTTTAATAATGAATTGTGTAAGACCAGGAAACCCAGAGCCAAGAACTGACCCCAACTATGCTTTCTCTCCATGCCACAAAAGCTATTTTTTCCCAAGGTATTTGATGTGAACTTTTTTTTTTTTTCCTAATTATTGATTAGGAAGCAAGAGTAATTCTGAAGTCATTGGTTTTGTGACATTTGAAAATTGTAGTCTGACTCTTCCTTCCACTTTTTCCTTTCCCATTTGAAACTAGGATTTAGTAAAACACGTTTGCCACTGAGCAGCCTCTCAGATCTGTGCATGCACACACACACAAGACACACACACACAGACACACACACACACACACACTTGCTCTCTGGGAATTGTAGGATCAACATAGACATGTGGAGAAAGAATGAAAGGTCACTGAGAATTTCAAGCAGAAAAAGCTCCAAAAGATTGAATTCCAAGCTCTGAGAATGTCACATTGTTTTATTTCAAGGTTGCGGATGTGAAATGAAGGTTGAATTTTGAAAGAGTTGAGAGGGTGAGCTAGGGGTGGAGACTTTGAGAAAAGGAAAAGAAAAATTCATAGAGATGGTTTCATACTTTTAACTTTCTGCTTGACTTAAACATATTGTTTACCCAAAACTGAGACTGTCCTTGTTCTGGTTACCTAGTGCCACTCTGGCTGGAATGTACCACAAATGGGATGGCCTTAACAAATAGGAGTTTATTCTCTCATAGTTTGGAGGCTTTAAGTCCAAGTTCAAATTGCCAGGGTCTAGGGACTGGGTGAAAGCCCCTCCAACCAGGGGGTTCAGCTCTGACTCTGGATCCCAGCCCACTGGAGCTAGAGGTTTTTCTTCACTCAGATAGCTGCCAGCTACTGAGACTGACAAACCCAAGGTTGACAAGTAAAAAGGTACAGTCCCGATGTTACCAAACCACACAGCAGGCCATTAATTTAAGTCCATTGAAAGTCCCAAGGTTGTCAGAGCATGGTAGGCTGCATGCAGGGTTCAAGCATGCCATAACCTACAGACCATTCCTAAAGCTACTTCTTATATATGGGAAGCAGGCCACATACCTAAAGCAGCAACTCAGTTACGTATGGTAGATCCCACCAGGGTGTTGATCGCCAGTCTCATCATGGGGAATAACTACCACCAGCTGCCTAACCACTCAACCAGACCCAGCCAACTTTACACACAAATTTAACCACCGGAGTCCCACTTCCAAAAAACTGAAGAAGCTTAGACATTGAACCAAAACCTTACTATGGAGTTGATTTGAGCTTGTAGACAAAGAGAAGAAAGAGAAAGCACAGTTCCAAAGACAAGGGCTGGTGCTAGAATAATGCCTGAGCAGCAATTTCGTTTTCCATATCAAAGTAAAACTTATAATTCATGAGCACTCAGAGGAATTTCCCTGTCTCTTATTTGGTCTTGTGTATTTTCTGGCTCAGAATGTCTCTGAGCAGGTGCAAATATCAACTATGAGGAAATCTGGTTGACAAAGAAAACAGCTCTTTGTATCTCACTATATATAAACTAAAATTTCACTGCCATCTAGTTGATTCTAACTCATATCGACCCCTCCTTGGGTTTCTGGGGCAGTATCTCTATGGAAGTAGGTTCCCCAGTCTTCCTTCCAAGAAGTGGCTTGTGGATTTGAACCACCAGCCTTCTGGTTAGCAGTTCAATGCCTTAGGCACTATGCCACCAGAGCTCCTAGGTTTGGGGACATGACTTCTTTCATATCAAAATTGAGGCTTGTAAGCAGACTGGGCATTGTGTGGAGCAAGATCTTCATTCAGAGAGAGCACTGCTTTGTGACTTTGTCATGGCCTGGGGTGTAGGAGACAGAACACATTCTTAAAGCATTGTTCCTGGAAAAAGGGAAAATACACTATGAAAATAAATGATCCTTTCTCTTCTGATAGAACTATCACAACTTGGTGACCATAACTTCTAAATTAAGTGTTGTTATCAGCCGTCATCAAGTGGGCACCGACTAATATTGACCCTATCCACATGAAATAAAAGCTACTTGGTCCTGCACTGTTTCCATGATCCTTTGGGATTTGGATCCTTGCGATTCATAGGGTTTTACTTGGATGTTTTGGGGAGTAGATGGTCCCACCTTTCTTCCTAGACTATTTTAGTCTGGAAACTCTGCTGTAGTCTGTTTAGCATCATAGCAACACAAAAGCTTCCACTTAGGGATGGGTCTGCCCATGAAGTGTATTAGCCAGGAAGTAAACCCATGTCATCAGTATGAAAGGAGAAATTCTTCCACTAAACTACCACTGCCTCCATAAACTAACAAAATGATGTTTCCATAAGGCTCAACTTACAACAAAGATAAAACCAGTTTTACCCTTGCCATTTTCTATCAATGAAGCAATGTTCCCTTCAGACTCTTCCCAGTCTCTGGCCCAAAGGGAAATGGATGAAGTGCAGGGACTGGGCACTGGGCTACAAAGAGAGGGTCATGATTCTCTAATGGCCTCTGCTGCCAAAGCTATGCAGCATTGCACTATTCCAGCTTGTCCACCTGGAAGTGACCACTAAAATCTATGATTCAAATAGACAGTGCAGATGTGTTTTTCAAACATTAAGAGATATAATAATCTAACCCATCATCATGCCTTTCAATAACCAGTTGTAGTTCCTGTTACATGTTACGTCTATGAAGGCAAAAAATAAATAAAATTAAATAAGCTGCTTGCTATGTGGTTACAGAGAGAGATGTGTACATTTTAAAAAGATGAAATCAAATGCATAATGACTTAGAGCCAATGACCAGTTTATTTTTTATAGATATGTGCATATATACTTCATAGATTTTTATTATATAAATATACAAATATATAAATAAAAATGACATGATACAGGCTGCACTCATCTGTCAATTTGTCATACTGTGGTGGCTTCCATATTGCTGTGAGGCTGGAGGCTATGCCATTGGTATTTCAAATACCAGCAGGGTCACTCATGGTGGATGGGTTTCAGTGGAGCTTCTAGACTATGAAAGACTCAGAAGAAGGAAAGGACCATTCATTTCTCAAAGAATTGGCAAGAGAAAACCTTATAAATAACAGTGAAACACTGTCTTATATATGTGGAAAACATTATCAGTAATCCTGAAACATTGTCTGATATAGTGCCAGAATATGAGACCCTCAGATCAGAAGACACTCAAAATATGACCGGGGAAGAGTTGCCTCCTCAAAGTAAGATTGACATTAATGATGTGGATGGAGTAAAGCTTTCAAGACCTCCATTTGCTGATATGGTATGACTCAAAATTGAAAGGAACAACTGCAAACATCCATTAATAATCAGAACATGGAGTGCATGTGGAAAGAGGTGATGGAGAAGCTCAATATCTTCAGCCAAAACAAGGCCAGGAGCTGATTGTGGAATAGACCATCAATTGTTCATATGCAAGTTCAACTTGAAGTTGAAGACAATTAAAACAAATCCAAGAGAGCCAACATATGACCTTGATTATATCCCTCTTGAATTTAGAGACCATCTAAAGAATAGATTTGATGCATTGAACACCAGTGACCAAAAATCAGAAGAACTGTGGGATGACATCAAGAACATCATCCATGAAGAAAGCAAAAGGTCATTAAAAAGACAGGAAACAAGAAAAGACCAAAATGGATGTCAGAAGAGACTCTGAAACTTGCCCTTGAATGGAGAGTAGCTAAAGCAAATGGAAGAAAAGAGGAGATAAAAGAATTGAACAGAATATTTCAAAGACCATCTTGAGAAGACAAAGTCAATTATTATAATGAAATGTACAAAGACCTGGAGTTAGAAAACCAAAAGGGAAGAACATGCTCAGCATTTCTCAAGCTGAAAGAACTGAGGAAAATATTTAAGCCTCGAGTTGCAATATTGAAAAACTCTATGGGCAAAATACATGAATGATGCAGGAAACATCAAAAGAAGATGGCAGGAATACACAGAGTCACTGTACCAAAAAGAACTGGTCAATCTTCATCCATTTCAGGAAGTGTCATAGGATCTAGAACCAATGGTATTGAAGGAAGAAGTCAAAGCTGGAAAAGAACAAGGCTCCAGGAATTGATGAAATACCCATTGAGACATTTCAACAAATGGATGCCCCACCGGAGGCACTCAATTGGTTATTCCAAGACATTTGGAAGACAGCTACCTGGCCAACTGACTGGAAGAGATCCATATTTGTACCCATTCCAAAGAAAAGTGATCCCATAGAATGTGGAAATTATCTAACATTATCATTAATGTCACATGTAAGTCAAATCTTACTGAAGATAATTCAAAAATAATTATAGCAATATATTGACAGAGAACTTCCACAAATGCAAGATGGATTCAGAAAAGGACATGGAATGAGGGATATCATTGCTCATGTCAGATGAATCTTGGCTCAAAGCAAAGAATACTAGAAAGATGTTTACTTATGTTTTATTGACTGTGCAAAATCATTTGATTGTGTGGATCATAACAAATTGTGGATAACATTGAAAATGGGAATTCCAGAACACTTAATTGTAATCATGAGGAACCTGTTCAGAGACCAGGAGGCTGTCATTCTAACAGAACAAGGAGATATTGCATGGTTTAAAATCAAGAAGGGTATACATCAGGGTTGTACCCTTTCACTATATTTATTCAATCTGTATGCTGAGCAAATAATCTGAGAAGCTGGACTATATGAAGAAGAATGCGGCAACAGGATAGGAAGAGGAACAATTAACAACATGTGATATCCAGATGACAAAGGCATTTGACTGCTAACCAGAAGTCTGGTGGTCCAAACCCACTAGCCACTCCACAGAAGGAAGACTGGGTGATCTATTTCCGTAAAGATTTACCACTTCGGAAACCCAAAGGATGTCACTATGAATTGGAAGTGATTCGATGGAAATGAGTTTTTTCTTTTCTTTTTGTATGATTTTTTTAGATATTCTTTGTCAAGTTGAGGAAGTTCCCATAGACTCCTATTTTTCTATCAGTTTTTATCATGTGAGTGAAAAGTTTGCTGAAAGTTAAGATGACTTGAAGTACTTATTGATGAAGATCAAACACCAAAGCCTTCAGTATGGATTATACCTCAACATTAAGAAAACAAGAGTTCTCACAACTGGACCAATAAGCAATATCACAATAAATGGAGAAAAGTTTGAAGTTGCTAAGGATTTCATTTTATTTGGATCTACCATCAACAACCATGGAAGCAGCAGTCAAGACAAAAATCAGACTTCATATTGCCGTAGGAAAATCTGCTGCAAAAGACTTCTTTTAAAGTGTTAAGAAGCAAAGATGTCACTTTGAAGACTAAGGTGTGTCTAACTGAAGCCATAGTATTTTCGATTACCTCTTATGCATGTGAAAGCTAGACAATGAAAAGAGATGAAGTGTTTTAATTTTGGTATTGGCAAAGAATACTGAAAATATCACGGAAGAATGAAGAAATGTGTCCTGGAGTAAGTGCAGCCAGAATTCTCCTTACAAGTGAGAATCTCCAGATTTCATCTCACCAATGTTGTCAGAAGGGACCAGTCCCTGGAGAAGGATATCATGTTTGGCAAAGTGGACAGTAAGAGAAAACAAAGGAAGACCCTCAATGAGATGGATCGACACAGTGACTGTAAGAATGGGCTCAAGCATAGCAAGGATTGTGAGGATGTCACATGACTGGACAGTGTTTCTTTGTGTTGTACATAGAGTCATTATGAATCTGAATCTACTCAATGGCACCTAACAACAACATAGACATAAGGAATATTCTGTAGTTCTAGTATTTTGGTCCTGTCTTTGTTTAATATCAAAGTATATAAGTTTCATAAAATGCATTGGGAAATGTTTCTTCCTTTTCTGTTTTCTGAAAGACATTGTATAAATTGGTGTTAATGCATTTGATAGAGTTTGATAGAGTTTTTCCAATGAAACCATCTGGGCCTGGAAATTTCTTTTTTGGGAGTTATTAAATTACCTATAACCAATAAAAACCAAACCAAACTCTTTGCTGTGGAGTCAGATCCAATTCATAGCAAACCCTCCTTGAGTTTCCAAGGCAGTATCACTACAAAAGTAGACTGACCAACCTTCTTTCCTTTTGTTGTTGGTAGGTGCCATCAAGTTGGCTCCTAGTCATAATAATCTTATGCTCAACCGAACAAACACTGCTCCATCCTGTACCATGCTCATGATCCTTGCTTTTCTTGAGCCCTTCATTACAGCAATTGTGTCAATCCATATCATTGAGGGTCTTCTCCTACTTCACTGACCCTTTGCTTTACCAAGCATGATATCCTTCTCCAGAGACTGGTACCTTCTGACAGCATGACCAAAGTAGGTGAGATGAAATCTGTCCATTCTCACTTTTTAGGAGCATTCCCACTGTACCTACTCCAGGACAGATTTGTTCATTCTTCTGTGTTTCACTGTTATTCATAAGGTTTTTCAGTGATCAGTTTTCTCAGAAGTGGATGGCCCCATCCTTCTTCCAAGTCTGTGTTAGTCTGGAAGCTTCACTGAAACCTGTCCACCATGATCCTGCTGGAATTTGAAATAGTGGTGGCATAGCTTCCAGTCTCACAGAAACATGCAAGCCACCACAGCACAAGAAACTAACAGACTGTTGTTGTTATGTGCTGTCAAGTCAGACCCAACTCATAGCAACCTCTCCTTGGGTTTCTGAAGCAGTATCACTATGGAAGTAGATTGTCCCATCTTCCTTCTGAGGGGTAGCTGGTGGGTTTGAACAATCAGCCTTCTGGTTAGCAGTCAAGTGCCTTAGATACTACCCTATCCAAGCTCCCACTGCAGACTTTGCTGTTGTTATTTGCCATCGATTCGGCCCCGACTCATAGCGACCCCTCCTTGGGTTTCTGAGGCAGTATCACTACGGAAGTAGGATTGCCCAACCTTCCTTGGTTAATAATTATAGGGCTATTCAAATTACCTCTTTCCTATTGTATGAGTGATGGTATATATGTTTTTGAGAAACTAGAACATTTCTTCCAGCTTGTCAGATTTATATGTTTAGAGTTGTTCAGTCTTCCTTAATTGTCCTTTTGATATTTCCAATGTCTGGTGTGATATTTCCTATTTTATTCCTGATATTGGTAATTTGTACTTTCTCTCTTTCTATTTCTTTTTGTCAGTCTTTCCAGAAGTTTTTCAAATTTATTTATCTTTAAAAACAAAACAGCTCTATGTTTCATTGATTTTTTTCCTAATGTTTTACTGTTTTCAGTTATAGTAACTTTTGTTTTTATCCTTATTATTGTCTTCCTTCCATTTGCTTTTGGTTTATTTGACTCTTTTCTAGGTTCTTGACAGATGATCTATGTTTATTGATTTGAGACTTTTTCTCTTTTCAAAATGATATATTTCATGCTATGAATTCTCCTCTCAGCACTGCTTTACCTATGCCGCACAAATTATTATATGTTGCATCTTCATTTTCATTCAGTACATTTTATAGATTTTCCTTCAGATTTCTTTTTTGACTCATGGATTATTTAAAAGTGTGATTGAGTTTCCAAAGGTTTGGACATTTTCCTATTTTTCTGTTATTGATTTCTACTTTGATTCAATGGTGGTTAGAGAGCACACTGTATAATTTAAATTATTTTAAATTCCTTCAAGTTTGTTTTATAGTCTAGGATATAATCTACCTTAGTATATGTTCCATGAGTGCTTCAAAACAGTGTGTACTCTGTGTTTTTGGGGTATAGTGTTCTATAATGCTCATCAGACCCTATGGGTTGATAATGTTGTTAAGTTCTTCTTCAAAATGACTTGAAGCACTTATTGATGAAGCTCAAAGATGGCAGCTTTCAGTATAGATTATACCTCAACATAAAGAGAACAAAATCCTCACAACTGGACCAATAAACCACATCGCAATAAATAATGGGGAAAAGGTTGACGTTATCAAGGATGTCATTTTACATGGATACACAATCAACAGCTGTGGAAGCAGCAGTCAAGAAATCAGATATTATATTGCACTAGGCAAATCTGCTGCAAAAGATCATTTTAAAGTGTTAAGAAACAAAATGTCACTTTGAAGATTAAGGTACTCCTTACCCAAGCCATGATATTTTCAATCACCACATATGCATGTGAAAGCTGGACATTGAATAAGGGAGACAGAAGAAGAATTGATATCTTTGATTTGTGGTTTTGGCAAAAAGTACAGAAAATACATTGAACTGCCAGAAGAGCAAACCAATCTGTACTAGACAGAGTGCTGCTGGAATGCTCCTTGGGAGGGAGAATGGCCAGACTTTGTCTCACCTACTTTGGTCATGTTGTCAGAAGGACCAGTTTCCAAAGAAGGATATCATCCTTTATGTAGTAGAGAGTCAGCGAAAAATGAGAAGCACCTCAATGTCATGGATTGACACAGTGGCTGGAACCATGGAGCCAAATATAGCAGGGATCTTGAGGATGGCACATGACTGGGTGGTGTTGCATTCTGTTGTACATAGGGTTGTTATGAGTCTGAGCCAACTTGATAGCACATAACAACATCTTCTAAATGGATTGACACTTTGTCATTATGTTGTATTCATTATGTAGTGATCTTCTCTGGCTGTGATTAATGCTCCTTGCACTGATGTCTACTTTTTTCTGATAATTATATAGTCACTCTTCTTTTCATTAATTTTGGTATATGCTTTTCCATTCTTTTACTTCCAATGTGTCTGTATTATTTTATTTGAAGTGAGATTCTTATAGATAACATATATTTGAATCATGCTTTTAATCCACTCTGATTTTCCCATTTACATTTAATATAATCATTGTAATCATTGATATGCTAAAGATTAAGTGAGCCATTTATTTTCTGTTGTTGTTTGTTCTCTCTGTTTTCATCTCACAACTTTCTTTTTCCTATTCTCCTATGGCCTAATTAAATTTTGTTTTTAATTCACTTTGATTTATAGATGTTTTTGAACATTTCTCTTGTAGTTTTAATGATGTCTTTAGACATCACATTATCTGTACATTGTATGTGTGGAGTTCCCTGAGAAATTATAAAATGGTGTGACTTTCTTTAACCAAGAATAAATTAGCGTCATCTGCCTGATCAGAAAGTGATGGTGGTTGTACAAAAGAAGATGGTTAATATCAATTCCTGTGAAATCCTCAGTAGATTGTATGCAAACAAAGAATGGTTTTAAAGTACATAACATCTTTTTAAAAAATAAGTCAGACTACTTACATTCAATTTCATTTTAAAATGCTACAGAAAAATTTCATATACGGGGATAGTAGCAAATTACTAGGAGCTCTGGTGGCATAGAGCCTAAGGCATTTGACTGCTAACCAGAAGGCTGAAGGTTCAAACCCACCAGCCACTCACTCCTCAGAAGGAAGATTGGGCAAATTACTTCTGTAGTATTACTGCCTCAGAAACTCAAGGAGAGTCGCTATGAGTAGGATCCGACTCAACAGCAGTGAGTTATTTAGTTAGTAAATTACTTAATAATTTTCTTCCTTGAATCAGGAGTTATTTAAACATGCTATTTTAGCTCTCAAATGTTTGGTGATTTTTCATATATCTTTCTTTTGTTGATTTAATTCCATATACATGTAGAACATATTTTATATGCCTTGAAACTTTTAAAATTTACTGAGATTTATTTTATGGCTAAGAATGTAATCTATCTTCAGAATGTTCTGTGTGCTACTTTGAGATAAAATATTTTATTAATTTCAATTAGGTCAAGTTAGTTGACTTTTTCATGTCTTCCATAGACTTACTGGTTTTCATTCTATTTGTTCTAACATTTGTTGAGGGAGGGATATTAAAGCTCTGACTACAATTGTGGATTTTTCTGTTTCTCTTTGTAGTTCTATCAGTTTTGGCCCCGTGAATTTAAAATTCTGTTATTAGGCTCATAAATGTAGAAGGTTGTTCTGCTGAACAGTCCTGAGGTACTTGTCCCTTTATCATCGTGAAATGACCCTGTTGTCTTTGGTAATATTTGTTGTTCTGACTTCTACTTTGCCTTATATTGTTGTATCTACTCCAGCATACTTTTAATTAAGATTAGTGTTGTGTACCTTTTCCATCCTTTTTATTTTAATCTATCTGTGTCTTAAAGACATATATTAAATATAATATTTAAAGTATATTTCTCAGAAGCATCATATACATGTTGTCAAATTCTGCTGCTTTGTTTTTAATACAATATGACAATCTCTATTAATTTTACTTTTTAAATCATTTAGGTTTAATGTAATTAATTTTACAAACCCATTGCCATTAAGTCAATTCTGACTCATATAGTTATATTTAAATATATCATTTTACTATTTCTTCTCTACTCCATTTTTCTACTTTATTTTACATGCATTGAATATTTTTATCTCTTTTGCTGGCTTATTATCTATAATTTTTTGTGTTGTCATTATTTTAGTGACTTCTTTAGGGTTTAATTTATCGCAATCAACTTTCAAGTAATATTATACAATTCCACATACAGTGTAAGAATCTTACAACAGCATACTTCCATTTCTCTTCTCTCTACCTTAGTGTTGTGGTCAAACATTTTATCTTTACTTGAATGAGCACCACATTATGTTATTTTGTTGTTGTTGTTCAAATAGTTAGTCATCTTTAAAATTATTTAAATATGTTGTAAGTTGCATATTTATCTAGGTACTTACCATTTATAGTGCTTTTCATTCCTTTGTGTAGATTCATACTCCATCTAGGATTATTTTCCTTCTGCTTGAAAGACTTTTGAAATGTTTGAACTGTGCATCTGTTGGTAATAAATTCTCTCCACTTTTGTTTGTCTGAAAAGATCTTTATTTTGTCTTTATTTTAAAATATATATTTTTATGAGGTTCAAAATTCTAAGTTGATAGGTTCCCCCATGTTAAAGATGTTGTTGCTCCACTGTCTTTTTGCATGCACTGCTTGCTATGAGAAATCTTCTATCATCTTATCTTGGTTCCTCTGTACATATGTCTTTTTCACTTTGGCTGCTGTTTAAGATTACCACTTGTTTTGCAGAGTTTGACTATGGTGTAAATTAGAGCAATTTTATTCATACTTTTTAAGGGTTTATTTAAATTCCTGGATATGTGAGCTTATAGTATTTATCAAAAGTGGGGATTGGGGGTCATTGTTTCTTCAGAAAGTTTTTCTTACACCCACCACACCTTCCTTCAGGAGCTCCAGTTTCATGTATAATAGGCCACTTGATATTATCCCATAACTCAATAATGATCATTCGATTATTTTTTTTTCTTTTTGGTTATATTGTCCATTGTTCCTATTATTATATCTTAAAGTTCTGTAATCTTTTTTCTGCAGTTTATAATATGCCATTAATTTCATCTAGACATTATGGAAGTATAATTTTTTTTTTTCCTTAATAGTTTCCACCTCTCTACTCCACTTTTCAGATATTTGGGCTACAGTTATAAGAACTTTTAATGTCCCTGTCTGCTAATTCTAACATCTGTGTAAATTCTTGGTTGGTTTTGATTGATTGATTGAACTATTCACTATGAATCATATTTTCCCTTTTCTCTTATATCTGATCCTTTCAGTTTTTGCTTTTAAAATTTGTGAATAAACTGGAGCCAAGTGTAGTTTATGACTTCCCTACTACTAAGGCAAGAATTTCTGAGTAGTGTTCTCAATGCCCCACAGGTCATAATGTTTTCTGGCTAGATAGTGGGCATTGGCTCTATTCCTAAAATAATTTTTATTACTTTCAGATGCTTCTTTTCCCAACATTGAATTAAGTACTGATAAATGTATCTGTTTATGCATGCACATATATTGATCAGTGTTGTTGTGTTGTTGTTATTTGCCATCAAGTCAGACCCAACTCATAGCGACCCCTTGGGTTTCTGAGGCAGTATCACTATGGAAGTAGATTGCTCAACCTTCCTTCTGAGGAGTGGCTGGTGGGTTTGAACAGCCAGCCTTTTGGTTAGCAGTCAAGTGCCCTAGTCACTATGCTACCAGAGCTCCCTTACATTTATCAGTACTTAGCTAAATGAATACTCCAGAGGTCTCTGGGGTTTTGTTTTTATTCAGCTCTCTGCTCCTCCATATTCTATTTTGTGAAATCTAACTACTTTGATGTTCTAGACTTTCAGCTGTGTCTCAGGTAGGCTGCCAGGCCCTGCCTCGCTTTCCCTTTTTGTATTCTGTTTTAGAAATTGTTCCAAAGCAGCTGTTACCACAATAGCCCCTGCTTACTTTTGTTAGTATTTGCTTGATTTATCTTTGTATAGCATTTAATTCGAAGCTTTCTGTAATTTTTTAATACAGCTCTTAGTTTTGATATATAATTGAATTAGTTTTGGGATCCAACATAAGAGTTATTTATTAAAAGAATTTTTACATATAGTCATAAATGATATGCTCACTTTGAAATATTTTCCCATTTAATACTTCTTTTATTTCTATTTTTTAAATTTTTTATCTATATTTCCTTTGTTTTGTGTTTTGGTTGTGTAGGTAATGTGTATGGGGAGAAGGGGTCTGTGCTTATTTTTCCCTTTGTAACTTGTAAGTTTTATTGTTTCTTTTTATTTCTTCTAATGGATGCATCTATGAGTTTATATAAATACTTCAACGTCATTATTAATTTGTGAATTTTACTATAAACTGTTTTCATATCATTAAAGAAAAGATATTCAACATTAATAGATTCAATGGTCACCGATATGGATTTTACTTTTTGGAATCACGTGTCTGATTATTTGACTGGACTTGTCATCAATATTTGTTTGTTTTGTTTCTGTTTTTATTTTTAAGCATGTGTCTTCTTCCACAAAGATTTTCAGCCTTGGAAACTCTCCAGAGAAGTACTACTCTGTCCTATAGTGTCACTATGAGTTGGAATTGATTAGATGGCAGTGGGTTTTTAATAGGTGCTATTAAGAATACATGGTTAGGGATATTTTTCTATTGCCTTTTATATGAAGGATAATTTGACTACACATAATATTTTGGAGTTACATTTTTCCTGAATACTTTGTATAAATTTCTCAACTATATTCTGCTGTTAAAAATAATTGTTGTTGCTATTGCTATTTGCCATCAAGTCAGACCCAACTCATAGTGACCTCTCCTTGGGTTCCCAAGGCAGTATCACTACGGAAGTAGATTGCCCCATCTTCCTTCCAAGGAGTGGCTGGTGGGCTTGAATCACCAGCCTTCTGGTGAGCAGATATAATTACTTTGGCTAATTCTGAAGTCAGTCTACTTTTCCTCCTTCTAAGCAATTTGATTTTTTTTCCCCTTGTCACTTTTTATCCTTGAAGTTTAGAACAAAATCAGAGTTTCAAATAGTTTTCTCTTCTAATATTTTTCTTCTTCAGAAACCCCAATCATGCATAAGTTGAATCTCTCTAATCTGCTTTCCTAAATATTTTATTCTCTCCAAAACTTTTACCTACTTTTCCATTTTCCTTGTGTAATCATTTTCAACTAGTTCTCCTTAACATATATAATATTTATGCACAGATCTAATATTAAATATTTTATACTTATAAATCATCTTTGAAAAATGGAAATTTGATTTATTGCTGTTCTTTTTCATGAATAGAATTGCCAGATGCTGGAGTGTAAGCTGGATCTTGGCATAGTTCTTAGCACATTTGCTGAATCACCTGTCCTCAAGGTATGCAATACAATTCTTCCTTCTTGGTTGATGGGCAGCTCTGGGCTGCATATCCTGAATATCTCACATGATGTTGTTTAGTGAAAAGTGTTTGCTCATGCTTTCTTAGCTGACTGGTCCACAGCTGCATAATTTTGTACTATTTTTGCTTTTCCTTCCAGCACATCTTGACCTAGGATGTTTGTTTTACCATCTTTAATGGTAAGTCAATCTGATTACATTTATCCAAACACTTTCTCTATTTGTCTCTTGTCCCTTCTTATTCTTACTCCCAGTCTTACATCATCTCTGTCCATCCATCATTTCCTCCTCTTTACTTATTTCCTTGAGTACACACCAAAGAAATAATTATTCTTGTAAAAGTTACAGATGATTCCAAATACCAAAATACAATAATCTGTACCCTTCACTTGCATTTTTACTTCCTTTTATAGACTACATATCTTTACACTTTATATAGATACTACTCTCCAAATTCCCAAATAGATCTTTATTTTTTCCATTAATTATACAAGTGTTTCTATGGTTCATCTTCATTTTTCCATCATCCTTTCAATCATGAGTTTTAATTTTAACTCCTTCAATTTGTCATTGTATTCTTAAGAATCCTGAAGTTCTCAAAACTTGAGTTATAAAAACAATTGTTTCCATAGAGTCAGTGGTAAGGGAAGAGAGTTAGAAAATAATATTTCAGACAAAAACATTTATAGTTATTTTCTCTTGAGATATTTCTATTAATACTTCTAACAAAGTTATAAGTGTTGATGAAGGATAACTTCCAAGAGATAAAAACATGATCACCCCTCAAGTACAGTAAACATGTCTAGTTCATTAATGAGGGCACTAGCACTATGAACAATGTAATTGAAAGGAGAATTTGAGAGATTTATGGATGCATAGTCAGTGAAAGAAAGACTACTAGAATAACAATTCTAGATGAAAGACATGGTTAATGCTCTACCTCGAAAAAAACCTATAAACCTTGGTGTTATGCTTTAAAAAACAAACAAACAAAAAAAAAATCAGTATGGAGATATAAAAACCCACTGCTGTTGAGTTGGATCTGACTCACAGTAACCCCTCCTTGGGTTTTCACGTTGATATCACTGCAGAAGTAGATTGCCCAACCTTTCTTCCGAGGAGCAGCTGGTGGGTTTGAACTGCCAGCCTTTGGTTGCCATCAAATTCCTTAGGCAATTGACATGACATAAATGTCATATATTTGAAGTTTACATTTAGAATAGCATTGACATGGTTATACCCATAAAACCATCAACAAAATCAACTTAATGACCATTTACATCACCTCAGACAGTTTCCTCATTTCTCTTTGTATTGTTTCCTCCTTCAATGCTCTATGTGCCCCCATCCACAGGCAACTATTGATCTTTTTTTCTGTTACTATAAATTAAATTTATTTTTCTAGAATTTTATATAAATGGAATTTAAGTGCGTGCTCTTCTTTTGTGGTCTAGCTTCTCTCGTATATTCATGCTGTAACACCTTTAAAAAAAAAAAACCTCACTGCTGTGGAGTAGATTTGGACTCATAGCAATGCCTTCTTGGGTTTCCAAGGAAGTATCACTATGGAAGTAGAGTGCCCCACCTTCTTTCTGAGAAGTGGCTGGTAGGTTTGAATTGCTAGCCTTCTGGTTAACAGTCAAATGTCTTAGGCATTACACCACCAAAGCTGCCAATAGTTATTTTATTACTATTAAAATTGACTTATATTCTATTGTATGCATGTACCATATTTAACTATCAACTCATCTGTTGATGGTATACATAGACACATACATGTGAGAAGTTTACCCAAACCAGTGAAAGCAACACATAGAACAGAGTATGGTGTCTTTCCCCACCAAACAGGCTGAAAAAATATTAAATTAAAGGAGTATTGGTAGATTACCTAGAAAAGTCTTACCTCAGTAGTGGGTGATAATTAGACCTACACTGAGCACTACATTATTCAAATAAAAAAGAATAATACATCATGACCAAGTGAGGCTTACCTCAGTATATAAAGTTGGTTTAGCAGTCAAAAATCGATTAATGATTTTCCTCTTCTGGGAAAATACAGTAGATGTATTTTTTGCTGTTTCTCCCATAAAGTATAGATAAAACCTTGGATATTATTAAGAAGAAAGGGGAAAGATACTGAGAGGTGGAGAAAAGAAGACAGATAACTCAGAAACAACATGGTAGAGAGATGTCTGGATTTTCTTTTTGCCTTATATATTCGAGACTTGTAGCTGAAGAAGCCAGCAACCCAGAAATGCCAACAGGTCCAGATCCAAAAAAGAAGGAAAGAAAAAAAATTTAAAAGCCCCAAAAAAGTCTTTTTTCTTTCTCTAGCCAATAAACTGAGGTAGAGACAACCTAGAAAGACAGAAAACGTGTAGACAGTGAATGTTCTACTCCAGTCAAACAGTACAGGAAAACTGCAAACCTACCCCATCTATACCAGCAAAGGACATGTGGGGAACCTAAATTTCAAACCTCCCAAAACTGTAAAAGGAGGTCCAACACTCTTCCCCCATAGGGATGGTATTCTGGTTACCTAGTTCCGCTCTGACAAGAATATATCACAAATGGTATGGCTGAACAAACAGGAGTTTATTCCCTTACAGTTCGGGAGGCAAGAAGTCTGAGTTCCAAGTGCCAAGCTGTAGGGGCTGTGTGAAAGCCCCTTGACCTTGGGCTTCAAATCTGTCGCTTGCTCTTGGTCCACTGAAGCTAGAGGCATTTCTTCACTCAGGCAACTACTGGCTGCTGAGGCTAACAAGCCCAAGGTCGACAAATAAAATGGCACAGTCCCGATATTACCAAACCACACAGCAGGCCATTAATTCAAGTCCATTGTATGTCCCAGGATCAGCAAAGCATGACTGGCTGCTGAGCAATGACACAGCTACATGCAGCGTCCAAGCATGCCATAGGCTAGAGACTATCCCCAAGACTTCTCCTTATGTACAGGAAGCAGACCACATCCCAAAGGCAGCTACTGCCTGTGGTAGATCCCACCATGGAGTTGATTGCCAGTTTCATCATGGGAGCTAAGTTGACATACAAATTTAACTACCACTGCAAGAGGAGGAGAAAGAGAGCAGAAATGAAAATGTATTCAAAGAAATAAAGGCTGACAATAATCTCAATTTGAAAAAGACTTAAACCTAAGATTCAAGCAGCTGAGCAAACCCCAAACCAATAAATCTGAATAAACTAACATCAAGTTATATCATAGTCAAACTTCTGAAAAATAAAAACAAAAATAACAACAAAATCCTGAAAGCAACAATACAGGAAATACACCATACTTATAAACAAAAACAAAAAATTGAGAATGGCTAGATTTTGTCTCTCATACTTCAGTCATTTTTTCAGAAGTGGTCAATCCCTATAGAAAGATATGTTTGGTAAAGTAGAGGGTCAGCAAAAAGCAGAAGACCTCAATGAACGGATTGACACAGTGGCTGCGACAATGGGATCTAGCATGGCAACAAATGTGAAGATAGTGCAGGACTGGGCAGTGTTGTTTCATTCTGTTGTAGAGTCACCATGAGTCAGAACCAAACTAGTGACACCAAACAACAACAATAATGTATGAATTGAAATCAATTTGATGGAAGTAGGTTTATATCATTAATTACATTAAACCTAAATGATCTAAGAGCCCAATTAAAAGATAGGGATTGTCAAGATTAAAAAAAAAAAAAAAAAAAAACAGGATTCAACAGCATGTATATGATGCTTCCAAGAAATACACTTTAAATATAAAGACACATACAGATTAAAATTAAAAGGATCGAAAAGATATACAATGCTAACCCTAATCAGAAGTACACTTGAGTAGATATAGCAATATAAGGCAAAGTAGATTTTAGAACAAATAATACCAAGGACAACAGGGTCATTTCACAATGATAAAGGGACAAGTACATCAGGACCTTTCAACAGAACAAACTTTTACATTTATGAACCTAATAACAGGCTTTTAAATTTTATGAAGCAAAAACTGATAGAATTACAAAAAAGAATAATCCACAATTATAGTCAGAGTTTTAATATCCCTCTCTTAATAAATGATAGGACAAGTAGAGTGGAAACCAGTAAGTATACAGAAGACTTGAAAAAATCAACTAACTTGACCTAATTGAAACTCATAGAGTATTTTCCTCCAAAGCAGCTGACTACGTATTCTTCAAATGCACAAAGAAGTTTTGAAGGTAGACTACATTCTCACCATAAAGCAAATCTCAATAAATTTTAAATGTTTCAGGTCACACAAAATATGTTCACTGAACACAAGGAATTAAAATCAACAAAAGAAAAATATCTTTAAAATCACCAAATATTTGTGAACTAAAATAGCATGTTTAAATAACTCATAAAATTCAAGGAAGAAAGCATCACTGATGTCCCTAGGTATGTTTATGTAGCATTTTAAAATAAAATTGAATATATGTATTTTGAGTTCTTTTTAAAAAGGTATTGTATGCTTTAAAATAATTCTTTATTTGCAAGGAATCTATTGATGATTTCACTGGAATTGGTGCTTATAATTTTCTTGTGTACAAAGTCAGGGAACCATCATCATTTTCTGCTCAGACAGAGGACCTTAATTTATTCCTGGTTAAAGAAAGTCACAGCATTTTGTAACTGGTTTTTCAGGAGACATAAGGAATGCTTTTGTAAAACACTCTGTGATGTCCAGCAGCAGCTGTGTGGGTCCCAGTGCTTGAGAATGAAAACTATGGGGCAGGCAAAATTTCTATCAGATAAGCAGTATTGAATAATAAGAGACTGCCACTGAGCAGCAAAGCAGTTAAGTTTTGCTGGGTGTGGGGGGAACTTCTCCTGCCCAAACCTATTAGCAACATAATCTGGGAGATCTGAGTGATTTTGCAAGGCCTAGGCCCCAAAATGGGAGCTCTGGTAGTGTAGTGCCTAAGGCACTTGACTGCTAACCAGAAGGCCACTCCTGGGAAGGGAGATGGGGCGATCTACTTCTGTAATGATACTGTCTTGAAAACCCAAGGAGGGGTAGGTATGAGTCGGGTCTGACTTGATGGCACATAACAACAACAGCAGGCCCCAAAATGTGCAGAAAACAAGGGAAACTTTCACACATGTAGGGCAGCTAAGCTTTCCTTCCTTTTGTTTATCATTGCAAGGGAAAATGAAATGTGAAATGCAGTACTTATAGTCTTCAGGGTTGTTCAGAACAAGGGTTTGTTGAATTTGCCGAAAGGTAGTTTTATTTAGACATTAGAATAAATGATGAATTAATTAATGATTTAAAATCATTATGTTTGTCCAAGCAGAACACTGGAATTTGAAGTGGATCCTGGTCACATTTTCTGTAAAGTGAATTTGTAGTTACAATTTTCCTCTGCTTCTTTTCCAAGTGCTTCTTTACACAAAGCAGAGTAACAATGAGGCTTCTTATTTAATTATTTATTTATTAAGAACAATTCAGTATGAAAAGTCATCACTTAATTCCATGTCTAAATGTACAGGATTATTTCCTAACACACATAAATGATAATTTGGAATCATGGAAATACATAGATGCATACCTACATTTTTTGTGAATACTAAATTGATCTTGTTGACAGTGTTTTGTATAAGGTTGGGCAAGCCAGGGTCACATATCTGAGAGTGGCAGATGTGAAGCATTGCAAAACGAAAATATCGGTAACCTGAAAACCTGTGTCGTCCTGCTCCTGCCTTAAGCGCAAACATAGTAAGCACCCAACTCTTCAATAGCACCCAAGAATCTAACTCAAAAGCTAGCAAATACACAGAACAAAGCAAAGCACTCTGAAAATCCTCTTTTTATACTCTCATCACAGGGCCCATTTCTTCTCCCTCCATTTTCATCCTTAAACTGCCTGGATTCCTCTCCTCTAGAAGAGGAACTGTGACTTTGTCTTCTCTACTCCCTTCCCTCTCACCAACCCTGTCTTCAACCCACCTCATCTCTTATTCTTCCCTGTTGTTGTTGTTGTTATGTGCCGTGGGGTAGGTCGGACCCGACTCATAGAGACTGCTCTTTGGGTTTCCGAGGCAGTATCACTACAGAATTAGATTGCCCCATCTTCCTTCCAAGGAGTGGCTGGTGGGTTTGAACCACCAGCCTTGGGTATGGCAGGTGACTGCCTGAGGCCCTGAGGCCATTCCCTAGAAAGTGCCAACTTGTATCTTCCACAGAAACACTATTCTTTTCTCATCTTCTTCAATTAAGTATATCCATTCCTTTTATTGCTTTGCCAGAGACCTGGAAGATAAAAGGGGGTGGGGGTGGGGTGGACAGAGGAGAGGGAAATATATATATATAATCTCTTAGTTACTTCCAAAAACAAAACCAAACTCACTGCCATTGAGTCAATTCTAACTCATAGCAACCCCTGTTGGATTGCTAAGCCTGTAAATTTTTACAGAAGTGATGGACATCACCATTTTTCTTCCATGAAGCAGCTGGTGTGTTCAAACCACCAAATTTTGGGAGCTCTGGTGGCATAGTGCCTAAGGCATTTGACTGCTGACCAGAAGCCTGGTGGTTCAAACCCACCATCCACTCCTCAGAAGGAAGATTGGGCAATCTACTTCTGTAGTGATACACCCTTGGAAATCCAAGGAGGGATTGCTATGAGTCGGATCAGACTCAACAGCAGTGAGTTTGGTTTTGGTTTGGTGTATAACGCAAATAAAAGTGAGTGGCTTTAAAATACAGGAATTTATTTTCTCATAGTTCATGAGCCTAACATTTCAAATTCAAGGAGATGCACTTACTTGTTGGTAGCCACATGGGGTTCTTGGTGTTTCTTGGGTGTTCCTTGGTATTCCTTGGCATTTTGGGGGAAACTTTGATGTCTGTCTTCCCCCTTTATGTCTGTACATGTGTCTCTAGGTCTAATCTGCTCTTTTTATTACTCAGAAGTTATTAGGTTTAGGACCCACAGTACTCTGGTATTGTCTCATTAATATAATAAAAGAAAACCTCTATTTCCAAACTGGAACATATTTACAGGTATATGAATTAGGATATCAGTAATATTTTGGGGTTCACAATTCAATCCATAATTCTCTACTCCTTAGACCCTCAAATAGCACATCATCCCCTAAAATCTTAACTCATTTCAACACCAACTCTAAGTCCAAAATCTCATCTTATGAATCATCTAAGTCAAGTGTGGATGAGATTCTGAGTCTGTTATATCCTAGAGAAAAATTCCTTTCCATCTGTTGACCTGTGTAACCTAGAATACTAGTTATATCTTTCCAAAGTACAAATGGGAGAAATTTAAGGGAAAGAAGATACCAAGTAAACCCAAAACCCAGCAGAGCAAATCTCATTAGCTCTTAAGGCTTGAAAATAATACTCTATTTTCCATGCACATCTGGACAATGGCCCCTCCAGCTTCTGGGCACTGACCAGACTCTGGATTCTTGGTAGAGCACCCTCAGCCCTGGGAATCAGCCCTACATTTCATGATGACTAGTATGGTGACCCTTACCCCCAGCTTTGGGGTACTATTCTCATGGTCCACTAGAGCAGTGATCCTTAGTAGCCCTTAGTGGCCCTGTTCTTCACCCACTATCTTAGCTTCCTTGCCCCTCTTAATTTTGGGTGGTTGTCTCTTTCTCTTTGCACATAAGTATAACTGCTACAGCCTTTGAAACTGCAGGAGCAGAAACCCCAATCTTTGAAACCTAGGAGTGAAGGCTCCACCCTTTGAAACTGAAGAAATGGTTGCCCTGCCATCTGTGCTGCTTCCAGTAATTCTTCTGATCTCTGAACTGCTCCTGGGATGGTTCCTTTATTTCTTGAAGAATAACAGTTGTTTGCAACCAAGGAACTTGTGAATAATGGCACAATGGCATCAGAACTTGTCTAACTTCACTAGGGGAAGGAGAGAATATCAAGATCATCAGCCCAAAGCTTATTTTTATGAAGTGGTGGTCAAACATAACTCTTCTCTCCAACCATTTTCCAATTCTGACTCCAGCCATCCCTCTCACAGCACTGTCTACTTTTCTGCTGGATCGTTAATTCTTTGCAATGGACACATAGAATTCACAGACAATACTCGTAATTATGGTGTTTACTAAGAAAGTAAAAGATTTCAACTTGGTATCAGGATCAACAGGCTACAGCTTGAGATCAGGATCAGGAAGAAAGTGGGCAATGTCTCCCTGGTTCGGTGCAGGACAGCTTTCTCACTCTTATTGACTGTATAAGGATCCTATCAGCTCCTGAGGACAGGCTCCTTTCAGTCCCCTCAGGACAGGCCTCCTTTTTTGGTCATTGCTTCTACTTGGGTCTGGTCTGTGCCCTGCTCAGTCAAGTTTTACAAAGCTCTTTAACTCCACCAATAAGTGCCCAGAGGCAACCAAATCCACTGAGAAGCCTCCTGCTGGAAAATACTCAGCTCTCTTGTTCTGTGGATCAACAAGCCTTGCTATGTCAACAAGTGTGTGGAGGCACTCTACCTTTCCAGGAAACCTCCTGCCCAAAGGTCCTCAGCTGTCTCATTCTGTGATTCAATATGCTCACTGTAGCAAACTTGATCCATGGGCCAGAAAGCCCACTGTGCCATCTTACATTGATCTTCTGGTTCTGCTGCTATCATTTTTCTACCTTCTCACATTCTCTCTGGTGTTACAGCTCCCTCTCTGTCTCATAGGTCTAGGAGGTTCTCAGCTCAGTGACCTAGTTCCAAAGAAATCACTCCAATCTCAGTTCTTCTTTCTTGATGGTAGTGAGGTCTCCTCATGCTCTGAGATTGGTTAGCTTTTTAAGCCTACTGGGATGGCAAAACTGACCAATACTTTTTTAGGGTTCTATACACCTTATTTGCATGGCTTCACCTCCACAAGGATTCTGTGCATCTTCTTTGCATTATTAGCTGGATTTCCATCCCCTTAGTGGGCCATAAACAGCTTATTTGTATACTTTCACTTAATCATAGTGTAAGAGTTACAAGATTATGCATGGATAATAGAACCTTATAAAGTAATTCACTGCACTGCAGCCCTTAATTGGCCCATTCTCTGTCTGAAGAATTCCAGAAGCAGACAAGTTTCCTTAATTTCATCTGCCTCCATCCCTTTAAATGTAAGATGATAGTTTTTCTTCTGAAGTTATTGATCAGATCCATAAGTGAAGGGCAAATTATCTTCAGCAAAAGATTGTGTAGCCATATACTTGATGTCAGTTGCAGGGCCCGTTCTCTTGGTTTTCCAAATAGAATTTTCCAAATTTTAAGGTTCTTGTTTCTTTTTGCACGGTTCATTTTTAATATTTCTTTCCTCCCACCTTTCATTATAATTGACAAAGAGAAACCATACCACACCTTTAAAATCCTGCTTTTCAATGTCTCTGGATAAATAAGTTTATCATTTACAAGCACTACTTTCCACAAAACATTTGAACATAATTCATATTAGTTCTTTGTCACTTTCTAACAAGGATAATTTTTCGTGTACCATCCAATAATATTTCAAAACGTTTAAAACTTTACTAACAAGGTAAAGAACTACATGATCTTTCTTCTCTATGGAGCCAGAAAAACTATTTGATAATATCAAACAACATTTCACAATGAAAACCCCAAATAAGACTGGAATAGAAGGAAAATTACTCTGTATGTAATTCAGGTATGAAAAGACAAGAGACAGATAATATTTAATGCAGAAAGACTGAGTTTCCCCCTTTGAACTGGGAACAAGACAAGGATGTCTGCTCTTACCACGTCTATTCAATATTGTATTAGAAGTCCTAACTAGAGAAACAAAACAAGAAAAAGAAATAAAGTTTATCTAGTTTGGAAAATAAGTAAAATGACTTCTATTTGAAGATTATGTTGTTGTTGTTGTTGTTAAGTGCCATGGAGTCGTTTCCGACTCATAGTGACCCCATGAACAGCAGAACAAAACACTGCCCGATCCTGCACCAGCCCCACAATCCCTGCTATACTTGAGCCCATCATTGCAGCCACCGTGTCAATCCATCTTGTTGAAGGCCTCCCCCTCTTTCATCGACCTTCCACCCTACCAAGCATGACATCCTTCTCCAGGGAATGGTCCCTTATTACAACATGACCAAAATAGGT